>NC_067494.1:30336867-30636867 GCF_947179515.1 Apodemus sylvaticus
GATCTCCCTCCCAGGCATTGAGAGGTGTGCATAGGTTCTGTAGGGTACATCCGTAGGGATCAGAGGACAACTTACAGAAGTGGATCCTAGGGTCAAATTCAGGTCATTTTGCCAACCCCCATTTTACATTTTCTTCCTCTTTCACCGGCTCAGTGATTTCTACGGCTGTGTATTAGCTAAAGAAGGGTGACTGAGAGTGAGCGGTATCTGTCTGGGGAGCTTAGCACCATGACCATGGTGGCACATGGCATCGTCATTGCCAAGGCATCGATTCCTCTTAACTCAGTCCTCTTGTGTGAATGGCAGAGTTCTCTTTCTCCCTCAGTCCTGGAGAGGGGGGCGGGTGTCAAATGCAGGTCACCAGGCTTGGTGACACGTTCCTTTACTTCCTGAGCCATCTCGTTGGCCCTATTTTATTTTTTGAGACAGAGTTCCACGTATCTTATTCTAGTCTTCAACTTCCTAACTAGGAAGAAATGATCCTGAATTTCTGATCCCCCTGCCTCTACTTCCTAAGGGCTGAGATTACCGCCCTTATACCACCTCGCTGGGTTTATATGGTGCTAGAGATGGAACCGAAGACTTCTGATATGCTCAGCAAGTGCTTTGCCAATGGAGGCACACCATGGATTGATTGATTGATTGATTGATTGATGGACTGTATTTGAGTGTTCTGTCTTCACACATACCAAAAGAGATGTGCATTACAGATGGTTATGAGCCACCAATCAGTTTCTGGGAATCTAACCCAGCACCTCTTGAAGAGCAGCCGGTGCTCTTAACCGCTGAGCCATCTCTCCAGCCCACCCTGCTATTATTTAGTTAGTTAGTTATTATTTGTTTGTTTGTTTTGCAGAGTTAGGGACTGAATCTCGCTCCTTGGCACATGTCAAGCCAACGCTGTACCACTGAGCTCTAGTCTCAGCCCTTACTTCTTCATCCTTGTCATGTGGGGCTGGAATAAATGATAGTCTCACAGCCTATGGAATGAATGAATGAATGATAGTCTCAGAGCCTATTGTACGTCTCCCCAGACATCTCATTGTGCGAGGAAATGATGGTTGTGAACCAGTAGATGGTGGCTGACACAGCAGTAAGCCGCTCTTCACAGAATTCTGGCTTGTGTAGATTTGGGGTTACTGTAGTTCCCTATGGCATTTGGGAATCCCCCCCACACCCCCCAAGGCCAGTTCTCAGTAGGACAAGAAGCCTGTCAGTCGGCTAAGTAGCCTTCTTCCTGTTTAGACAGATGGGCCTAATTTGGTAGGCTCTCTTCCAGAGCAGAGAAAGACAGTCTAGGGGGGAAAATCACAGGGGCTTAATTAGTTCCCATCAAAGGTAGCGGTGGGTAAAATTGATGGGAGCTAATTCGAAGCAGGCTGGGAATTTGACGCTTCATTTTTAAACTGTAGTTAGAGAGATCAGTAGGACTCCAGAGGGGCACAGTCAGATCTTCTTCCAGTGTAATTCCAAGCAAGTCAGACTGTAAAGGTGATTATTGTTTGAGCTGCTGCTGGCCAGGTTATCGGATGAATTTTCCAGCGCCATTCACTCGGCTCCAAAGCCCAGAAATCCGTGTTAGATGTAGTTCAGGAGTCTCCCTTCTTCAGGCCACAGACAGTGTCCCCGTCTTGCGCACAGTCCCCCTTTCTCGGTGATTGGCTTGACATGGTTTGGGCTAATGCCCATTCCTTTTTTTTTTTTAAAGAATTATTTAATTTTTATATGTGAGTACATTGTTGCTGTCTTCAGACACACCAGAAGAGGTCATCGGATTCCATTACAGATGGTTGTGAGCCACTGTGTGGTTGCTGAGAATTGAACTCAGGACCTCTGGAAGGGCAGCCGGTGCCCTTAACTGAGCCATCTCTCCAGTCCACGTCCATTCCTTTTCTACTGGACTAATGTCCATTTCTTTTCTACTAAAACTGTTAACTTTCAGCTCTAACCTTTCCTCTCTTTTTTATTCCATCTGAATTTTAAGTATATTTCTAGATTTTTCAGTTCTTCACATAAATCAGACATTACCACCTCCGTGCTTACCTGTTGCAGAAGCTTCGGGCCCAGTGACTTGGAACCACATTTCGTGTTCCTAGGCTGCCCTGGAAAACCAACTGACAGGTAGCTTTGAGAAAAAAAAAAAAAAAAAACCATCCAAAGCAGTAAAGGCATGATCGTGGACTAGGAGCCTAGGACATTTCACAGGAGCAACAGTGGTGTGACATGTGTCATGGGTCACACAGTCTATTAGAAGACGGCTTCAATGGACTGGGGATATAGTTCAATTGATGGGCATGCTTGCTTAGCATGCAGGAAGCTCTGAGTTTAGTTCCCAGGACTACACATGCTTTCTGCCTTGCTGTATACTAATCCTAACCCCTGAGAGAGCCCAGAAGATCAAGAGTTGAAACTCACCCTCAGCCACATAGCTGGTTGGAGGCCCTCCTGTACATGGGCCCCTGTATCACAAAAATCAAACCAAAAACAGTGACATTGAGTTTGGGGTAACAGGCTAAATCATGTTATGAATTTCTTTATTCTAAATCTCCTGGGTAAATTTTTTTGAGAATTGAGACCAAATATTCTGTAGAAAGGTATTTAGATATTTGTATTTAGCTTAGTTGGGGGTGAGGACCCTGTATTGTATCCCTAAGAACTAATTACATGTCAGCTGGAGGACAGAGCAAACCAGAAGGGTGACTTCCCTACAGAGATGTTTGACTTAGCCCTGAAAAAATAAAAGGTTTTTGATAATTATGGTTGTAATTAACTTTCTGGATGAGATGGTAAGCTATTTCTTGAGGACCTGAGTAGAATACATTTGGTAGCATGTCCTTGGGGCCAGTGGTGAGAAAGGAAACGGAGTACAGACGGGTAGGGCCTACAGTACCCGCAGAAGTTCTGATTCACATATCGATGGGGAGCATTTTTTACTTAGTACCAAATAGGCCTTAAAGGGATGGTGTATTTGGACAGCGGCCATGGCTTCTACTGAGGATAAGGACATTAGTGTTTGTGAGCTGCAGGGGAGAATGCCCATATTCCCACACATTTGGCACCTCCCTAAGCACCATGTGATTATTTTTGGCTGGGAGAAGATGCAATCAGAAGTGGCAGCAGCGTTCCAAGTTTGTAATGGGCTCATCTCTAGCGATGCTAAGTCTGACATCTGTCAAAGTGGCACCCTGGCCAGGAAAGAGGACACGCTCGAGGCGGTGGCGGCCTCTTGTTCCTGGCAGCCTCAGCCTCCTTGGCATCGTGGAGGTTTAGATAGTTTGGAGTTCTGCAGAAGACAAGTTTATGTGGTCCCTGATGCGGTATAGAGCTGATAGAGAAGTCTCCGCCCATGGTGACCTGCGGTTGGTGGTGTTTGTTGGCAGCTAAAGCCTGGCCTGGACTTTCTGCCAAATTGTTATCATGGTGATGTGTGTACTAGAGAAAGGGAGCCAGGTGGAGCCTTACCCAGATCTTTGGATAGTAGAAACATAAGTAGTGATAGAGCGTTGGTGAAGGGGACTTCAGAACCACTGTTCTTGATGTGTAGAATGATTCTCAGTCATAGTTAACTATTTCTGGCAATTTTAATAATTTCATTTTTTTTCAGGTTAAGTTATAGTAAGATCATCTTCCCAAATACACCTTTTAAGTAATATAGCAGCAATCAAAGCAGATCTGGGGGTGTCCATCTGTAGTCCTGGCACTTAGGAAGTTGAGGCGAAAGGCCTGGGAAGTTAGACCCAGGATTAAATTCTGTCTGTTCCACTTTCTCATCGCCAAGCCCCAGTCTCCCTGTCTGTAACTATCTCATAGTTAAGAGGAGTACGGAAACCAAGCTGGAGGTCACCCTGAGTGACTTAGAACTGTCTCTTTTCCTTCTTCCTCTTCTGAGTTCAAACATTCCTGCAGGAGTGGGGAAGGGTTGCCGCTATTGATACTTCATTAATTTCTGTTCACACGAGTGCAGGGGTTTGGAATTTTAGCTTTTTGTTTGGGGGAAATGTCAAACACACATAAACAGTAATGACAATGAGTTTCCTGTGCACGGCACTCATCCCCGACAGTTCCCAGCGTCCTGCTTCTCTGATCTCATCTTTACCCCCTCCTTTGACAGTGCTATTATGACTCTTTTAAGGCAAAATGCAAACCCACATTCAGTTCTCTCAAGTGAACACACACACACACACACATCCCGATACCCATTTATTGAGACTGTTTATGTATGGAATCAACTGAAACTATTTAGTGAGCAGTTGGTTGGCATTTTAGTGCTTCCAGAGATGCTAAGTAAAGAATGCTCTCTACCCAAAAAAGACCTCGGGGTGTGCTGGGCACGAGAGAAGCTAACAGACTATTTGGAGGTTGACAGGAATGCAGAAGAGGGTCCCTGGCTCAGGAGGAAAGCTTGGAAGCAGCCCAGTAGTGACACCTGGGCATCCCAAGTACAAGGAACTTAGGAGGCTTTTTTTTTTTAACATAGGAAGTGAGCATAATGTTAAATAACTCAAGGTAAGAGGTCAAGGTCATAGTGTGGGTGAAGGGCAAAAATTGAGAGTCCATTGAAGCGCATGTATGTTCGGGGTAGTCGAAAGCAAGGACCGAATGACGTGGGGACAGAGTCGATGCTCTTCATGGGGCCTGGGGTTGTCAAATGCAGAAGGAGACGGAGCAGAGTGCTGTTCTGATTTGGCTGTTAGATGATGTAAAACAACCGTATTTCTATTTTCACCCCCGTTGACCAACTGGGTCAGGCGGAGCTGCTTCTTGGCTGGCATAGCTCACACAGGTGAGCACGATTAGTCCACCCTCTGGGGACTTTCGTTCTGTTTTTGAATTGTTCTTCTATGCAGACAGCAAAACCTGTGGAAAGCGTAGTTTCTGTAGACCGGAGCTTCTGAATATTCTGGAAAGTATAGGTAGGGAAAGGGAAGTCCTCAAGGTTAATCTGCAGGGTTCTGGTGTTGCTAGGGAAGGCTTGCAGAACCGAGAATCCAGGACATCTGAACCTTCTGGTTTTCATCAGACAAGACCCCGACAGCCTTGTTACACATGCCCCTGAGTTCCTGCTGTGGAACCCCCGCCCTCTGAAGCTGGCTGCTCTGAAGGGCGTTTGTTTTGTTTTGTGTTGCCTTGTGTTAACTTCCATTATTCGCTTTTTTGGGGCCACTGTTGACTTGCAGATTGCAATCGGAATCAGTGGGCCCGAGACAGGAGCTTGAAGTCCATTCTGCTGGGGGATTTGCACAGTCGATGTCAAAACACACTGAGGCATTCTATCTTAAGCCAGATGCTAGCACTGCCCCCTGCTCTGGCTCCGCTCAGACAAAGTCACATTTGTGTTCCCGAGGCCGGTCCCGATTTTGTCAGCAGTTTTTGTGCATTGCACGGCACGAAAGTCACCATAAACAGATCTCTTGGTGCTAGGTTTGATCTTGGCCTGCGGTACCTCTGTTTACCAAGAAGGGCTTTGCAATCCACCAATGCATTTGTGGGCTTCCGTCTTTTCCTTGGATGTCTTTGCAGTCCGCATGTGCAATCACAGACACCTGTGTGTTGTGTGTTGTGTGTTGTGTGAGGCCTGCAGAGTTTTCCAAAGTCCCTCAGCAGCCCCGTCATCTTGCTTGCAAGTGATCAGAAGTGACTGGTTTTAGTTTGAGTTGATAAAAAGACACCAAGAAGAGCATGCCCTAAATGTCTTCTGATTAAAATATAAACACCTGGCTGAGTATGACTAAGTGTCCTATCCTGCGCCTGCCACTCAAACAGGATGACCTGAGTTCAGATCCCTGGGATGCATGCTTTTTACAAAAGCCAGGAATTGTGGTTTGTGTCTATCTATAATCCTTCAGCTGGAAGTTGGTCAAGACCAGTGGATCCCCGGAGCCCACTTAGCCAGTTGCTCTAGCCAATCAGTGAGCTTCAGGTTCAGAGAGAGACCCTGCCTCAAAAATAAACAACACAGGAAGCTACCTGAGACTCTGCCTGCTCCCTATGAGCACAGCATTCGTGCACGCGCGCGCACACACACAAACAAGCAAACACACACACACACACAGAGAAATAGAAATAAATATATAAAAAATAAAAATATTTAAGTATGAACAATTGCCGAAAGGAGAGCATTTTGTTGTTTCTGTTGATGCAGGTCTGAGAGGCTTCCTGAATGCTAATAAAAGTCACATCAGCTGGGGAGAGGAAAGCCTAGAAACCCAAGGGAAGATCCGAGGATAAATGAGCACTTACTTCCTTGGGGTGTGAGGCACGAGGCGAGATATTGCCAGTCCTTTCCAGGAAGGGCCAGGCCAGTGTTTCTTTTGGAACCCTGGAATATTAAAACCAAGCGGCCATAATTGTAGTGCAGACCTAAATGTTTACATTTAGCAAACACTTTAAAAAAAAAAAAACCATGGAAGATTACAGTGCTAATCATGAGCTAATTACAGGCTATTAAAAAAATAAAGTTTAATTTGTAACCCTCTAGAGGCATTTTGGTCTTGGAAGGAGACACAATTTGAAGGAATGAGTGTTGGGATTGATTGCAAACTGTCCCGAGGGCTTCTTCTTAAATGACTTGGCTGTAAAGGGGTGGGGTGTTTGGAAGTGACTGGTTGATAAAGTCATAATTTAATGGCACTGTTGGGGGTTCGAGGGATTAGAAGTTGGATCTGTTGGAGGGGAGGTAGGTTCAGGGGTTCATGGCTTAGATGAGCAAAAGCTGTCTCCTTTCTTGTCCTGCTCTGTGCCTCCTGTCCCCATGCCTTGTCATGTGCTCCCTGCCGTGCGGATCAGCTCACCAGGTCCTAAAGCAGTAGAGAGTGAGGCAGTCCGAGTGATCATGGTCATACGATCGTGGCCTCACAAACTGGAAGCCAAAATAAATTTTTTTTCAAAGTTGTTTTCTCAGATATTTTGTCACAGCGGTGAATGTGTGTTTTCAGGCAGTCGAAGGGAGGAGTTTGAAGTTTACAAGCTACGTCTATGATGTCATTTGTCGAGATCATTTGATGAGACAGTCTGAGGTCAGGGTCCTGCTTGGAGCTTGGAATGGAGTCACAGACAGGACAAGAGAGAATCTAGCTTGCTGGTCGTCTGGGGCTGGGCTGTGAGCTTTGCAGAGGATGTCATACCATTGACTTCCTTGGTTCACAGAGCCACATTTTAGACTGATGTCCTACCTCAGCTCTGGCATTAAAAAAATGATAAATTATTCTCCACTCATGAATGAGCCAGTTCAAGCCAGATTAGAATATATAAAGGCAGGTTTTTTGGGAAGCCACTCTCAGGAGGGGTCACTGGTCCCAAGGATCCAGGCCAGAGAAGTCACCACGGGCAGGGAGCCGGAGGAGAGGGGGACAAGAAAGAGGAAAAGCTCATACAAGGAGAGAGAAGGCCCAAAACATCTCGACTACATAGAAAATAGCTTCTGGTGGAAGGGCAGCCCAGCTCCTGGGCTGCAAAGTTCAGGGTAGAGGGTCTGCCTGCATACCAGGTAGGGACTGAGGGATGCTGGGAAAATCGGAGTCCAGGTCCGCTTTGGTGTGTTAAATATGCACCTCAACTGTTTATTCCAAGTCTGAATCCCAACCAAAAATATCTATGGGCCAACACACACACACACACACATACACATACACACACACACACACACACACACACACACACACACACACACACATAGCCCTACGCATTCATTTATTCATTTCTATGCTGGGTGGGGCTCTGAAGTCAAGCCTTTTATGTCCCTTGCAAATGCTATTTCAGTGAGATGCTGCTTGGCCTCCTTAGCATGTACTTTGATTGGCCATGCTTTGAAAACCTCTTTTCAGATCATTGTGCCCATTTCTGCAAGATGCTTTGATTTGCAGTTGCTTTTTTTTCATTTCGTTTCTCAAGGTTTGTATTTATTTATTCATTCATCCATTTAGGCCCTTTGAGACAGGGTCTTTCTATGTAGCCCTGACTGGCTTGGTACTTGCAGGCTACCCTTGAATTTTTGAGGGTCCTAACGCCTCAGCATCCTGAATGCTGGGGTTCTAGGCATGTGCCTCTACAACTAGCTTTAAGAAGAGGAAAGCAAGATAGCGAACTGTTGACAAAGTTTGCTTTGTGTTAGTTGGGTCTGCTTTTCAACCATGTGTGTGATACCTAGTAATACACAGCTATAAGCTGATATGGTATATCTCAGGGAAAATGCCCCACCCCATCCTACCACCCCCCTCCCCAAGAGCACAAATCTTACCTTTTTTGTAATATACTGTGCATTACTCATCAAAGAAAATCTCGCGCTAACATCCGCCCTACTTGATCCGTCCGATTGTAGCCCCACCTCCCCTAAATGTCAGGCCCTATATTACAAGTGGAGATTTAATTTAACACCTTTAGCAGTAAAATTAGAGTTCAAATTCAGGATTCCATCCTTGGCATTCCACAGCCTGTGACTAAATTATGCATTTATAAGGGGTAGTTTGAGAGACTTTCTGCAAATACTTAAAATCTGAAGATGCTCTAAATTTGTGCCACAGCATCGCTGTTTATCCCAGGGATCCACCAGAAGCCGATGGAACTTAATCAAAAATAAATCAAGGACAAGTCCAGACCAAATTGGAAGCACGTCATGAATATTCGTGAACATCTGGATGTGTTTGTGGGGGGAGAGTTATTTTTCTAATGTGCGTGGGGCTCTCTTAACAAAGATGCCCAGAGGAAGATGGATTTCCATCTGTGATTTCAAAGGCTGTGTGTATTTGTTTGTGTTTGCCCTTTCTCTTTGGTTCTGGGCTTCTCTTCTCTAAGCTATTCCTTTGATCTCTTTCCTCTGTCTGTCGGAATCCGGTTCTCTCCTTTATCTGAGTGCTTGGTTGGAGGCAGGCACTTAGCTCCTGGAGATTAAACCTTTCTGTACAAAGGAGAATTGTAACTTAAGGGAAATTTTACGATTTAATGTTTTCTGATGAATCTTTTACATGCCAGTGATGTTATAATTATCCATATAATTATTCTGCATCGTTAGGACTGCTCTGAATGTGTCTCAAGCTCAGGGTGTTTTATTTGCTGCGAGGAACTGAAGTGGAGGAGGCTGTGCTAATGGCCGTGCTGATAATTACCGAAGGGACATTTTAAAAATCGCTTTAGGCTTGATAAGGCTTCCATGTGTCTTACCTTACTGAGCTCTTTTAATGATGTGTGGGGTGGATACGAACAGTTGTTCCACAGGACAGAGGCAAGGACCAGTGACCTAGAGAGGGAGATGATCTAATCGTGTGGGCATTGGCTAATCCACTATGCTCCCCAGCCTTGAATATCCTTCACTGACAGTGTGTGTGTGTGTGTGTGTGTGTGTGTGTGTGTGTGTGTGTAGGGGGCGGTGGGGGGAGGCAGCTTACAGGGATCAGTTTTTTCCTTCCAGTGGGTTCCAGGGACTGACTTGTGTTGTCGGGCTTGGTGGCTCTTTACCCACTTGGTTGTCTTTCTAGCTCTTCCTCCTCCTCCTCCTCCTCCTCCTCCCCTCCTCCTCCTCTTCCTCCTCCTCTTCTTTCTCTTTCTCCTTCTCCTCTTCTTCCCCCTCTTGCTCCTCTTCTTCCTCTCCTCCTTCTCTCCTTCTCCTCCTCACCCTCTTCTTCTCTTTCTCCTCCCTCCTCCTTCCCTCCCCCTTCCTCTCCCTCTTCCCCCTCCCCCTCTTCCTCCTTCTTCTTCCCCTCCTCCTCTTCCTCCTCCCCCTTTTCCTTCCCCTCCTCCTCCTCCCTTCCTCCTTTTCCTCCTCCTCCTTCTCTCCCTCTTCCTTTTCCTCCTCCTCCCCCTCCTCCCCCTCCTCCCCCTTTCCCTCTTCCCCCCTCCCCCTCCCCTCCTCTTCCCCCTCCTTTCCCCCTCCTTCTCTCCCTTCCTCCTCCCCCTCTTTTCCCCCTCCTCTTCCTCCCCCTCGTCCTCCTTCTCCCCCTCCTCCTCCTCCTCCTCCTCCTCCTCCTCCTCCAGGGTTAGTTAGGTTCTCAGCCCAGGCTGGCCTTGATTTGGTAATCCTGCTTTGGTGTCCTGAGCAGTTAGAATTCATAGATGTGCTGTCTCAGGGTTTCTGTGGCTGTAACATCATAACCAAAAAGCACCTTGGTAAGGGACATCACAGTTCATCGTCACAGGAATTTAGGGTAGGAACTCCAAAGGGGCCGGAAATGAAGGCCAGAGCTGATGCAGAGACCATGGAGGGGTGCTCCTTACTGGCTTGCTCCCTCGAGGCGGCTCAGTGTGCTTTCTATAGAACGGAGATCACCAGCTCAGGGATGGCACCAGCCACAACAGGCTGGGCCTTCCTCCGTCAACCACGAATTAAGAAAATGCCCTACAGCTGGACCTTACAGAGGCATCTTCTCTGTCGAGTTCCCTCTTTTCAGAGGACTCTGACTTGGGTCAAGTTGATATACACCGTGCCAGGATACCTGCACTACAACTGTGTCTGCTGTATAATCTTTATATTCTTTTAGAACACAACAGAGAAGAATTCAGAAAAATTCCATTTGAGAAGTTGAATTAAGATCAAGATATTTCCGTTTTTACCTGTGGCTTTTTTATTTTTAAAATGCTTTTCTTCTCTTTCTCCATTTATTTGTTTATCTTCTCGCCCTTCCTCCTCCTCCTCTTCCCCCCCCCCCCTTTCTGAGAGAGAGAGAGAGAGAGAGAGAGAGAGAGAGCGAGAGAGAGCGCTCGAGTGAATTTATGCAGGCAGGCGAGCATACATGACGCAAGTGGAACTTAAAGAATGGTTTGGAAGGGTTTGGTTCTCCTTCTAATGTGGGTTCCAGGGACTGAACTCAGGTTTTGTCAGGCTTGGTGACAAGCCCCATTACCGGCTGAGCCATATTGCTGGCCCTATAAACTGTTATTTAAAAACAAAGTTTATTTAATAGGGCAACCTGATTTTAGAAAGTCCTATTATATGTATATATATATATATATATATATATATATATATGTATATATGTATATATATGTATGTATGTATATATGTATATATATGCATGTATATATGTATATATATATACACATATATATTAGATTTGTTTATTTTACACACACACACACACACACACACACACGCACACACACGTACTCTAATTGCATATACACCTGAATGCCAGAAGAGGGCATCAGATCCCAGTATAGATGGTTGTGAGCCACCATGTGGTTGCTGGGAATTGAACTCAGGACCTCTGGGAGAGCAATCAGTGCTCTTAACCGCTGAGTCATCTCTCCAGCTCTCAAGTCCCATAATATTTTAACAGAATTAAAAAATTCTATATATTAATCAGCAGGTAAAGTAACAGATTTTTTTAATGGAATTTTATAAATGCTCTGCTCACCCCCACCATTGTGATTTTTAGTACATTATGTAAAAATTCTTGTATCAGCTGCTAAATGATGTTGTGTTGCATTTTACTCAAGAATAAGTGTTGGGAAACCAAAGGAAACCAAATACTGGTGGAGTTCTGGTGTGTTCTTGTAATTTGGTATCACAAAGAACTTGCTGTTAAGACAGGAAGCACAGCCCTGTGTCAGGCAGGTTGTGTTACAATGGGACGAGACACTCACAGATAAAGATCGGATTAGTCACACTCGTTGCAGTGACGGGGCTCTGTGTACAGCAGACTCCAGTCTCTAGTTCTCGCCTGTTCTCAGGCTGATGGGTTGAAACCCTAGGACGAGCAGACCGAAATGAAAGTCACAAAGCCAGAGAAAGGGATGGTCTGCTGGGAGTGGCCTGGGAGAGCGATCCCCCTGCCTGAGGCTGGGACTCTGCAGTCCCCGGGCTGTAAGGATGGGGACCGCTTGTGTCATTTCTTAGCCATGCTGTGCAGTAAACAGGACCGACTAAAAGGAACAACCAAGCTGAATGTGTGGGACACGGCTGGATTAAAAACACAGCGGCAGAGCATTAATGCCAGCTATAATTATAATTAAGGCTTTATATGTGGACATTGATCTCTGTAGGTATCTTTTTATTAAGTGCTCTAGCTGATCGACTGATCAGTTGATTGATTGAGACAGTGTCTCATTGTGTAGCCCCAGGCAGTCTTGAACTCAGTGCATATAGAGCTCAGGCTATATACGCTGGACTGTCCTGCTTCAGATTCCCAAGTGCTGGGATTACATAAGCCTGCACTTCACAGTGTGGCTCTGATCCTACCCTTTCCAAGACATTTCCTGGACGGATAGCAGCCATGCCAAAACATCACACGCTGCCTGCCAAACTTTCACAGGTACCACCTATGAAATTCACTTCCTAAAGCGTAGGTCAGCGGTTTGCAACGTGTTCATTTAGTATTTTCATTAGCAACTTTTTGTGCTAATTCCCAAACTTAAAACCTTGAGTCCGGTTTCTTGTCTTTCCGTGAGGACCATAGGTTAAGTACACTGTCTATTACTGTATCTCGAGAATAGAACAGGCCTTGGCAGAGAATATGTGATCAATCAGTGTTTGTTGAATGACTGAATCTCAGTGGTTGTGCATTTGAGAGCTATTTCAGTTTTGCCATCAACAAAGTTTTCTATTATTCTGTTGTTTTAAAAAAAAAAAAGACTTAAGAAAAACTAATTTTAAAGCCAGAAAGATTTTAGAATTAATGATTCCAGGAAGTGCCGGTATTACCGCCGAGCCTTCTGGCGAATAAAAATATAAAATACGTTGAGGTTCACACGTCTAATTAGAGGAGGAAAGGCTCCCAATTAAAGTATATTAGGTAATAAAAAGCTCTTCCATGCATTAAGGGTCGCTCCTATAAACCTATTCTTTTAATGTGGTTCTAAGAGATAGGCTGTTGTCTTATAATAGATATCAAAGTGTGTACGTCCAGAATTCAGTGAGAACAAGACCCGTAAAAACTAAAATACAGGAGAACAATTCACCGTAGTTCCAACTCCATTTTTGATGCTCTGTGGGCCTTCTTCCTGTTAGCTTTTGGCGGGGGCGAGCAGGGCATATTGGAGATGGAGCCCAGGGCTCGGTGTGTGCTAGGCAAGCATTTGGTCCCCATTCCGATCCCGTTCTGTCCAATGGTGAGCGCTGGAGAGCGGCAGATATGATAAAATAGTCCACTGGCATTGGGGAATCACCTGTACGCTTTCTGACCAAGGAGAACTGGGTTCTGCTCATAAGCACGCTCCCCATTATTGTATAAACTGCCTACTAGGTGTCCTTTCAGCTTCCTGTTCGCTTAGATTGAATGCTGTAGGCAGGGACACCTCCTGGGGTGCGTGCGTGCGGTTGTGCGTGAGTGGGTGGGTGCGTGCGTGGGTGCGTACCTGAGTGTGTGCGAGCGACTATGAGCTATGAGCAGATACTTATGCTAGAGGAAATATTCTTCTATTATTATTATTGTTATTGTTATTATATTTTGTTTTTTTTTTTTTTTTTTTTTTTTTTTGAGACAGGGTTTCCTTGACTGTCCTGGAACTCACTCTGTAGACCAGGCTGACCTCGAACTCAGAAATCCGCCTGCCTCTGCCTCCCAAGCGCTGGGATTAAAGGCGTACGCTGCCACTGCTGGGTGGCCTGGTGAGGAAATATTCTAAAGAGAGAAGGAGGAAGACAGGGGGCGGAGAATAGGGGAGTGAAGCACCTTTCCTCCTCCCCTCAGCCCCCCTCCATGATGATAACAGGTTGCGCTGACTGGCAGGACTCGAGAGGTTCTGCTCTGTTTCTGGGGGTCTACTCCATGTGGGGGCAGCCTGGTTCAGAGAGCCGCTTAGGAGACGCTCTCCCTGTCAGCCCAACAACTCTTCACCCACACCCACTCTGGGTTCATTCCCCCACCTTACCACGGCTTCTCTGTCCCCCGACTCCTCTGGTTTCCAGGAGTCCAGTGCAAACTGCCCCCAGTCCAGGCTCCAGCTGTCCGGCCCGCCGGCCTCCCGCACCCCGGCAGCTCGTGCATTTTTGACTTTTCACACTGGCCCCTTACTCAGTCTCACCGTAGAAACGCGCTCTGCTTGGTGGCCAAGTTCCCCTGTCCAGCATAGCTCGAGACAAACTCGGTTTTGTGGTTTAGTCTGGCACTGTGACTGTTACTTTTGCCGACTTTGCTCGGTGTGTAAATGAAAAGAAAGGACGGAAAAAAGAATCCAGACATCAACAATAGACTCTTAGTCTTCCCATCCCGTTTTGAGCTGCAAAAAAGCGTCCATAGGACACCTTGGGGGCTATTTTTCTCTGATAAAGAAAAGCCTTTGATGGGCAAGGGACAGGGTCAAAAAGGGGCAGGGCTGTAAGTCACACTATGTGGTCCCTTCTTTCCTTTCTGGGCCTGTCACCTTGTTTGCTGCTGGAGGTGCTGCCCTATTCCTCCGACTTGACTGACTGTTCTGCACTATACTTGCTTTTCCACTTACTGGTTTTGGCCAGACGAGCTTCAGAGAGCTCTCCTGAAAGACTTTATACAGAGACCCGGTGTGATTGGAGGAAAACCTGCTTCTGAGTGCAAGAGATAAGAAAGAAGTTATTTGGCATTTGCTGATTGCTGTTGTAATTCTCCAATTATGTTAAACAGTGGTGCTGTTTTGCATACAGATTCCGAATGCTCCCAGTGAGGACGGGATGCTACTTTTACTTTCTAGGTCTTGATGGATACTGAGAGAGACAGCTTAGATATCCAGGCCAGTAAGGAAGAGGGTGGCAGGGCAGGCCTCTGAGCTCGGGAATGTTCTGAGGGGACCAGCAGGTTTAGAAGGTAGTGACTGGACTGGGGATGGAAAGGGTAGTGGAATTTCTTGGTTGAGTTTTATCGCTTCTTCTTACCCCCTACCCCACTTCCCCAATTAGAGACCAATTTCAGGGCATTGGGTAAGATAGACAGGCACCATGCTGGAGACTAAGATGGTCTCCATCCTTATCATTTCCATTTCATTATTCATTCATTCATTTATTCATTCATTCACTCACTTAATCACGAATTTATTGATTGATTTTTTTTTTTCCCAGACAGGGTTTCTTAGTGTAACCAGCCCGGCTGTTCTAGACTCACTTTGTAGACCGACCAGACTGTCCTCAAACCCACAAGAGATCCCCCACCCCCCACCCCCCACCCCCAAATCTGGGATTAAAGTCAAGCACCACTAAACCTGGCTATCATCTCCATTTTAAATATATCTTCACATTACTGTGCAAACATCACCGCCGTCCATCTTCAGAATCCTTTTCCTTTCCCCTTAAGAACTTGACCATTTTCTCCTGCACAGCAGCCTTCCCCCCTTCACCCCCTCTGCACCCCACTTTCAGCCCTGGCAACCTACCTGCACTTGACCTGGCTCTGATTTCTGTTACTCTAGACCCCACCTCCTCGTGAGGTTCTCCAGTATTTATCCTCCTCCGATTGGCTTGTTTCATTTAGCCTGATGTCTGCTGTGTTCGTTCGCGTTGGATCATCTATCACAAGTTTCATCTTGAAATAGTATTTTATTTTTCTCGGGCTGAAGAGAAGCTCAGTGGTTAAGAGTGCAGCAAGCTGGGTTCGCAGCAGCCGGATCGATTAGAATTTAATAGTTTGCCATTTTGAGGAGCCTATGTTTGGGGAGCTTTTCTCTGGTGTCTCTTTATTGTGAATCTTGCCAGCAGAGCAGCCAGATAGGACGCCCTCTCCTGGACCCTGCTGGCATTTGCACATACCACTCCCTATGTGCACACAAACATTAAAAATCAGTATCATGTGTGTTTCATGCCTGTGGGCAAGTGTACGGGAGTCCTGGACAGCTCGATACAGTCCTATCTCTCCTTCCTTCCGCCATGATGACTCAGGTTGTCACGGCTCACGTGGAAAGTGCTTTTCCCCTCTGGGCCATCTAGCCAGCCCAGAGGGGAAAGTCTGTTTTTTTTTTTTTTTTTGTTGTTGTTGTTGTTGTTGTTATTGTTGTTGTTGTTTAAGGTTTATTTATTTATTATATGTAAGAACACTGTTGCTTTCTTCAGAAGCCAGAAGAGGCATCCGATCTCTTTTATTTATTTTTTATTTTTTTATTTTTGTTTTTTGAGACAAGGTTTCTTTGTGTAGCCCAGTGTAGCCCTGGCTGTCCGGGAACTCACTCTGTAGACCAGGCTGGCCTCAAACTCAGAAATCCGCCTGTCTCTACCTCCCAAGTGCTGGGATTAAAGGCGTGCGCCACCACTGCCCAGCAGCATCTGATCTCATTACAGGTGGTTGTGAGCCACCATGTGGTTGCTGGGAATTGAACTCAGGACCTCTGGAAGAGCAGTCAGCGCTCTTAACTGCTGAGCCATCTCTCCAGCCCCCACAATCTCTGTTTTAACATCGAATAACATTGAATAATTCTATTGTGTTCATACCCTGTGTTTTTACCCATCTGTTTCTTAACATTTGTCTGTGACGAGGTGTATAATATATCCGAGTTCTTGCATCCTTTTCTTTGAGGAGAACACATCCAGAATGGCTGCTTTTAATTAAATTATATCTTTGTATTCTTCAGAGGTGGACTGTTTGACTCTATAGAATTCGATTGCTCTCCATTTTGAGGAATTTCTGTTGAGGAACTTTTCTCTTGTGTTTCTTGTTTGGAGACTTGACAGTGGAGTACGACCATTCACGTTCTCTCCATCAACACTTACTTTCTGCTTGTTTTGTAAATAATCTCATGGTGACAGGTACAGGTGGCACCTCGTCCTATTTGGATTTGCATTTTGCTAAGGATCAATATCTTTGGATGCCGTGCATCTTCCCTCCTCCCTCCGCCTCCCAATATCATATTTGGAAAAATATCTACACCTGTGTTTTTGTGGTTTTCCCCTTTGGGAAATGGGTTGGTTATTTTTGTTGTTGAGTTGTGGGCATCTTTATATATTCTGGGTATATATCTTCTGTGATTTGCATATATTTTCTTCTGTCGCAGATTGTCATCCTCTATGCTTGATAGTATCCTTTGAGGAATATAAAGGTCTGTGATTCGCAAAAGAATGAGACCCCAGACTCAAATAGTATGCAAAAGCAAAGAGTGTTTTATTCTGCAGAAGTCCGGCATGCTGGGGTCTCCCATTTCAAGATGGGGACTCCACAGTGAGCTCTCGGGCCCGATTTAAAACACACATTAGGGGAATTCTGGGGAGGGGTAGGTGACCTCTGTCATTGGCTTCATCTTTAGGGACATTCTAGAAACTTGCTGGGGGAGTCTGGAACTTGCTGCTGACCCTTTGTCCCTACCTCAGGCCATGTGTTGGGTGGGGCCTGGACTTGCCTGGATTTGCCCAGTTCTTGGAAACAGAGATTTAGGCCTAGTCTCCTTAACTGCCAATTTGAAGCCTGTCATGGCATCAGCCTGTCTCATTAGAGGCACAAAATTTTGTGATTCTGATAAAGTCCAATTAATCTATTTTTTTCCTTGTTTGAGTTTTTTGGTGTTATACCTCAAATCATTGCCATGCCTGCCGTTTCTGCCATCTCGGCAATATCTTTAAGAACTTTCTACTTTAAGTTCTTAGGCCTTGTCCAACCTAAGTATAGGGTGTGAGATTCTCCCTCAGGTTCCGTTATCAAGACATTTTAAAGAAATTGTGTCTATGTGTGCATGCGCCAGTGTGAATGTGGGAACATGTCTGCTACAGTGTGTGCCAGCTAGTTTTGTGTTAACTTGACACAAGCTATAGTCATCTGCGAGGAGGGAACCTCAACTGAGAAAATGCCTCCACAGGATTGTAAACCCAGCCGGTGGGGTATTTCTTTCTTTTTTGGGGGGGGGTATTTCTTATTTGGTGATTGATGTAGACAGACCTAGTCCACTGTGCCTAGCGGTCCTGGGTTCTGTGAGAAAGCAGAGTGAATAAGTCCCTATGGATCAAGGCAGTAAGCAACGCTCTTCCGTGGTCTCTGCATCAGCTGCTGCCTCCAGTATCAAGCCTAGTTTTTTTTTTCCTTCTGCCTTTCCTTCTCCCTCTTGCTCCTGCCCCCGCTCGCTCCGCCCCTCCCCGCTCGCTCCGCCCCTCTCCGCTCACTCCGCCCCTCTCCGCCCCTCGCTCCGCCCCACACCCCCACTTTGTGTGCCAGATTAACTGGCCTGGGAGCTTTTGAGGGTCTTCCTACTTCCCATCCCCCTACCAGAGCTCTCGGGTCACAGACGTTCACTGCCACTCTGGCTTTATATGAGTCCTGAGAATTCGAACCCAGACCCTTATACTCCATGGCCGGCACTTTACCAAATGAGCGTCTCCCCGCGCCAATGATTTGTTTTAAAGAATCCCTTCCTCCCGCCCTCCGGATTATCATTGATCATTCTTGTGACTCTGTTGCTCTAATGCCACTTCCTCTCCCGGGCCTTGATGGTTTGTTTCTCCAGGAGAAGAGAAGCATTTATTTCTGAACATCCATGGCATTGTTATTGTACGTATAGTGTGCTGTCTGCCCTTCTGTCTTGTACATTACTATTTATTTTCTTCTCACATTATAAAGCCCCGCATGGCTAGCGTTAAAGCCGCAGCCGTGTGTTCTCAGACCGTGTGTCGCTGTCCCCTGTGCCCAAAGTGGGCTTGCACTTTTCAGCAGCTCGGCATCCGTCAACTGGATAATATCCAGTTGTAGAGTCGTACTCAGAGGTATTCTGCGGATACAAATACCGAGCTTTGAACTTTCACGACAGAATATTGAAGTTTAATTTTGCCCTTTTTAAAGTGGAACGCTGACAAGATGCCGTTATTACTGAAGAGAGAGAAGAGAGTTATTTTAACCCTGATGGGCTCTATCGGGATTTTTAACCAAGTGACTTCAACATTGTCCTTAAAGACTGCAGTTGTATTTAAAGTCAAACAACCGATGATTTCCTTGTGTATATAACAAAGTTGAACTGCTGGAGGCAGTCACACGTCATCTGTCAGACGACAGCCTGGTCACTCGGCGAGTGGCTTTCCTCACGTACCGCAGGGGAACACTCTTCCCTTGACACACAGACACATAGACACATGCTGCCTGTGTGGGTCAGCTAGCACTGGAAACACACTTAGGACAGAGGACCTCAGGGCAGTGCATTTTTGAAAGTGTCTCGAAGAGCAGTCCTTGGAAGTGTCCACCATAAGAAGCTGTTGAAGTACTGAAGTACACATGCGTTTGTTTATAAGCAAAAGAAAAAAAAGGTTGTGGAAGCCACACCCACATTGAATGAGTCCACGCCAAATCATGACGGAGGACGGATAATCTGGAGCAGATGTTCTTAAAGCTGTCCAAAGGGGCCTCTTGATGCAAGGGCTGTCTTCCTTCCTATAAAGCCGAGAAACCATAATTACCGACATTACATTTTTGTCTATAGGGCAGCCTTAATTATAAGGTTGCGCTTAAAGTAACGATCCACATTACGCGAAGCTGCGTTTCATAAGGTGCCCAGCAACCGCATGGCTTCAGAAGTTTTCTGCCTAAGGTGGGTCATAAAGAAGGCGTCAGTAACAGGCAGGCCCGAGTGCCACACGCTCCCCTGAGGTGCTGCTCGTGAATCCATGGGCGGCCATGAGAATGCCGAGTCCTGGGCCAGTGTTATCTCTTTTAACCAGTTCACCCAAGTCTACCCAAGTGCGTTGTCCTGCCATTCAGTCACCAAATATTGATTGAGCACTGATTGTTTATCCCGGGGACTGTGAGAAATATAATAGGAAAGTTTTCCTACACAAAGATCCCACATGAAGTCGCAGGGCACAGAAGTTTTGGAATTTAACGTTATGCAATCGCAGCCACTCAACATTAATCGAATACTTAACCGATGTCTCAGACTGCATGGGTAAAAATAGTTCCCTTTTATCTGGGCACGGCGGAGCATGCCTTCAACCCCAGCACTTGGGAGATAGAAGCAGGTGGATTTCTGTGAGTTCAAGAACAACCTGATCTACTTAGAGTGTTTCAGGATAGCTAGGGCTACATAGAGAAACTCTTGTCCCAAGCACAAAAAGAAAGAAAGGAAGGAAGAGGAGGAAAAGAAGGAAGGAAGAAAAGAAAGGCAGGCAGGCAGGCTGAGTATGGTGGCCCATGCCGTTAACCCCAGCACTTGCGAAGCACAGGCGGGAGGATCTCTGTGAGTTCAAAGCCAGCCTGGTCTACATAGTGAGTGTCAAGACTATAGACAGAGACTATGTCTAAACAAACAAAACAAAACTAATAAATTATTAATAAAAGTAATTCTCTTTGACCTTTTAGTAATTATCTCCTCCTCCTCTTCCTTTCTCCTCCTCTTCCTCCTCCTCCTCTTCCTCCTCTTCATCCCCCTCTTCTTCCTCCTCCTCTTCTTCCTCTTCCTCCTCTTCTTCCTCCTCCTCACCTTCCTCTTCTTCCTCCTCCTCTTCCTCCTCCACCACCTCTTCTTCCTCCACCACCTCCTCTTCCTCTTCCTCTTCTTCCTCCTCCCCCTCCTCCCCCTCTTCCTCCTCTTCTTCCTCCTCCACCACCTCCTCCTCCTCTTCCTCCTCCACCACCTCCTCTTCCTCCTCTTCTTCTTCTTCCTCCACCACCTCCTCCTCCTCTTCCTCCTCTTTCTCCTCCCCCTTCTCCCCCTCTTCCTCCTCCACCACCTCCTCCTCCTCTTCCTCCTCTTTCTCCTCCCCCTTCTCCCCCTCTTCCTCCTCCACCACCTCCTCCTCCTCTTCCTCCTCTCCTCCTGAGGCAGGCTTCCCTGCATCCTAGGCTGACCTCAGTCTCATTATTTGGTCAAACACTTAGCTTCCTGCCTCCGCCTCTCTAGGGCTAGGGTTATAGTCTGCACCACAATGCCTGGCACATGCTAATATCTAGAAGTAAGAATTCTTCAGGACACCACAGCTGCACTGAGTGCTTCCAAGAACAAAAGAAAGGTTTCCTGAATACTGATATAAAAAGACACAGGGAAGCGTGTGGTGTTTGCCTTTGAAATGTGGCGTTTGGACCATGGCTACTTAAGTTACTCATGAGTTCTGGATGCAAGGATCCTCCTCCAAACAGATGTAAGGGATTAATTATAGGAAAATTATTACTATTGATGAAAAGATATTTGTAAAGGAAGGGACTCCGTGTGTCAGACTTTTGTTCTGGTTTTAATGATGAAAATTAGAGGCAGACGGGAGGGAGACATTTAGCCCGTGAACCCAGAAATGGTGATTTCGTATAACTCCAGTAAAACATGGGCCTGTTTTGTTAACTTTGTTTTGTTTATTGTGAGATAGGAGCTCGCCATGTAGCCCAGGCTGGCCCCAAACTTGAGCTCTGATCTCAGTAGTGGAGAGGCAGAGACTGGAAACTTATAAATTTTGTGTTATCCTGGGCAACACATTGGGACCCTATCTCAAAGGTAGGGAATAAAGAAGGGGGGGGGGAAGAAAAGCATGACAATAATAGTGGTAATTATGAGAAATGATCTTTTAAAATCTTATCCAACACATCCTTCTTAAGCACCTCTGTGTTCTGTGTGCCCAGCACTGGCGGTGGACCCGGCCTGCGGCAGTGAAGTGGATGAAACGATGCTCCCAGGAGCTGTCATTCCGCTGAGTACAGTGATTTGTTGATATAAAATATCTGATGAAAATCACTCAGGGCAGGAGGGGTTTAGTTTTGCCTACAGTGGGAGAGGATGTAGGCCATTGTGATGACAGTAGGCGGTTGAGGTGGCTGGTCTCACTGCATCCAAAGTCTGGAGAGAGAGAGAGAGAGAGAGAGAGAGAGAGAGAGAGAGAGAGAGAGAGAGAGAGAGGTGCTGGTGCCCAGTGAGACGTCCCCTTCTTAGTCAATCCACGACCCCGATTCATGAGATAGCATTGCCCACGGTTAAGGTGATCTTCACTAATCTGAATAATCTCTCCAGATACGCTCAGAGACCCGTCTCCAATGATTCTAAATCCTGTCAAGTTGACAGTCAGTATTAACCATTGCAAGAACGGAAGGAGTCTCTGGAGGCTCTGCCACGCACAGCGGCAGGTTGTGCTTCATCAGCGGATGCAACACTACTGACTTAATAAAGAGTAAATTGGATGAGCCGCTCGGTGGTGCTCTTCCCAGTGTGGCTTTGAACTCAGCTCAAACAGTGCTCCCTTCTCAGACTCCCACAGTGCTCCCTTCTCAGACTCCCACAGTGCTCCCTTCTCAGACTACCACATTTCTGGGACTACAGACAGGCCACTGGGCCCAGCTTGGGAACAATTTTCTTAATTTTCCAAAGATTTATTTAGTGTGTGTGTGTGTGTGTGTGTGTGTGTGTGTGTACTCGCATGCACATGTACTGAGTGTGTACATGTTCAACATATGTGTATGAACCTTCACATGTCAGAAAAATGCATCCAGTCCCCTGGAACTGGAGTCATATGTCATTGTGAGCTGGGAGCCGAACTTGGGTCAAGTGAAAGACACTTAGTACTTTCAAGTACCGAGTCATCTCTCCAGCTCCATGTTTTCTTATTTTTCTGGTGACAGATATGTAGGGCTTCCGGTGGCAAATGAATTTAGAATTCTTGAGTTAGGGCTGCTACTAGTGTGTGTTTGGTAGCTGAAGAGCTTAGATATTGGTATTAGTCAGTAATAGTCACATGTATCTAGGTAGTCTAGATTATTCTCAGCCTTCCTAAGGTTGCGACCCTTTAATACAGTTCCTCGGCTTGTGGTGACTCCCAACCAAAAAAATTATTTTTTTTTGCTACTTCATAACTAATTTTGCTACTGTTATGACCCATAATGTAAATGTTGGTGTTTTCTGGTGGTCTTTGGCAACCTCTGTGCAACACGGCTTTTCTCCAAAGGGTGCCCAACATTTTATCACATTGTGTGAGGTTGCAAACAGGACCCATAAAGCAAAACTTGAAGGAGTCATATTAATTAAATACCACACAAAACTGTTTCCCTGCAGCAGTTGAGTTCAAGGAGAGTTATAACTCAGCCTAAGTAGGAACTTACTGTGATAGAAGTGCTTGCTCTCTGAGACACAAGACAGTCAAAGATAAATCCAAACAGGTTTGGCAGCAAGCTAGCGCTTGCCCCTGCAGACTTCAAGACCTGAAAAAAAACCGTGATGGTAATCATCAGAGCCAGGAGGACAGAGGTCCCTGAGTCAGAATGTGGCTGTGTTAAAGAAGAAGCCAGGTGGAATGTGGCAGCTTTCAGGAGTTCTGTCATTGGACAAATGTCACTCTGAGGGGCGCTGCCCTTAAGCCTCAAGCCCGAGGCAATTCATTAAACCTCCCCGCTAATTCACAGGATTCCCTTTAGCAAAGGGAAGCACTTTAAAAGAGGGAATTAGGGACCTACCCTCATTAATTAAAAATAAACCCTTGATTTTTTTCCCCTAAAGCCCAGAAAAGCTTTTGCGTAATTATGGTTTGGTAGGAAACAAAATAAAACAAAACAAAACAAAACAAAACAAAAGGTGATACCACATCTAAACCCACACCCACAGAGACACTCAGGCCTAACTGCCCTAGCGAGCACAGCCAGGCTCTAGAGAAGCTGCTTTTGTGTGTGTGAGCTGTCCCTGAAGCCTCTTGAGCATGTCCTGGGATTGCCACAGTGTTGTGAGTCAGTGACATCCGTAGCATCTTCCCTTATTTCCCCTACAATTGGCTGTTTTCAAAGGAATGCATGAAACACAGCAAGCACTTCATGGTTTCCCTCCAAATTTAACATGGAGGGCAACTTCATGAATTTTTGTGGAGTAGGACGGGAGGTGGGGTGGGCGGTAAATATCTTCTATAACTTTTTCAGCATCGCCCCACCATTTTTGAGTTACTCTCTCTCTCTCAGTGGCCAAATAATGAATTCACAGTGCACGCTGCAGTGGACACTTGTAAGTTCTGCTCAACTGGTAGACTCTAAAAATAGCTCTTGGATTTTGCAGTGTGGGGTGCCATGTGTGAGATCCGGGATGACATATGTGCTACGTGTCGCAAAGCCCTTCACAAGTGTCACCCAATTAACTGCATGCCCCCTGACAGGTGGCGGGCCCCTCTGTGGCGTGTGGAGAGGCAGCTCCTGTTTGCCTTTCATTGGCTCAGGACAGTGTCTCTGTTGGGGAAGGGGGGGGTGTCTGAAGAGAGAAGACACCTTTACTGAAAATTCTTATGGATCTTGAGTGATTACGGAGTGAGTTTCTACATCATGCTTTGCAACTTCAAGCTTTTGCCAGACAGAACCAGTTCTTTGTTCATTTTGTGGTGGTGATGGTGGTGGTGGTGGTGGTGGTGGCGGAGGTGGTGGTGGTGGTGGTGGTGATGGTGGTGGTGATGGTGGTGATGGTGGTGGTGGTGGTGGTGGTGGTGGTGGTGGTGGTGGTGGTGGAGGTGGTGGTGGTGATGGTGGTGGTGATGGTGGTGGTGGTGGTGGTGGTGGTGGTGGTGGTGGTAGTGGTGATGGTGGTGGTGATGGTGGTGGTGATGGTGGTGATGGTGGTGGTGATGGTGGTGATGGTGGTGGTGGTGGTGGTGATGGTGGAGGTGGTGGTGGTGGTGGTGGTGATGGTGGTGGTGATGGTGGTGGTGATTGTGGTGGTGGAGGTGGTGATGGTGGTGGTGATGGTGGTGATGGTGGTGGTGATGGTGGTGGTGGAGGTGGTGGTGGTGGTGGTGGTGGTGGTGGTGGTGGTGGTGATGGTGGTGGTGGTGGTGGTGGTGGTGGTGGTGGTGGTGGTGGTGATGGTGGTAGGACCCAGGACTTTACTTAGGCTAGGCAAGTGCTTTGCCTCTGAATGACTTCAGGCCAAAATCCCAAACTCAGTCATCGCAAACAGGAACAGACCACAAAGGAGAGAGCCACTTGGAGATTGGCCCACCCTTTGGCCACGTCTGTTGGAGAGAGATCTGCAGTACAGGTAGCTGGGCTCTTCAAGGCAGGCTAATGGATTCTCCTCATGCTGGCGAAGTGTGTCCATCCCGTGCTTCCATGGCTGCTTTTTTGTTAGGACTGGTAGCAAGTAGAAGAGACTCGGGTACTAGGCCAAGCAAGGAGGGGACAATTCCCTGTCCTGAGAGAAGAGGATGGTGACTGCACATTATGAGAGCCAGGCCTGAGGAACGGAAGAGAGGCGTGGGCGCAGGCTGGGGTGGGCGAGGACAGAAAGTCTGGAAGCGGAAGGAGAAGCCTTTGCGCATGAGCACCGTTCACGGGGCTCAGCAGATGAGCACGGCTGTGTGGACTGTGCACCCACTGTGTGCCAGGGACCCTCCATAGAGCCAGCCACTCCTAACACGTGCTGTGGAGAAGCCCTCTCTGTGTCTCAGCCTTTTTTTGGTGTGTGTGTGTGTGTGTGTGTGTGTGTGTGAGAGAGAGAGAGAGAGAGAGAGAGAGAGAGAGAGAGAGAGAGAGAGAGAGAGAGAACGAGAACAGAGTAGTAAAACATCCTACCTGACAAACTTTTTGGAAAAACTAGATAAAAAACATGAAGTGCCCGGAACAGTGGGTGGTGTCAGACAAGTACTGGTTAAGTCCTGTGAGCGATAGACTCCTGAGATTCTATTAGCTTAATTCACATTACTATAATGAAACACTTGAGATAACCAATTTGTAAAGATAAAAGGTTAATTAAATTAGGCTCATAACTTTGGAGGGTCTGATGTAGAATCAAATGACACATTGCTTTGGGCCCCTGGCAACATGGTTGGCAGGGGTCTCTTGCGAGTAATCTACCCATCTCGTGATCCAGGAGGCAGGGGCAGACAGGAAGAGAAAGAGACAAGGGTCCTACTCGCCCCCTTGAGAGCATTTCTCCAGTGAGTGGTGATGTCTGTATTCATTGCGTCTCTGTTATTGTGATAAACAGTTATGATCAGGACAATGTATAGAATAGGGAGGGAGTTTATTTTGGCTTCTGGTTCTAGAGGAGTAAGAGTTGGGGGGAAGAGGGAAGGAGGGGGAGAGAGAGAAAGAGAGAGAGAGAGAGAGGGAGGGAGGGAGAAGGAGGAAGGGAGAGGGAGAGAGAGAGCACCCTCACTGGGAATGCTAGCAAGCTTTGAAACCTTAAAGTCTGACCTTAAAGTCTGACATACTTCCTCCAGCAAGGCCACATTTTTTTTAGATCTCCCCAAGCAGTACCACCAACCGGGCACCAAGAATTCAAATGCCCAAGACTCTGGGGAACTTTTTCCATTTTTCATTCACACCACACGATGTCTCCTTAGGTTCCACTTCCTAAAGATTGAGCCACATGCACCCCAGAGTGTTGAGTTCAGTTCAGGGCAGCTTCCCTGTTCTGTTAATTAAACTTTGGGACATTGAAAGTGGCTGAGGAAAAAAAAAAGATTGAATAGAGAGTATTACTCTATTCATATGCTTCCTAGCCTACACCAATTAAAATAAAAAATTTACCATCTCCTGGTAGCCCTAGCCCAGGGATGAAGTCTTTAAAATCAAGACTAGGGTGGGGTTGGCCATCTGAGCTGAGACAAGCTTGATTTCAGGGTGGAGATCCAGAGGGTGCTCTCAGGGGAGGCAGTGGTAAGATGGCCATCCTTGGTGGGTACTTAGGTAGCGTGTGGGGCTTATGAGGAACACAGAACAGGTGACCCACGGGTGTGTGCTGCCAGTCCATCTGGAGTTAGGCGGAACACCTCATGTGGATTTCCTCTTTACATATAGTATTTTGACTGAAATTATTTAAGAGTTGTTTTTCAAGAAGTCACCTCTGCGCTTTCATGGGCGCTGCCCTCCTTTGTAGGGTTTATGACGACCTCGGGATAAGTAAGGACAGACGGCTGTTTGTGGTCCCCAGCAAAACCCTGCCACATGTGGTCGAAGATATTTATAGAGCCTGGAGCGGCTCCTGCCCTTCCTTACGCGTGTTTCTGCCGTTGTTTGCTTTACAGCTTCAGTATTCTCTCTTTTTTTCATGCTTTGTGAATCAAATCTACAGTGTGAACACCTCATTAATAAAATTCGAATTGATTTATAATTTATAATTTTTTATTGATAAGCACTAGGTGTAGCACGCTGGCTCTTTGTACCACAATGACTCACGTCTCCCTTATATTTTAATACTTTTTATTCGCTCATTCATTCAACAGTGTTTTATTAGATCCTTAATCCATACAGATACTTTGTTTGCTCTTGAGACAACAGGGCCTAACTAAACATAATTCTGGAAGCCTTGCTGGCAGGAGAATATAATTACCCCCTAACATGGAGGACCTGACCCCGTCCTAGAGGTCCAGGGAAGCCAATGGTGAAGGTGATGTTTTTAATTTTGTTAAGGTTCTGTCAAAAATGCACTTTAACCTTGAAGCTTGAATCGTGGCCTTCAAAAAATGTCTCTGGTGTTCACTCAGCACTGAGGTGGCCTGGTGATGCCTTCCTTCCTGCTGGCCCTTCTCAGAGCGAGCGGCTCTGGGACACTTTTGGTGAGATTTTAAGGAGGTTTACGTATTGCTCTGGGTAATTTCTGGCAAGGACCTAAAGAATCCACTCCATTTCCCCAGATCAGGTTCTCTCTTTAGTACAATGGGCGTTTTCAGGAGGGGTTAAGGGCACCTGTGTGGAGAGGACAATTTGGCATCATCAGAGAGGAGCCTTCTTGTCAACTCTGTGTAACATTTGACATCTAAAGTTTCTATCTTCGCAGCCTAGCTTTATTCTTGTGGTAAAGGCTTAGTACTCTCCCAGGATTCTCTTTGTCAGCTTGTATAGTATGGATGATTGATTTGCATACATTGTTTTATGGCTCCATAGGGGAAAGTATGTCAGGTTTGGAAGTGGTTTCCTACCACTTTAGAAGTTAAGGCCTTTAACAAAACAAAACCCCGAGGGGCTGGAGTGGTGGATCAGCCGCCAAGTGTACTTTCTACTGGTGCAGAAGACCAGAGTTCCATGAACAGCATCTGCGGTAGCTGTCTCATAACTATCTGTATCTCCAGTTCCAGAGGATCTCATGTCCTCCTGGCCTGTGTGGACACTCACAGGTGCACACACATGTGTGCACATACATATTACACATACACAATTAACGAGCAAAACCTTAACAATAAAACCAAAACACCAGCTCTGTTCATGCCTCGGGCAAACCCTTTCGCATCTCGGCAGCGATAGCCCTGCCTGTGCTGACTCCCCTTTAAATAGACTCGTGGTGGAAGGGACTTTGCCAGGCACCTCGTGCTGCTGCTTTCCCAGGAATGTCACTCCGTGTGACCAGCCTCCCTGCTTTTATCTGCCGTGCAATGGGACTAGGAAAGGACCTGTGTGTTCTGCCCTTGACCATCATGTCTGAATATGTTTCCTGTTTGCACTCTTCTGGGTGGGGGGGGGGTTTGCTTTGCCTGAAAAAAAAATCTTTCTCTCGGATGGAAATACAGGCACAATGGGCAGCTTACATGCAGATTTTCTGAGTATGTCAAATGTATAACAGTTTTCTAATTACCAACTTCATGCTATTTAGGTGACTGAGGTCCAACTGAGAAGAGATGAGAAAATGCTTCTGTTCGTTCTTTCTTTTCCTGCCACCACAGAGGATATTGGGGGTGGGGAGAATAGATGGAGAAACAGAGTCAGAGTGCGTGCAACTGTGACAGGAAAATATCTTGTTTTATTTCAGAATTTTAAATTATACGATGTAATAAAAATAACACAATATGAGATGTATGTTCTGTTTTGAGGGGTGGATTTAAGACAGGGTTAATGTAGCCCAGGCTGGCCTTTATTTAACTATGAAGCTGAGGATGAACTTGTGTCCCTCCTGTTTCTATCTCCCAAAGGCTGATCTTTAAGTGGCAAATGTTTCATGAAGAACCATAGAGAAGAAATTAGTTATTGTTTAACCAGTGCATTACAAACAAAAACCAAAACACAACCCTTACCATAGTTCTGTGTCCTGAATCTGTTGGGTCCTGGTTAACAATATGAGATTTTAGCCGGGCGGTGGTGGGGCACACCTGTAATCCCAGCACTTGGGAGGCAGAGGCAGGCGGATTTCTGAGTTCGAGCCTAGCCTGGTCTACAGAGTAAGTTCCAGGATAGCCAGGGGTACACAGAGAAACCCTGTCTCGAAAAAACCAAATCCAAAAAAACAAAAACAAAAACAAAAAACAAACAAAAAAACCAATATGATATGAGATTTTAATAGTGTATACTCCAGTGCATGTAATCTTGAACCAGAGGTGACATGAGAATTCTGAAAAGAATACCATATAATTTAAAGAGAACGGGTTTATCTTGCTTTATGGTTATAAAAGTAGAATATACACACTGCAGGGGAAAACTGAGAAGAACTTTAAAAGGGAGTATGAATTACATTGAAGTTCCTCAAAAAAAGTTTTTTGCTTTTCTAATTCAGATATGACCGTGGGCTTCTGATTGGCATCTGTATTTGATCAGCCAATACTGAGTATTTCTTTGTATGTGCATGCTTTTGTGTCTTTATTTCTGTGATTTATTTCTTAAAATCATGAGCCTATTTTCTACCTGAAATAATGTTTCTTTAATTTATCAGCACTCCTCTCCCACCTTCCCTCTCCCTCCTCCTCTCTCTCCTCCTCCTGCTTTCCCCCTCCTCTATATATGTGTCTGTGTGTGTGTGTCTGTGTGTGTGTCTGTGTGTGTGTGTCTGTGTGTAGGGGAACACATGTCTGTTGACATGCATACCTGTGCATGTGTCTGAGCAGAGGTCAATGTCTAGATTCTTAGTCAATGGCTTTTATAGATTTTGAGACAGAGTCTGCCCTAGACTGACTGACCCTCAAGCCTCAGGGGCCTTCCTGCCTTCCCCTCCCCAGGGATGGATTTACAGAGTCACACCAGTGTGAATCTGCACTGCAGCCGGCTCCCGAGTGCAGGTAGGCTATATACTGACCATTTAGTCCGTTAGCTCACGTGGCACACCGTTAGGTGGGAAATGTGCCCTTTTTTTGTTCTGCGTTTCCACAGTCCGGGGACTAGAACCCTGCACCTCACGTGTGCTAGACACGGATTCTTGCACTGAGCTACACCACCAGGCCCAGAGGGGGACGGTGAGGAGGTGGAGGTGGGGACAAAGACACAGAGAGGGACAGAGTTCCTCTAGGTAATGGAGAGAAGTAGGCTCTTCAGACTAGAGTTCCTCTCACAGGTGAGCAGTCATTAATGCGCAGTGAACATTTGTTACAATAGCTACTTTTCCCATTACTAGGATCAAGCTGTCATAGTTATATTCATTCTCTCTGCCCCTCCCCCACAATAAATACCCTGACCAAAGCAACTTAAGGGAGAAGGAGTTTATTTTGGTCGACATGCCCTAACGAGACAAGAGTAACCAGGCAGTGGGGACCTGAAAAGCCGAGAGAGCCACGAGGCCATCCCATCATGCATCAGCAGGCAGAGAGAGCCACGAGGCCATCCCATCATGCATCAGCAGGCAAAGAGACCACGAGGCCATCCCATCATGCATCAGCAGGCAGGGAGCAGAGAGAGCCACGAGGCCATCCCATCATGCATCAGCAGGCAGAGAGAGCCACGAGGCCATCCCATCATGCATCAGCAGGCAAAGAGACCACGAGGCCATCCCATCATGCATCAGCAGGCAGGGAGCAGAGAGAGCCACGAGGCCATCCCATCATGCATCAGCAGGCTGGGAGCAGAGAGAGCCACGAGGCCATCCCATCATGCATCAGCAGGCTGGGAGCAGAGAGCGAACGGCTCTAGAACCCGAAGCCTGGTCTCTAGTGAGCCTCTGTCTCCATAGTGTTCCATGAGCCTCCCGAACCTCCATGGCTGGGGTTGGGGGTGGGGAGGGCACGGCAGGGGATCTTGGGCTATGCTGGGTTACCGACTGTCCGAGGTGCCCACATGACTCCTCTCCCGCCTGCTTTGTTGAGCTTGATGCCCCCGGCCATTCGGGATACTCAGTTAAACCAACCCCTCTGCAAATGTCGTTAAAGACACACCCAGGCTTGTGTGGTCTAAATCAAATCCAGTCACTTAGATAAGGATTAACCATCCAGTTAATTGTCTTCACAGCGCCAGTCTCTGTCTGCTTCCTGTTTGAGCTGGTGCGGCCATGCGGGCATTTGAGTGGACTTTATCCTGGTTATATGGTGCTCCTCCTCTTCCCCACTGTAACAATCAGTACAGCGTAGAGCAGAGCAGTGTAGAATTGCAGAGAGCAAGAGTTGGCCTCGTGGCTGTGATGTAACGAACAAGATCTTGACAAATGGCTGCTGCTTTGCACTACGAGTAGATTTATGTTTAGACCCGAGTAAACTATGCATCCAGGTAATAATTTTGAGCAATGAAGTAAGTTTGCTACAGGAATCGTTAAAGAAGCAGATAAATCACAGTAATTTCAACATGGCACTTTTGCCATTCAATAAATGGGTATTTTAAATTTCATTTGCTTTTGAACTAAGTTCAATAATTTATAGAGTAAGTCATTCAAAGATTAATGCTCAGGAGGGAAGAAAATCACCACACAAGAACAGAAACATATCATTTATGTTTATTACATTGGCGCCTTCCTTGCCTATGTTTCCATTATAAATCCGAGTTTGCAAGCATGTGTTATAAAAAGTTTGCCATTGGCTAAACTTTGGCATTTGCCTCAACCTCCTGAGACTTTTTTTTTTGAGACTTTTTTTTTAATTTAATTTTTTTTCTCAACTATGTGCTCAACACATGGTGCACGCAGGTGTTCCTTGCATGTGTGTGCATGTGGAGGCTACAGGTCAATGTTGGGTGTTTTCTTCAGTTATTCTCCTTCACCTTAGTGTGAGAGTTGTGTGAGTGTGAGAGTGTGAGGGAGTGTGTGTGTGTGTGTGTGTGTGAGGGAGTGTGTGAGGTGTGTGAGTGTATGTGTGAGAGTGTGTGTGTGTGAGGGAGTATGTGAGGTGTATGTGTGTGTGTGTGTGAGGGAGTGTGTGAGGTATGTGAGTGTGTGAGTGTGTGTGTGTGTGAGGGAGTGTGTGAGGTGTGTGAGTGTATGTGTGAGAGTGTGTGTGTGTGTGTGTGTGAGAGAGAGAGAATGTGTGTGTGTGTTGCCCACATGTGTAGGTGTGAAGGCCAGATGTTGCCACTGGGTGTTGTCTTCTCCACCTACTAAGCCTTGAAAGGCAGGGTTAATTGTGTTTAAATCTTCTGCAAAGCTTCTTTTTCCATGTCATTTCTCATGAGCTGCTGTTACGTGTTTTATGTTTCTGTATATGTGTGCATGCATATACAGCACACATATCAGGGAGGGATCAGAAGATGGCTTCAGGGGGCTGGAGAGATGGCTCAGCGGTTAAGAGCACCGACTGCTCTTCTGAAGGTCCTGATTCCAAATCCCAGCAACCACATGGTGGCTCACAACTATCCGTAATGAGATCTGACGCTCTCTTCTGGTGTGTCTGAGGACAGTTACAGTGTACTTAGATATAATAAATAAATAAATCTCAAAAAGAAGAAGGAGAAGACGACAGCTTCAGAGAGCTGGTTCTCGCCATCTACTGAGTGGATCCCAGGGACTGAACTTAGGTTATCAGGTTTGGCAATGCTCTTACCTACTGAGCCATCTCACCGGTCCTAAAGCACCTTTCGAACTTTACCAATATCAACCATGGGGCGCCCTGCGTTAAAACAGCAACCCAGAGAAAGCACGAGGCGTTTGCTTTCCCTCATGCCCCACTGAGTGAGCGAGCCCTGGAGCCTGGCTTTTTCCACCTCCTTTCTGGTCCTCGTGGAGGAGGAGAGCTGGCCCTGAGCTAGGCTGGTGGGTGTTTGGTGTTCTTCCTTTCTGTCTTCGGAACAGCACAGCGGTTTGTCCCTCCTTCCTTTCCAGCTGTAAAGTTCATTTGGCATGGGATTCTGGCAGCCATAAGGGACAGAGAAATGTGAATTTCCACAAGAACTTGGAAACAGCTGGCGAAAGGGATGGGTCATGAAAGCTATTTTCCAGAACCTTACTTATTTCTGTCCTCAGGTGGGTTTGGAGTCTGGTGTATAGCATAGCAGGTTAGAAAAATTAGGAAAAAAAATATTCATTGAATATCTTAGAGTTGTATTTGCCCTGTGTGCTGGTAATGTACCTGGACTACGCATGTGTACACCTGGGCAAGCAGGGGGCACGCATGCGCATAGCCGTTGATTTTTATTTATTTATTTATTTTATTTTTATTTTTTGCCTTGAGCTGGGTGTATTTGCAAATAGTATTTTTCTTTCTTACAGAAATGCATTTTAAGCTCGAGAGTTCTCTGTGTATTGTTTCTGATTGGGCTGAAAGCAGCAGGCACCTGGAATCCACACAGGACCAGTTGGACTTTGGACATATCTCTGACATGTTAGAAACACTGCCTTGCTTTTTTGTTTTGTTTTTGTTTTTTTTTTCAAATGTGTCAAGTTTGCTACAGAAATAGAAATACTCTAGACAAATAGCAAGAAGAAAAAGCAGGAGGACGGACTGGCAAGATGGCTCAGAGGGTGAAGTGGTTCTAGTCAGAGCCTGATACCGCGAGCACAGTCCCTGGAACCTACAGTACAAGGAGAGAACTGGTCCCCAAAGTTATTCTTTGACCTCCACAAACACTCTGTGGTACAGTCATACGCCTCCTGCCACAATAACACACACACAGACACAGACACACAGACACACACACACACACACACACACACAAACCCCGGCAGGGCCCTAGGGCAGTGAAATTTTGTGGTGCTTCATAAGCAAGGGTGTGGGCTGGTGGGCTGGCGGGCAGCCTCTCCCTTAAGATGTGTTTTCCTCATCCGGGCTGTTTGTGCATAGTGGTCTCCTCAGATCTGCCCTTTCTGGCACATTCATTGTTTTCCTTGTGGCGAAAACAAAAAACAGCCTACATAGCCCTCAGCCCACCCTCCTTCTGCTTTCAGTGTATACAGTACAGCGTCACCCACCACAGGCAGCGCCGAGCTGAGCATCTTCCCAGAACCCTCCCCTCACCCTGTGAGAAAGGACACAGATGGGCATGGCCCCTACCTGGGCCTGCTTCCCGCCACGTGCTCACATCTGTGGCTTTCCTCTGAGTTGTCCCCATTCCCCTGCTGCTTCTTTCCTTCAGCAGAGTTCCTCTGTTGGCCTCTCATGAGCATGTTAATCCTGACTCATAATGAACCTGGTACAGAGGCCCGTGAGGACACACCACTGCACATGACCACGACCACGACCACGACCTGTCTGCTTCCTAGATGTCAGTCAGTTGAGGCGAGCCAAACAGCTCCTAAAGTCAACCCATACGTAGTCCTGAAGAATAGAAGTCCACTGGCCTGGCCCATCTTCTGAGTGACCTGGAAGACAGAGTTTCAAAATGCCAGGTCTGCCTGACTGGCCTCTTTGAAGCTGCAGAGGGTGAGGCTGGAGGTTTGCTAAGAACTCAGATTTCTTACAAGTCAAAGGTTCAAATATGTCTTCTAACAGCATGCGCACACACACACACACACACACACACACACACACATACACACACCTTCTTACAGTAACTGGAGTTTTAGGGCAGAAGCCTGGCCCCAGCAGTCTCAATAGGCTCCGCTGCCCATCTCAATATGTCAGTTAAAGAGTAATCGTTGTGTTACTGAGGGCTGGTGAGTTAGTTCAGCAGTTAAGATCACTGACTGTTCTCCCGAAGGTCCTGAGTTCAAATCCCAGCAGCCACATGGTGGCTCACAACCATTCCTAATGAGATCTGATGCCCTCTTCTGGAGTGTCTGAAGACAGCTACAATGTACTTATATATAATAATAAGTAAATCTAAAAAAAAAAGAAAACACATAAAGAGAAAATTTAATGAACGTCACCACATTACGTAGGACAGATAAAAGATCCAGTGACTCTACGGTTCTGCTTTTGGAAGATCAGAGGTCTGCCTAGATGGGCAGGCTCTGTCAAACCGTGGTTTGGTTCTGGGAGGGTGGTCTGAAGAGGTCTTAGCCTCGTGCGTGTATAAGAGGATAGATGTGGTCTCTGAGATGAACAGTGCTACTCCAGGGTGTGGAGTAATAGAGTGGTATCTTACTCCTTTATGGATAATTATCTTCATCTATCCTAGGTATCCGGTGGGACTACAGGGTCAGGATCATGACCTAGCTTTGTGCCCTCTGCTGAAATAAAGGGGACAGACAGGTGCACAGACTGCACCTGTGAAGGCAGAGGTGTCAGACTTTCAGTTAGTAGTGGCCTAGGGGTGGCCCAGGTGAAGAGTCAATGTGTTTTGTTTGTTTGTTTTGTTTTGGCCGAAACAGCTTCTAAGTGTGTGTTCTTGAGCCACACCTTTGGAGACTTGCCTTGGATAAGAACCTTTGTTTACAAAGGTGTTGATTTGGGATTAGTCTCTTAAAAACAAAACAAAACGAAGCAAAACGGATTGCGGATTGCGTGAGGCTCTGTTCTGTGCGGTGGCTCTTCCTCCCTTAGAATTCTGTCCACGGTTCCTTAGTAGGACGTTCACAGGGACCCGCCACAGCCTACAGTACATCCCCTCACTCTCTCTCCCGTTTGTTCTACATGTTTTGCATTTTCAAGGGGAACACATCCTTGCCTATAAAACCTGGGTGTTGTAGGACACGGCTTTTATCTCTAGAATGGATTCCCCTGTCCTTGTGATTTAATGTTTTTCAATAAAGTCACAGCATCATGCATTTTTATATCATTCATAACCCGTAAGCCGAGAGCTTCTATAAATTTTCAAGCTGGCCAGTTCATTTGTATTATATTATATGGTGATTTAAAAAAAAAATAAAAAAGGGCTGAAGCAATATCCAGTTTTCCAGCTTTCTAACACACATTTACAACAAGCCTTACATTCCTTGAATCCTTTGAATAGATTTAGAATTTCAAAAACCACCGTGGTGGCCAAGATGGCTGTCCAAGCAGGTAAAGGCACTTAGTGCTAGACCCGGTAACCTGAGTTTGATTCCCAAAGCCCACGTGGTGGAAGGCGTGAATTGACTCTTCCAAGATGACCTCTGACCTCCATGTGCTCGGCAGGCCATGCAGTTATTTAGTGTGTTGTCCTGTCCTGTCCCTTCACCCCCAAGAAATATAGACAAATAAACATAAAATAATTAGGCCTGAACTCTGCTGTTATTGAAAAATAAACTCAACTTCAACAGCTGCAGTAAAGTCAAACCCAGTGGTGGTCCAGTGTGTCTGGATTCTCAGTGCACCAGTAACTCAGTGCCCTGTAGTCGATGGTGTTTGTGTGTAGTAACATTGTGAGCAGACGATTGCAGTGGAGTTTGGTTAGCAGTTCTGTTCTAAGAGACCTGAACTTCCATTTGAAAAGCATTTCAGGTTTTCCAGAAATACCCATTATCTCAGCCATGCCCTCCCTCTCTACACAGCGGAGTGTTTCCTAAATCCCCTCATCTCTTCTTACACAACTATTTATCTTTGTGTGTGTGCCACGTTTGGGAGTCTCATTAAAGTTGCATCTGTTCTGTTTTAGGAGAAACCCGACGCCAGCCCCACGTCACTTCAGCTGCGGTCCCAGATCGAGGTGAGCACAACCACGGTCATCAGCTAGTTTTGCTTCTGCCTTCTCTCTTAAGTGATATTCTGTAGAAATCAGACTCCGCTCGCCCATGCTGACACGAGAACCTTCTCTCTCTCTCCTAGGAGTCCCTAGGCTTCTGCAGCGCCGTGTCCACACCAGAAGTGGAAAGAAGGTAAGTCGGTCTCCAGCCCCACCCGAGCTTCCGGGACGGGGAGGGGGACGGGGACGGCGTCAGTGCGGACACCGGAGTTGGATGCGCTACTCTTTAACACATTCTGTGTGCCACATCTGCTGAGGTGGGCTTCGCAGTCCAGCTGGGGATGCCTGAGGCTTTTCAAGAGGGTTATTAATTTTGCATAGCTAGTTGCAAGGGAGACCTGAATAAATGCCTGGAGCTAAAGGAAAGGCCAGGTAAGTCAGTAGGGATAGGGTTGCATCTTTGATGTTAGTTTTTAATAGAAGATAAAAAGCAGGAAGGAACCAAGTCCAAAAAACTAAATAAATTCTAAGTAAAGCAGTAGATTTTGAAAGGCCTCCCTACACCTTATCCAGATATGCCATCCCGAAACAAACAGGTGATGTGTGTGTGTAAGAAGCTGGCGCAGGCTCAGGAGCCTGTTTGCTTAAAGGAATATTTCTGTTTTCTTGTCCTAACTTAGACTCTAGAATTTCTGCTTCCATACAAGCTAATGCTGTATTTTATATTTTTCAGCATTTCTTTTGGACACCTTAAAAACAAAACATACTTCTTTATATATAGGCTTTGCCTTTTCTGTTTTATTCTGGTATCATCATGCTAGACTGTTCTACGAGTGATTGTGCTGAAGTAAAGAAATGTAAAGAAAGTCTCCATGTCTAAGCAGACACTTTCCCTGGCCCAGAGCCACTTGTCCTGGTTTGTGCCAAGGGAGGCAGAGCAGTGGTTTAGGAATGAGGTATTTTAGGAATGAGGAACACACGCTGGGCAAGTGTGTGTGGGCTTCAGAGCCCCTCAGCCTAATCCGGCCACGTGCACTGCTGGCAGGGCCGGCGTCTAGGAGTGAATGCCACTTTATCAGAACGCCGCCGTTCTGAACCTAAGGGCTGAGCAGGCTTGGGGGGCAAGACTAAAGAATGATACCTTTGAAACCAAAGAGCTAACAAAGAGCAGAGATTAGAGGTCTAAAGCACATGCTTGTGAGTGTGGAAGCCTCTCCTGTGGTAGAAAGCACACACTGTGAGTGTGGAACCATCTCCTGTGGTAGAAAGCGCACACTGTGTGAGTGTGGGAGCATCTCCTGTGGTAGAAAGCACACACTGTGAGTGTAGAAGCATCTCCTGTGGTAGAAAGCGCACACTGTGTGAGTGTGGGAGCATCTCCTGTGGTAGAAAGCACACACTGTGTGAGTGTGGAAGCATCTCCTGTGGTAGAAAGCACGCACTGTGTGAGTGTGGAAGCATCTCTTGTGGTAGAAAGCGCACACTGTGTGAGTGTGGGAGCATCTCCTGTGGTAGAAAGCACACACTGTGTGAGTGTGGAAGCATCTCCTGTGGTAGAAATCACACACTGTGTGAATGTGGGAGCATCTCCTGTGGTAGAAAGCACACACTGTGTGAGTGTGGGAGCATCTCCTGTGGTAGAAATCACACACTGTGTGAATGTGGGAGCATCTCCTGTGGTAGAAAGCACACACTGTGTGAGTGTGGGAGCATCTCCTGTGGTAGAAAGCACACACTGTGTGAATGTGGGAGCATCTCCTGTGGTAGAAAGCACACACTGTGTGAGTGTGGAAGCATCTCCTGTGGTAGAAAGTGCACACTGTGTGAGTATGGAAGCATCTCTTGTGGTAGAAAGCACACACTGTGTGAGTGTGGGAGCATCTCCTGTGGTAGAAAGCACACACTGTGTGAGTGTGGGAGCATCTCCTGTGGTAGAAAGCACACACTGTGTGAGTGTGGAAGCATCTCCTGTGGTAGAAAGTGCACACTGTGTGAGTATGGAAGCATCTCCTGTGGTAGAAAGCACACACTGTGTGAGTATGGAAGCATCTCTTGTGGTAGAAAGCACACACTGTGTGAGTGTGGAAGCATCTCCTGTGGTAGAAAGCACGCACTGTGTGAGTGTGGGAGCATCTCCTGTTCCAGTTGACTTGTAGCTTGCCCGAATCCCAGTCCCGTCCAGGTTGAAGTGGGCCAGGGGTGTTCCTGCTCTGACTGTGAACTTGGTGGCACTGAGAAGCTGAGGAAGCAGTGGGAACAGGGCTGTGGGCCCCCTTGGCCTCTATATCCCTTGGGGAAGAGGTAGGCAGAGGGCTCACGTGCTCCTTCAGGGCCTCCGAGACCTTTAGGAAAGAAGAAATGCTCTTGGTTCCTAGGGGGAAGTGACTCACCCAGTATGGACTAGCCTTGGTTAATTTAAGCTGGGTATTCCTTTCCCTCAGTGGTGAAGAGTCAGGCATGTTTTCCCTGTTAGTATTCTTTCCTTCAAAATATGGTGTGTCTCTTGTGGCCAAGGCAGATGACTCCTGAGGTTAACAAAACAAAACAAAACAAAAAAAAATTAAATTGCACCACACACACTGTTTACAAAGTCTCCGCCAATCCCATCGCCCTGTCTGTAGGGTGCGGCCATTTTGCTTCTGGTGTTTTAATTGGTTCAGGTTCAAGTATTTCTAAACTTTTTGAACTTCTAAAAAATATCTTATTCATGTCTGTAGTAATGTTTCTTGAAAATCATAGCATTCCTTTTTACCTTCAAAAAAAGCTTTCTTCAGAATCAGCATTTACTGACGCGTGTATGCTCTCTCTCTCTCTCTCTCTCTCTCTCTCTCTCTCTCTCTCTCTCTCACACACACACACACACACACACACACACAGAGTTGTTGAGCTATTGGAGAGTAGGTGGTACACATTACGACCCGAAACCCATGAGTCCTTAGGCATTTCTTAAGGGCAAAGAAAGACACTCCTGTGATGGAACCACATGAGATTTACCCAAGAAAAACACAGTGAGTTCTGACTTGCGACTTTCTCTCATGGTCCCAACTGTCCAAGCACTGTCTTGTATAGCGTTTTTGTTTTGTTTTGTTTAAATTTTAATCTAGCATTTAAAACATTATTCATGGCATTGTTGCAAAAGCTTTCTTAGTTTCTTGCCTTTTTTTTTTTAACAGCATGAGCTATTTGCCTCATATTAGGTCTTTCTTGTTTCTTTTCTTCTCCACAGTGCATTATGTCAGGAGGCTCATGGCGTCTGCTAATCCCATGATTGGTGATGATAAATTTTGATGATTTGCTTACCATGGTAGCAGTCAGGGTTCTTCTGGGAAATAATGCCCTTTTTCTTTTTCCTCTTTGAAACACTCTATGAGGAAAATATCTGCGACTCCCGCCCAGCTAACCCTTCAAACTTTTACCAGGTGCTTAGATTCAGCAACTCTTCCTGAGTCAATTTTTAACACAATGGCTGTAAAGTAGAAAACACTTATTAGTTGATGATTATTTTGAGATTAAAATGCTTTTAAGAGGTTTCAGGTTTTGTCTTGTCTTGAAAGATGAGCTATCACTCTGAAATTTCTAAGTCGGATATATTTAGGACAGATTTAATGCACGGTTTACTTTGAAAAGTTACTCATTGGGCTTTAAAGTGCAGGTATGTCCAACTGGAAAACTCCCAGATTCCTCCCACCCTGACGCTGGCTGGCATCTTGGCAGTTAATGTCTCATTGCGACTGTGGAAGATGGCCTGGTGAACCAGTTGGTTGTGTCTGGTTAGTGTCCTTTGAGATTCTGCCAACTAAAACACGTCTCTGACTCAGAGTGTTGCTTTATGGGTAGAAATGTTCTTCTGCGTTTTATTCCAAATGTAAGAGATCTTAGTAAACGAAAGGATAGGCTCAAGGGCTACAGGCAACTTCAAGACTAGAGCAGCCTTCTGCCTTTCGCATCCAGTGGCCCCCAGGGTCTCGGGGACCAGAGCACTCACCCTGCTGCCCCAGGTAAAAGCTGTTTTACCCTGCTAAGACAGGGATCTGGCCTGGCTTGTGATGTAAGGTCTGTTTCTTAAACAAAAACAAACAACCAGTACTTTTTCCAGGGTTGCTTTTCACTTAACAGGGTTTGAAGTCTTGAGATCCAGGAAGTGAGCTTGGGTCAAAGGAGCAGGTGTGGTGAGGAGACCTGACACAGCTGGCCTTACCTTCCTTGATGGTCCTGCCTGCTTTGACTGTAAGCTTCTGGGCTCTAGGCTGCTTGGCCTGCCCAACATAGAATCAAAGAGAAAGACAGACAGGGAGGTGGGTTAATGGGAAGAGAACCTGAATTCTCCCACCCATCACCTCCCTGACAGACCCCCTCATTCACCCTGGGTTTTAGCAGGATGGTTTGCGTTTCACTAGTGCCACTGAGGATTAGACTTTGTGTGGCGTGTGCTGCGGCAGATCTGTCGCTGAGCTGCGTGGCCAGCCACATCCAGCTCCCTTCTCTCCCATCGTTTGCTTTTACTGAGGAGGAGGAGATTAAAGGAACAAACCAGGAAGCTTCCATTTGAGCCCTTAAGTTTTTACCACTGTCTGAATTACCTACTGATGAGCTGTGGTATACACTTTTAGGACCCGATCTTGGATCGGTGTCTGCTGCCTTGATGGGTGAATCTGAGCTAAATTTCTTGTTAGCCGTTATTCTCAAAGATTACTGAAACACAAAGCCTTTCTTCCTTTCCTTTTATTTCTCTTGGCTACGATGAGGCATTGGGCTAACTATGACTGACACATACTGACATGATACCAATTTCAATAGAGCCATTTTTTTTGATGTTGTTATTGTTCCTAATCATATACTTAGGACTGGTCCTGTGACTCAAGTCTCTCAGGAACCCAGGCCGTGTTTCGTGTTTTGTTTTGTTCAGTTTCTTCTTTTTTAACGGGAGTGGTGGGAGAGTGTTATCGTGACACGTGACCGCAAAGTGGCCCCCGCTACTCCACCCACTTGGTGGGGGAGAGGGGACGGCAAAGGCACGCCTTTCCACAAACTTACCCAGAAGCCTCTCCCCACACCATGGCTGTCTCCACTCTTCATTCCTTCATTCAGCAGTTGTCTTCTGAGTACCGGCTTGACTCGGAGAGCAGACAGTCTTCTGCATGCTTGTTGAGATGTGGCGGGAAAGAGAATTACAGGGGGGAAAATCATGTGTTTCATAGCTTAAAGCAGAGAGCTGGGGGATTTGAGATGCTGGCTTTGGCGGCAGGTGGACTGTGTGTGCTGTGACCTGTGAGCACCCTGAGAGCCCCATGGGCTTCAACTGGTATGAATCCCTGAATTCTACCACTCTGCTGGAATGGACTGAGACCCTCCAAAACCAGGAGCCAAAATAAACATCCCCCCAATTCTTCCTACCCCCCCAAAAGTACATAAATTAAAAGAATTAGGTTATTCCATTGCTGGGTCTCAAGAAAGTTTTGATAACTGAACACGTTTTTGCCCTGAACAAAGTATTGTTCTTAAGAGCGAGAGAGTTGTCTTGTGGTGTGGAATTAGTGGCTTCCCGAGAGCTAATACTTGATTTGTGTTCTATACACACGTCTAATAAGACTGATCTGAAAACGAGCCAGATGCCTCAGGTTCCGGTAATGCCAGGATTCTCTGTTCACTACGACCAAGGAGCCGTGAAGCCAGCAGTGCCTGCACAGGTCATCGGCCTGTTTTATCTGTGCAGAGGTGGGTTCCTAGAGCTGTTTCACATGGACTGCAAATCGGAAGGAGAACAGTAAGAGTCCGTGATTTAGGACTTATCCCTGAGGGTGGCTCCCGGCCTTCCCCACACACTCAGTGCGTACACTCCCCTTCCTGTGACGCTCTACAGGTTACATGTACAGACACAGAGAGTGATGCACAGAGAGGCCGTTACGTTGCTCGAAACCACCCAGCCACCCAGTATAAGAACCCAGATTTGGTCCCGGTTAAAGTGGCTGAGCGTGTGCTCACAGCACTCTGGTTCCCAACTGTTTACAATTACCTTACCTCTGCAAATCCAGAGGTTAGGGGTTAGGGGCTGTGATGGTAATTTATCAGTTGCCAGCTTGACTGGATGTACATCGCCATGGAAACACACCTGGGGGCGGGGCTTCTATAAGCATGCTTTGGAAAGGTTTAACAGGAGGGAAGACACACTCTTAAATTGTGGGTGGCACTGTCCTAGGGGCTGGGGTTTTTTGAATACCCAGTTGGGTACCAGCATCCGCCCCTCCCGCTTCTGGCTGAGGACACACATCTTCTCTCCTTGCTTCTCAGCCAGGTGTTCGGTCAAGAGGAGAAAGGTAAGGAAGGTGGGCTCGGACGGTTCATTTGCATTAGATAAAAAGCAGTTAAAACCTACCTTCCACTGCTCTGGGAAACAGGTGCCTCCATCGTCATTTATCTATCCACGGAGGCAAGAAAGTCTAAAATAAATCACAAAGCTTCGCCGTTGGCTGATATTTATAACTTGTTTCTTACTAAGTCTTTCACTAGAGTTGAACATTCACTGATTTAGCTTCACCTTTTTCCATTCCGGTGACTACACTTGAACTGTTTTATGGCCAGGAAAAGTCCAGAGATATAGGGCGATAGAAAAGGCAGATAAATAAAGGGAGCCAAAGGCAGTGGAGCAGCTCTGTGCTCCGGCCGCGGCTGGGATACACTTGGTGATCGATGAACACCCTGTCCGCGCATGCGTGGAGCTCAGCACTGCTTTCCTGCCTTATCTGGCAGCTGAGGACATTTCCTAGTGTGTCAGCTTCCTGTCACCCACCTAGTTAGCCCTCTCTTCCCTTCACACCCCTCCCCCATGCTCAGGAAGCTGTCCACTCCTTTGGCTTTTCTTCTCCATCTTCCTGTCTTCCGGGGAGTAGCCCCCTCTGCCCCCCTTCTCTTTGAGCCCAGTGTCCCACATTCTGTTCTAGGTCACCGCATGCCCTGCCACCTGCTTCCCAGGCAGGTTCCTCAGGCTGGGCCTGTCCTGTGGGGTGCTCAGCCTCTGAACGTGCTCTCTGTCTCCGTGGGATGGTCCCCGTGTGAGATCCTTTTGCGTTACGGTGACCAAAGGGATTTATTTTGGCACAGGATTCAGGGGATTCAGGCCATCAATGCGTGGTAAGCACAGTGGCAGCGTCAGCGTATAGTCCTGGGAGCAAAAATATGAGGCAGCCACATCCTGGTAGCTGAACAGGAACCAGAGTGCCCCAGCTGGGAATAGGGCGTCAGACTGAATCCTCAAAAGTCTGACCCCCGCCATGCTTTCTGTCTCAGAGGTTCTATAACCTGTCAACACAACACCACCAGCCAGGAATGACATGTTGAAACACACGAGTTCAACCTTTCGTCATTACCTGAGAAAAATCCAGCCATCTTCCCTAATTCAACTATGAGCTTGCCAACCCTGCTAGGTCTTTCTGGATTCATCCTTGAGACTAACTAGTTATTTCCACATCATTTTATTGCCTCTTGTCACTTCATGGTTCATGAGCTCTTTGAAGGCGATACCATTTTTGAGAGTAGTTTGCTTGCCTACACTTCCAGAGCTGGGCATAAACATGCCGGGCCAGTCTTGGTGTCCATTTGGCCATTGGGTAGGGATGCCCTGCTTGTTCCAGACTCTGAGTTTGGATTCGGGCACCAGCCCTGCAATCCTGGGGCCAGTTCCTCAACTAAATGGGATGTAATTATAGTAATTACCTCACTTAGTAAGCTATCTAACACACAGTAAGTACTCTGTAATCTTATCTATTGCTATTATGTGTCTAATATGGCTCAAGTTCATGCCCTTGCCCATGGCGCTGGTGATTATGTTCTCGAACCTTCCGTGAGTCAGCCTGGCAGGGGCTCTAAGGCTTTCTCCTCTGCATCTTCCTAGGGCTCAGAATTAGAGCCCATTGGATACTTGCATCAAGCTCATTGCCTGACTTGGGTTCTTGGAACTAGGATGTGACAATGGATTGTTCCCAGGCACGTGTAGAAGACCCCTCTTGGTCTGTGTGACCTGGCATGTATCAGTGACGCCCCAGACTGAAGGTGGCTTATTGACATGCTTTCTGCCTGCGATTGCTAACACTAAAAGGTCATCTTACAGACAACTTGGTGGAGAGAATCCCACTATCACCATCCTCCCGTCGGCCTCTAAGGACTGTCCTCCTCCTCCGCCTGGTTCCATCCTGCACTCCTCAGGCCTCCTCTCATTTCCTTCATCTTCAAGCAGAGACATAAAGCTATGGCATCTAGGGACTTCATGTAAAGCGCGCCCTACTTGTTCAGTTCCTTCAACTTCTGAAAGAAGCTATTTAGTTGAGGAAGTGCTTTTATTTCATCTTTGATAATTCCTTTATTGAGCAGCAATTCATATGCCACACGGTCCCTCCATTAAAAGGATGAAGTTAGGAATGTAGAACACTCCTGTGTGGCCCTGGGTCCGATGGCTGGCCCTGCACCCAGGCAAATAAGGGTGCCCGTCACCTGTTGGTAGTATGTTCAGGGTTTCACAAACATCACCACAGTAGTCCGTAGCTGGCTTCCTGTCACTTACCCTACTGTTTTCCCAACAGTTTTACAGCCTGGGTTGTACTTTATGCCCGTGTGCATGCCCGTACGCATGCCCGTGTGCATGCGCATATGGCGTTCTGTTGATCCATAACTGATTGAAGGGCATTTGTATTGTTCTCACCTTTGGTTTCTGGGACGAATGCTACTGTGACCATTTGTGTGTGGGTCTGTGTGTGCACAAATGTGTTCTTGTCTTCATCAGCTTGGTTAAGATACAGTATGTAAACCGTACAACGCATCCACAGAAGGGGAAAACAGCGCAACGTGTATGCACAGCTGACTGTTGTCATTAGCGTAATCATCAGTCTTACACCGGTTCTAACACCCCAGAAGGAGCTTCCTGCCCATTAGCTGTGACAGTCCTATGGTTATCAAAACCCTAAGCAATCATATATTTGTAGATATGTAAATACAAATATATAAAATATATATCTATCTGTAGATCTATTTAATATATATTATATTTGTAGATGTGTCATATAAACAGAAAGAAAAATGTACTTTTGAAAGAGAATATATTAAATTGATAGTGCAACATTAAAAACAGACCCTTGTGTCTGATTCTTGGTAGATTTGCATTTAACTCTTTTAGAAACGTGTAAGAAATCCTTCCTCTTGTAGGATAGGGTTTCCCTACAGACATGGTTGTGTGTGTGGCTCCAGGAGGGGGTTGGGGCTTCATGTGCCTGTGACCGTTCCCTAAGGACAGGGTCTGTTGTCTGGTGTCACGTAGACCTTTTTCCAACAAGACCACTACAGCACCTTCCTGGATGTGGGAGTTCACGTGTGGAGGGGCTCTTCATCCTCGGAAGTAGAACAAATTCACGAAAAAGAACAAATCCAGGACCTGAGATAGCGAGGAAATCCAGGTCAAGCCGTGTCCTCTGGAGCTGAGACTAATGCATCCTGTCTCTACATCCTGTTTGTGACAGGGATGTAGGGTGGGATGGGCCACCAGTGTTCCCATGAGGCACAGGCCTACTTGCTCCAGGCCTGGGTCTGCCTCTGTGTGAGGAAGTCACACGGAGGTGGGGGGGGGGCATGCCCTTGAACAAGTTAATCAGTTATCCTGCCTGTTTGAGATGGGCTGGCCTCTGCAGGCTCTCTGTCCTGGGAGGTGGGCCCAGTACCACAGAGAACCAGGGCCTCCTGGGCTATCATAATTTGGTCGTCCTACTGTAATCAGCATAGGCTAGGTTAAGGAGATAAGTGTGCTGGACCAAAAGCCATGTGTTAGCGTATGAGCTATATGTTCTTTTGTCTTAATAGCTTTGTTAATGACCATCTATGTGAAGGCCAAGGGCACAAGGACAAACAAGGTCCTGTCCAGGAGTTTAAGGGAAGACTCCCTGCTCTGATTCATCCAGGACAGGTCACTACTCTGGGCTCTCCCTAGTACATGTTCACCTTGCTGGGATGAGAGGCCTCTGGAGGTTCCTCTACCTCAAGTGCCTTCCATTTGCTGACCTCAGCGATGTTAGGGTGGCCTGGGGTTCTCCTGTGTTGTTGGTGTGAGCTCCAGAGCCCAGCAGAATCTATACCTGAACTTCAACTCTGCTAGCCTCATGACCAGATACAGTGGATTTGAAATCTCTAAGCTTTGAGCTCTGAATATAGATCAGCCAGACACAGTAACAGGTCTTCCCAAGGCCTGGCACACATCCAGCACAGGACCTAGCTTGTCCCCTCTCCTTAGGTGGCTGTGCTGCTCCTAGCAGAAGTCCTTAGGGGGTCTGTCGTGGATGTGGCCATATGCAGACCCAATCAGTAGCCACCATTACTTAAAAGTTCACCACCTCACTTGACTTTTAGCTTCCAATTTTACCACTTGGAGGAAGAAGCTGAGAAACGACAGCCATTTTCCTGGAGCCCATGTGATCAGTATGCTGAAGTCTGTGTTTGTGTGTTTCTCTGTATCCACACGTGTGCACACCATTGTGGGGCATATTTGAGGGGCTCGGCATTCCTGAATGCAGGGACTGGGGGATGGACAGCAGCTGTGCTAATGCTCCCTGCCTCAGCTGTTCTCGAGAAGGCTGTTGCTCTTCATTCTGTCTGATCCGGGAGCTCCAGCTGGCCGAACCCCAGCTGCAGGCCACGTGCCCGGGTTGCTTCCTGCGAGGTGACAGGCTGTGCGCTGCCATTGAGGGGGGACAGCACTACAGCCGAGGGTGTTGAACACACAGAGGTGGCTGCTGTCTGTCCTCCGGCCGGAGAAGTGAAGAGAATATTGGGGCAGTGCTGAAGGAAGGGAAAACCTTTCACATCTCCATGCAGGCTTCAGGAAGAGTAAGAGGGGACGTGACTGGAGTTTACCAAGCCATCCATGTGCATCTGTTTTGTTTTTTAGATGTATTTATTTATTTTTATTTTACGTGCATGAGTGCTTTACTTGTATGTGTGTAAGTACACAGCACACTTTCCTGGTGCCTGTGGTGGTCAAAAGAGGGCGTAGGATCCCCTAGAATTGGAGTCACAGATGGTTGTGAGTCGCTGTATGTGTGCTGGGAGCCACACCCAGGGGCTCTGCCAGAGCAGCCTGTGGCACGGGCTCCTTCCAGTTTGAACCTGCACCCGAGCAGACCGGGGGCACCCACTCCTCCAACATGCAGAAGGAGCCAGAATTCCAGGTGTTCTGAAACACCCAGGATCGCAGGAGAGGACACAACATCTGCCCCAACACCTGGAGTGAATGGGTCGCCTCCCCCACCCGGCCAGTGGCATGGGTTCCTTCTGCTCTGAGCCTGTACCCCAAGCAGACCTTGGGCGCTGGTTCCACACCCAGTCCAACAACACCCAGAGGAAGCTGGACTCGCAGGTGCTCTAACACGCCCAGGATCAGGGGTGAGGAGGCCACAACACCTGCCCCAACACCTGGGGTAACTGGGCCCCCAAGACCCAGGGACATAAGGAGGATGGGCGTTAAAGGCTGTATAGCTTAGGGACTCAGTGATGCAGCGTGCCTACACTGTGTTCTGGGATTTGACCTCCTCATACATTAGTAGCGGCTGGTTCCACAGTCTGGATGAGGCTATCCCACCACTGTCAGATGGCATAGCTTGCAGTCCGCTGAGCAGTCATGTGCATGTTAAACAATGCATGTAAAGTGGGAGAAACTAGACAGACTGCAGCCAGCCAGGATGGGCGTGGGCCCGAGGCATCGCTCAGCATCCCCAAGCGAACCTTTAAATCCATCCCTGAAGAGGACCAAAGGAGTTGATAGCTTTCGATATCTTTCCCCACCCCCACCCCCAGTCAACATGTCTTGAGTCTGTAAGTCAACAGGAATATGAGTGACACAGACCAGTTGCTGTCCCGTGCTGCCCAAATCCCAGCGGAACAGCAGTGACACCTGCTAGCTACGGCTGGTCTTCATGCCTGTACTGGCCTTGAAGGGCAGAGAGAAAGTGACTCCCTCCCGCCTCCACTATCTGCACCTCACAGAAAATACCATCATGTCCCACACTGGAATCCATGCAGAGAAGAGAATTCTAGAAGCTATGATGCAGTTGAGCTATGCTAGCATACTCCATGCCCAGTACGGATTCCTAAGGAAGGAGCTGGAAAGTTCCTACAGGAGAGGGAGTGAATTCCAAGCCCAAGACCAGCAAGGCTGCTTGGAGAAAGAGCAGCTCCCGTCTGGCTCTGGGCGGACCTTCAGAAGGTAACCCAGGAACCCCACAGTGTGGGAAGGAGAAGAGGATGTCCCTGACTTCAATATAGCCTGAGGTCAGTGATAGGAACCCCGAAAATCTGAACCCTGGGGGGCCCCTTTTAACCTGCGCGTGCAGCCTCACCTTTAACCAGCTGGCTCATTCTGTCACTAGGTCTTTAAGGAGCACCTCTGAGCAGGGAAGACACACAACCTTGTCCGGATGAAACCAGACAGACAGGACACTATTCGGAGTGGTCTGTCTGGTCACTTGTGTTTGGGGTGCTCGGTCTTCTGTCCGTGACTGAAATTCTTCTCATTGCACTCAGATAGAAGGGTGGGGTCAGGGGAAGAATGAAAAAGGACCCAACTAGTGCTTCCTGTCTGTCTCTATTTGATTGACAGCGTTCTGCCACCCATATCCATACCCAGGGAAGCATCTGAAGTGATAGGAAGGACAACCCTATCCTACCCTGCTGGAGTAGTCCGCAGTTGTGAGACCCTGCGGACCAGAGTGTTGTAAAACAACAGACCAGAGTGTTCCAGTGCTAGGCCGCCAGCTGGGTTTGATGAAATGCTACCCAAACCAGAGTCTTATCATCAGACAGATGTTAGAGCTCTGTCTCTGAAACACAGGTGGAATTTAGGGGGGCAGTCATCTGGTGCTGGGAGGTCCTGTGTTCCTGGTCAGCCTGTCAGAGCTTTCTGGCTCTCTGGTCTCTAGCAGGTACTGGTGTGCCTTGCTTTGGATAAAACCACGGGCTGTGAATCGGGTGGCATGTGGATAAGATAAGAGAGAGGGTGTGAACTGCCCAGTGGGTTTTCATGCGTGAGGACACGAGGGCGTGACTAAGATAATGCTGAGGAATTTCAAAATAAGATCTGCTGAGACGACAGGAAAGCAGAGGGTCTCATTTCCATTGTGTTTAGAATGTTCTCACAGATATGCCATCACCTGTCTCTGTCAAAGAATGCAAAGTGTCCCGGGAAGCAGACAAAGCTCAAGTGGCCCTGCCAGCAGTCACCATGGAAGGGACCCAGATTCAGGTCACCGCTTTGTGCTGCGAGCTAGAAGTAGGGCAGTCAGGAGGCTCCCACAGTGGTGTCCAGGAGGGCCTCTAGCAAGGAGAGGAAGGGTCGTTGTTACCCACAGTTCTCTGGCTTTGACCTCCAGAGGCAGTCTCACCGCCCCCCCCCTTCTGTCCCCAGAGCAGGTGACAGAAGAAAGGCTCCGTAACCCCCTGTCCCTGCCTTGGGTGCCCGCACAAGCAGCCAGTGTGGCCAGCAGGCTTGGGTGCTGGTAAATGGGAGCTGCTGTTTGTCTCCACTGAGAAAGTTCTGATGGCTTCCGGAGCCATTACCATGGCAACGCCAGGAGGAGATAATTGAATAGAGTCTCTTTTTCTTCCCCTCATCCTCTCTCCTCCCACCCTGTGGCCAAACCTGGTAAAGACGGCCTCTTGAGGCTTGTTTTCTCTGTAGGGTATAATAGCTTTGTGAGGAAATGCAACTCGCCTCACCTGGGACCCATTACCCAGAGTTCCCTTGGCCCAGAACAGTAGCAGAACTTTTGCACACTGGTTCTACAGGCCTGCCTGTCTGATAGCCACTTGGTCTCCAGAGCCGAATGCAGAGGTGACACCCCCTCTCCCAGTTCAGCCAAGCTCCTTCCCAGACTTCCTTGCTGGGAAACCTTTGTTTTTGGACCACATATTTGCTACACATACTCAGAAACTCCTCTAGCAGAATTAGAGGGAAAAATAATTTTGTGGCAAACACGAAACGAGTAGCAGCTATTTAACTGTTTTGTTTCCTTTGGGTTTTGCCGTGTGGGCATCACACAGCCTTCTGCACACTGGACAAATGCTCTGCCCCCAAGCCACACACCCCAGTCGTACGTGTTTTGCTTTCTTTCTTTCTTTCTTTCTTTCTTTCTTTCTTTCTTTCTTTCTTTCTTTCTTTCTTTCTTTCTTTCTTTCTTTCTTTCTTTCTTTCTTTCTTTCTTTCTTCTTCTTCTTCTTCTTCTTCTTCTTCTTCTTCTTCTTCTTCTCCTTCTACTATTTAAGCTCATATAAAGTTACTTATATCCCCCTTTAGTTTTGTGAAAAGTAGATTTTTGAGGAGAAAAGAGACCTACTCCTCCAATCCCATTTTCTTTTTCTTTAGACAAACCTAATAATTCTGAAGATATAAAACGCTAAATAAAAGTTGAAGTCCACAGGGGTTATAAAATGAAGGCGGAGAGACTGACTAGGTGCAGAGAATACAGTGAGCAAGATATTCAAGGTTCTCTGCGGCTCCTCCTGCCTTTATTGGTGTGCCTGTTGAGGAGTCATCAAAAGCCAGAGTTTGAGGCTGGGGCCATGGCTCAGCTGTTTCCAGCAGCAATGCCAGGTAGCTCACAACTCCATCTCCAGGACATCTGTGGCCTTCTTCTGGCTTTGCGGGTTCCTGCATGCTCATGCTGGGAATATCGACATACAGATATATGTATACCACAGCCATGATGGTGGTGATGGTGGTGGTGGTGATGGTGATGATGGTGCTGGTGCTGGTGATGATGATGGTGGTGGTGGTGGTGGTGATGGTGATGATGGTGCTGGTGATGATGATGATGTGTCTGTTTTTTAAGCCAAAGTTTGGTATGGGGCTTCAGGCTCCAGAGGTCGATCTACAAACCTGGATTGCATGTTCTTTAGTAACACTATGAGCTCACAGTATTGGACCCAGCACTTTGAAGAGAGTGGGGAAGATGATGGTGTGACCTCTGCGTTCATGGATCCCAGCTTTTATTGAAAAATTACTGGGCTGGATAGCTCTTAGCATTGTGACTTAACAGTGAACAGCTGTCTCCCCTCTAACACACTGCATTACAATATTTTTTGTCAATTATTTGTAAGGATAGTGCTTTATTGCTGACCCAAGTCCCCTGTCTAGAAATTATTTCAATTTTCTAAATTGTTCATTTGTAAGATTACTCAAAAATAGCAATATTTTGAACCACATTTGCCCATGGGTAATTGAAACTGTGGAAAGCAAAACACCACATATACAAGGGATTACTGTACCAGTTGTGTGGCCTTGGGTAAGTCCCTTAAATTAGCACCTGGGCCTTCAACTGCATACTAGAGCATTGTTCTTTTCAGGGTCCCCGTAGGCCTGAAAGATGATGAGTTATATACACTGACCACTCAGACCAATGCTTTATAAATATTTGTCTTCTGTTGTTGTTGTTGTTGTTGTTTTTTTTTTTTCATTTGTCTGGTTGTTTTGTGTTTAGACAGAGTCCTGTCTTACTGTGTTGTAGCTCAGGCTGCAATTCCTGACCTTCCTGCCTTGGCCTCCCCACTACTCAGACTGCATAGTATGGACTTCCATGCCAGGCTCTTTCTATTTCACTAACCAACTGTGTCTGTTACGAATGTAGCCTCAGGTTAATTTGACTTCAGCAATTGACAAATAGCTGCACATTCTGCTATAGCCGGGGCCCTGTAGTGAAATATTCCAAGACGGATTGATCTGGAATTACTTCCTCTCTGCTACACAATCCTAGAACACAACTTCCTTCCTTATGGTAGCTGGTGGCTGCTTAGGTTTGCTTCCTGTGTTTCAGACAAAGTGGAGATGGAGAGCAAAGGAAGAGGGTGTGTATACTGAGATAGTTCTCCTTTAAAAAAAAAGATTTATTTATAATTATATGTGAGTACACTGTAGCTGTCCTCAAACACCAGAAGAGGGCATCAGATCTCACTATGGATGGCTGCAAGCCACCATGTGGTTGCTGGGATTTGAACTCAGGACCTTCAGAAGAGCAGTAGGTGCTCCTAACCACTGAGCCATCTCTCCAGCCCTTGAGATAGTTCTCTTAATCACACAAACACTCACTTTCTTAAAACTTCCAGAAAACTCTAGTGTTTATTTTCTGTGTGAGGGTGATACTGGCTCTCCTTTAGCTGCAAGGGAGTCCAAGGAAGTGTTTCACAGAGTACGCTGCCACCCAGCCCAAACCTTGACTCTAGCAGGAAGACAGAAAATGAGAAAAGTTATTGAGTTAGGAGGCAAGTTAATTTATTACCTTAGAGCAAGTTAATGAGATCTACTTGATTAATTGTGGACTCGTGGAAGCTGTGTACTGGACTGTGATGTAGTTCCCTCATCAAGAAACACAGAACTTCATTATCTCTACCAAGCAAACAACAGGCCATCATTGATATCATTCTATATGAAACTAATCGGTCATGATTCCTTTCTGTGTGATCTTACTTAAAATATTACGGGCCATCCAATATGTCATAAAGTTGTTCTGAAGATTGATTGCTTCATTTGGAAGAAATGGAAAGGCATTTATCATAGATGCTGGAATATATACTGTTACTATCAATGATTATTACCAGCAAAGCTAGCATCCATGTATCCCTTTTATAAAGTCACTTCTTAGTTCAGAACCATTGAGTTACAAATGAAGAAAAATATGAGGGCTGGAGATGTAGCTCATCACTTGGTGGAGTGCTTGGCTGCACAGCATGCATTAGGCCCTTGGGTCCTCTACGAGCAATGGATTAAGCCCTATGTGATAGTACATGCCTACTGTTCTAGCATTCAGAAGGTGAAGGCAGAAGAATTGGAAGTTCAAGATCACCCTAGGTGGAGCTAGAGAACATCATACTAAGTGAGGTAACCCAGACTCAAAAGGTGAATCATGGTATGCACTCACTAATAAGTGGTTATTAACCTAGAAAACTGGAATACCCAAAACATAATCCACACATCAAATGAGGTACAAGAAGAACGGAGGAGTGGCCCCTTGTTCTGGAAAGACTCAGTGAAGCAGTATTCGGCAAAACCAGAACAGGGAAGTGGGAAGGGGTGGGTGGGAGGACAGCGGGAGAGAAGGGGGCTTATGGGACTTTCGAGGAGTGGGGGGCTAGAAAAGGGGAAATCATTTGAAATGTAAATAAAAAATATATCGAAAAAATATATAAAAAAAAAAGAAAGAAAGAAAAAAAAGATCACCCTAGGCTAAACAGCAAGTTTGAGGCAGCCTTACCTACATTAGAATCTGTCCAAGACAGGGAAACAGAGATAGAAAGAGGAAGGGGGAAGAGACAAAAGAAAATAAAGGATAAATATGGCCCCTGTGAGAGGCTCTTGGGAATTGAGGGATAACGTTCGATAGGGTATAAACAAGCCTGTCCTGGATTTGGTTTTGCTTGTCTCTAACCCTTAACCTGAAATCACAGCACAGTGCGATCCACTCCATCCCTCTGCTCTTAAGCCCTGGCCTTAATGAGCCTGTAGCCTGGACACAGTCAGGCCCCGGACTTCCGCTGTGGATAGATGGCATTTGGCTGCTCGTCAGACGTGAAAGTCTTGCATTTCTGCCAGTGACCTGAATCATTAACTTGCAGGACAAGTTACTAGCTGGTGCATGAAAAGATGGACATCCCTTCAATGCATCTCTGTGAAGGGTTTTCAGATGCAGAAGGCTTGGATCCCTGCTCTTTGGCTTGGAGAACTTCTTGGCCACCCTGGAGGTGCCAGAGAACCAAGCTGAGAAGGTGAAGTACATTTTAAGAAGGTTTGAGAGAAACATGAGTCAAAGCCAAGGAAGAAGAGCTACTACATTTCATCATATTTTATTAAGTTAATGCTTAGCGTGCGTGCGTAGGCATGCTCTATGTACCATTCAGGTCATCTCCTTGTTTTCTGAATACAGTGTCCTTTTGAGACATCTCATATAAAAGAAGTAGCCTTACTTAAAGTGGTTTTGAGGATAATCAAGAAAATTATGGAAAGGAGATGGGGGTAGGAAAAGTTACACTTGTGAAAGATCATGGATTGAAATTGCAAACGTGTTCCACATGTTTCCAGCAGTCTCTAGGAGTAACAGTTTGTGCCTCGTGGTAACAGGACCTTGTCTTTTCTTTTCTGAGCTATGATAAAATGCCCTCACAAAAAGCAGCTTAGGGGAGAAAGGCTGCTTGTTTGTTTGTTTGATTGTTTGACTTATAATTCCAGGTTGCTATCAGTCATTGCAGGAAAACCAATGTAAATACTCAGAGCAACTAGTCAGGATCACATGCAAGAGTAGAAGGAGAATAAGTTTATGCATACTTGTACAGAGAGCTAGCTTTCTTTACTCCTACAGCACAAGGCTTCCTGCCTAGGGAATGTTGCCGCCCACAGTGGGCAGAATCTTCATGTATCGGTTAGTTTCTAATCAAGACAATCTCCCACAAACATGCACATAGGTCAACCCGATCTAGATAGTCCCTCATTCAGACTATCTATTCTCCTAGGTTGTGCCAAGTTGACACTTAAAATTAACCATCCCGAACCTGTATACAGCAGAATTAAAGAGTAGGTGGTTGTACTGTTTTGTGACAACAGTTGTACTTCATAAACTTGAAAAGCCTGCCATTACTCTTAGAAAGTTAATGTGATGTAATTGATGAATCCCAATCATTTATTAGGAAATATATCCATACTGAAAAAGCTTCTCAGCCTTAATAAAAAAAAAATAGCATATATTGTGCTTTACCAAGCTAAATACTGCCCTGGGAGACATTAGGATATAAAGACTTTTAAAAATTCTTTAAATTTTAGGCACACACACACACACACACACATGTACCCTCAGAGTCCAGAAGAAGGTATGGGGCTCCCTGGAGTTAGAGTTACAGGTGGTGGTTGTCAGCTTCTTGGTTTAGTTGTTAGAGACCGAATGCTGGATCTGTGAAGAGCAACAGGCACTCTTACCATGAGCCCTTGCTTCTGCACGCCTGGCAATAAGGTATAAACAGATGGGAATAATATCATGCTACAAATAAGAGAACATCATCACCAAGTGTAAGTTTGCTTGGGATTGTAATAATAAGTAGCTTCTAGAAACGAGCAAAAGAAATAACTATATCAAAATACTGGAGAGGGAGCGGCCGGAGAGACAACGGTGAGCTTCGTAGAGCACGCTGGAGGCTTCAGTGCACCTATGGTTCTGATGGATATATATGCAGGTGCCATTTACAAGAATCTGCCCACGGCGGTGGGCACCACGTAAGGTGTCCCCATTTATCCACTCAAATCATCTCCCAACAGCCTGGTGAGGTAGGAGCCATTCTGTTATAGCTACGTCATTCAGCAGCAGCAAGGTGTAAATAAATATGGGGTAGCTTTTGCCTCTCCCAAATCTGCTTGACTTCATAGCGAGTGACTCTATTCCGGGAGGGGTGTGTTGGATTTCACATTGCACACACACACACACACACACACACACACTGCCCTGATCGTTTGTGGAGGTGACTCTGTTAAGCAGAAAGCCAGGAAGCACGGGCCAAAGCTGAGCGTGATGGCTCGTGCCTACAGTCCCAGAAATCTGGGGCGTGAAGATTCCTGTGGATTGGACACCAGCCTGGACTACGTTAGTGAGTTTTAAGGTAGCATGGGGCTGCAGTGTGAGATGCTGTCTCAGACAAAGCAAAAAGCCAACAAGCCACGCTAAAGACAATAAGAAGAAAGTTCTACCTGAGGAAGGACTCTGAAATGAAACAAGCAACAAACAAAAACAAAACAGGTCTGAATAAGAGAGTGTTTGGACAGGGTTGGTAAAATATGACTGGTGTTGCTGTTTGCACTGGATATTTATAGAGTTTTTAGACTCCGTGTGAGAGTTACGCTCAGTCACAGTTGGAGAATTGGCTGAACTGTGATGTGTCAGAAATCCAGCCTTTCTACTAAGAAGGACCAGGTTTGGTCTAAAGCAAGAGACTTGTACAGGACTGAGCACTAGGGGGCGCCAGCCTTTGTCTCTTCCCGTCCTTGGAAGTGAGCCTGTCCTTAGTGCCCGCATCCACTGACTCTTTGACCTCACTTCAGTCTTGCCCCTGCTGCTGACTAATGGGTAACCTCTTGAGGTTGTAGATGCTATTAGCTGAATATTGGTCCATGTTTATTTCTATTTAATAGAGAATGATGGTCATGAGATTTTAAAAAATGTATTTGATATCTTAAGGATAATATCCGCCAGGTGATGGCTCAGTTTGTAGATTGTTTGCCTGGCGTGATATGGGGTGGGTGGCGCCTTCTTACAGTCTCAGTGCTTGGGAGATGGAGGCAGGAAAAAAAATGAGAAATTCAGCCAGTGTTCAGCTTCCTATCAAATTAGAAGCCAGCCATGGAACGGGAAGCCTTGTCTCAGAAAAATTCCATCTAGAAGTGGACAAAGCCAAGAACCTATCACAGTTGATAGCCACTGAGAAAAAAATCAGTTACTTTTGCCCAGTGGAGTGACACTGGGTGTGGCAACCACACTCCACTGCAAGCCCCATCCTCGGAGGGAAAAGAATCTGACAAAATCATGTATAAGTTCTCAAAGAATACATAAAAACGTTAAAAATCCCATACATATCGAATACGTACATATTACCCAACAGACTATAAATTATATTTATGTAGTTCACGAGAAAGGAAATTGCTTTCTGTAAGTTCAGCCAGCTGTTTTGTTGTTGTTGTTGTTGTTGCTGTTTTTGTTTTTTGTTTTTGATTTTTGTGATTTGGTTTTTTTTCCGAGACAGGGTTTCTCTGTGTAGCCCTGGCTGTCCTGGAACTCACTTTGTAGACCAGGCTGGCCTTGAACTCAGAAATCCGCCTGCCTCTGCCTCCCAGAGTGCTGGGATTACAGGCGTGCGCCACCACCGCCCGGCTAGCCAGCTGTTTTTTAAGACAGAGTCTAGTTGTATAGCTCAGGTTAGCCTCGAGCTCAGCTCTGTTCTTGCTTCTGCCTTTCTAAGGCTGGGAGTGGAGCCCCAAACTGTCACACACCCAGTAAAGGATCTCTCTCCGCCTTACCACCTTGTAGCACTGTGTCCCTTTTCTATTTCCAGAGGAGCAGGTGACTAGCTTTGGGGGTGCTTGGGCCAGCCTGGGGTGATGCTGGATATTAAAGAGAACAGTGAGATTCCCCGATTCAAAATCCAGCGGGGAGAAAATTAACACCGAAGTTTTATATCCCGAGTTTTAAGATTATAGGGTCATAAAAAAAAATCGATGTGAGTCCAGGTTTCAAGTAATGTAGAACATATGTTCCTTCTTATAAGTTAGGTTATAGCTGCATTTGTGCACGTACGCATGTACGTTTGTTTGTTTAGTTACCGAAAAGCCTAACACAGGGTATAGTTGAGGACTTTTCTTTGAGTGCCAACCTTTATTGTGCTTTTTGCTAACTGCTGGTCTCCCCGTGTGAAAATGAGATGGGTTGTTTTTGCCCGGGTGCACCTTCGGATACTACAAGAAGAACTGAGTCGGACATGCTTCCGGCTGTTCTCCTTCCTTCTGTCAGCAGACCGGAAGGTGTCCTCGCAGCATCCTCAGTTCTCAGGTATCCATGTATGTTCAGCTTTGGGATGGGAAACGAAGCATCTCACGTTCTCATGAGCAGCGGTCCACTAGTTGTGACAGAGCAGGGCCAGTCTGTCCCGGTGTGCCCTTGAAGTCCGTCTCCAAGGTTATGGGAAAGGGCAGCCCTCTCGGGAGTGTGGTAGGCTAGTGCTTCCTGTGTGCACAGGCGAGAAATGACGGACAAGATGCCGGGCTTGGGTATCACGTAGGGCATCTCTGTGCGCCCTGCCCTGAGATTTCAGGGGACACACACATTCTGAGCTTGGACAGTCTTGATTTTGAAGGACTTTCAAATCTGTAGAAGGATTTTCTACAGAGGCTTGGGGAATACATTTTGACCTGTGTTTGTTCACCCTTCCAGTGGGTGGTTTAATGAGGATGTCTTCACTAATGCAAGAAACTCCGTAGAAAATAGGGTAGCCCGTGTACATCGCGTGTACTGAATGTGCCGCTAACACTGTAACTATAAAAATTGACGAGTTTTAACATATAGACCGTATTTATTCTCTCTGTGGGCAAATTTTTCCACGCATCGCTGCCTGACCTCACTTCTTTCTGATTCCTAAATTCAGGACTTGGTCTCCAAAACGCCTGTCTGTATTTATGTTTTTTTGTTTTTTAAAAAAGATTTATTTGTTTGATGTGTATGAGTACACTGTTTTCTGTCTTCAGACACACCAGATCCCATTACAGATGGTTGTGAGCCACCATGTGGTTGCTGGGAATTGAACTCAGGACCTCTGGAAACGCAGACAGTGCTCTTAACCACTGAGTCATCTCTCCAGCCCCCGCCTGCCTGTATTAGACGCCACTGTCCCCATTGTTTTGTAATATGAGTAATATCTATCAAGCTTTTGTCTGCAGCTCTGGTTTCACATACGCACCCAGTTCTTCCTTTCATACCCCCACTGATGCCACTGGCCCAAGGTAGACTCTAGGAGCTCTCCTTCGCTTCAGCCCTGTGCTCTTCCCCATCACTGGAGTGTGAATGTCACAGTGGCCCCCACTCTTCCCTGAAGCCACCCTCTTCAGGGCGATCTCCTACACCTGTCCATACTCCTCCCCCCACTCCCACCCCAACCCCCCCTGACTCTGCAGCTCTTCCTGCCTCTCCACCCCAGCCCCAAGCACAAAGCCTCACCTGTCTCCTTCAGCCAGTCTTCCTGTGCCCCAGCGAGTGCCCGACTCACTGGGATCGGAATGCTTACAGAGCAGACGGAAAAAAGGAAGGATGGTTGGAAAAGGTTGGAAACGCTTGGATGAAGGAAAGACATGGGCCACATTTGAGGATTCGCTTCCTTGGTTTTTGTAGTTTAATCCAATAATTCCTTAATTTAGGAATTTTCTTAAATGAGTTTGGTCTTTAGAAACAGCTGAAGTAGTTTAGGGATCTTAAGGAGAAATGTTCACATATTAGCCATGCAGGGAATCTTAACCATAGTTATTGAAGAAAACAAGTTCACTCTGACTTACTTCTGGAAAAATAAGACAGGCTTGTCCAGGATTGGAACCTGGAACTCTTGACTTGTAAACAAGAAATCATATCCCCAGACTTGTTGAGACTTTAGGTGCAATACCTTCAAAGTGTAGCAGACACTAAGTATTGCTTTCTGGTGCCCATCTGTTTTACTCCCTAGTCTATGATGGTGCTGGAGGGTGAGGGGTTGGCATAGGGGTGGGGCTAAACAGCCTTTAGACCTGCCACTCTCAGGCACACAGTGTGGATTGGAAGGAAGTTGGGATTGGAGGCAGTCTTTTTGGAGCTGATTTCTTCAACTACAGGGCCAGGAGATGATGTCTCTCCTGCCTGCTGACATCCAGACTCAGATCATAGTTAGTTCCAGGTCCCGTAGGATGGTTGATAGAAGTGGTCTCAAAAGTGTGCATGTGTGTGTGTGTGTGGGGGGGGGTGAAGTGGGAGGGCAGGCATTTTGCATTTCTCTGCCAGCCATCTAGGTCCATAAGTCCAAATGCATATGTCTTAGTCAGGGTTTCTATTCCTGCACAAACATCATGACCAAGAAGCAAGTTGGGGAGGAAAGGGTTTATTCAGCTTACACTTCCACAATGCAGTTCATCACCAAAGGAAGTCAGGACTGGAACTCAAGCAGGTCAGGAAGCAGGAGCTGATGCAGAGGCCATGGAGGGATGTTTCTTACTGGCTTGCTTCCCCTGGCTTGCTCAGCCTGCTTTCTTATAGAACCCAAGAGCACCAGCCCAAAGGTGGAGCCACCCACAAGGGGCCCTCCCCACTTGATCACTAATTGAGAAAATGCCTCACAGCTGGATCTCATGGAGGCACTTCCCCAACTGAAGCTCCTTTCTCTGTGATAACTCCAGCCTGTGTCAAGTTGACACACACAATAGCCAGTACAGCATATTATGTCACTTTTCTCTTTCGAGCAGTGGTGAACTGAGGAGCCTCACACTTAGACACTGCCTCTAGCCAGTCCTCCGTGTGTTGTACACTCCTGAAAAATTAAAAACAAAATTCCACACACTAGCTCACCACTGAAAGAAGAATCTACAGTGCCATCTTCAGGCAGTCTGGGGAAATGCAAGAAGCGTAGGTACGGCCAAACAATAAGATTACCCAACACGAGTGATAATTTGAAGAGAGTTAATGAAAGTAACAAAGGCTGTAAGTCTGTACTTTGGGGTGGAGCCTAGGCTTGCATTTTGTAAGGTCTAGGTAGCAGTGAAGAATGATCCTTTTCCCTAAATGGCAAATTTGGAAGCTTTTTCATTTAAAATTAGCATTGGACATTTGGATTTGGCTGAAAGTATGGAAAGATGGCTTTGAAAAATAGCAAAGATAGGATTGAAATGATTAATCTTCATTCTACCCAGAGAGGGGAAGGCATACATTCCAAAGACAGCCAGGCCACAGCAGGCCACCTGGCGTAATCCCTGACCACGGAGCAACAAGCTATCTCCCTTCCCTTGTGGGGGATCATCGCTTCCTATAAAATTGGAATATAAACAGAGTGATAGTTAAAAGTCATTTAATCCATTAAGATTTACTAGTCTCTGTCATCAGAGGAGGTAAAGATTTCTGCAGGCTGTTTGCCTGGGAACGTTTCTTTCAGCGTAAGGAGAAAATGGCTGGAAGGTTCTGACCACATCGGCTCTGGTTTTAACCGGCACTGAGGATATTTCTGAGCAATGGTCAATCTTGTTCAGATCCTAAGAATTCAAGAACAGCTCAAAGATGATCCTTCTTTGAAAGATCCCCTGCCTTCCTCTCCTGCCCCCTAGCCAGCCGATCGATGGCTCAGCCTGGGCAGTCTTTGTTGGTCTCATAATTCACCTGTGGCCATGAGCATGCAGTTGCCCCTGCTTTTCTGGCTTCTGAGAGCAGTGTTTACGGCACAGTGTCTGGTGAGCGGTGAGTGGAGACTTACCATGGAGCCCCAGACCTTTCTCCTTCCCCCCGTTTAGCCCGTGTGGGCTTCACCCTATTAGATGGTAAAACCCATATTCAGGTGGGGGAGTCTTTCCCCTTAGTTCTATGAGAACTTCCACAGCTGTATCTAGAACCGCTTTACTGATCTCTCTGTACCCTGCACTCTAGTCAAGACCAACCAGACCCTTCCCCGTCATCTTTGAATGTCTCCTTGTTTGCTTGTTTGAGAGAACCCAGACTGACTTTGAACTCGTGGTGTAGTAGAGACCCTCCCAAGTGCTGAGATTACAAAAGGACACCAGCTACTCTCAGTGTTATGCACCAATGGGATCAAACCCAGGGCTCTGTGTGCTAGACAGACACCCAACCACCTGGACTACATCTCCGTCCCGGCACGCATCCTCATTCATAAACACCCATTCTCTAACCAAAAGCCTCCTTTCTCCATACCTCTGCCCCTAATGTAATATTGCTAGATACATGTTGTCTGAATGTTTATAGGACTTAACATGGCTACCACTTAGCAGCCTTTAGGTAGATGTGAGTCTAAGGTCTTATTTTTGCAGTGCATAGGAGGAAGGAGAAGAGTTTTTCTAGAGCTTGGTGGGAGGGGCGTAGTTTGGTGGTCAGGTATGTTTTCTTACTGTAGGTAGGTTGGTGTGTTTGTATGGGCACATGCATATGTGCTGTGTGCTAGAAAGGGGAACGAGCATGTACTAACGGGTTTTGTGTGTCAACTTGACACAGGCCGGAGTTATCACAGAGAAAGGAGCTTCAGTCGGGGAAGTGCCTCCATGAGATCCAGCTGTGGGCATTTTCTCAATTAGTGATGGGGTCGGGGGAGGGCCCCTTGTGGGTGATGCCATCCCTGGGCTGGTAGTCTTGGGTTCTATAAGAGAGCAGGCTGAGCAAGCCAAAGGAAGCAAGCCAGTAAGAAACATCCATGGCCTCTGCATCAGCTCCTGCTTCCTGACCTGCTTGAGTTCCAGTCCTGACTTCCTTTGGTGATGAACAGCAATGTGGAAGTGTAAGCTGAATAAACCCTTTCCTCCCCAACTTGCTTCTTGGGCATGATGTCTGTGCAGGAATAGAAACCCTGACTAAGAAAGAGCAGTAATACATCTAACTGTTGATCTTGACTTCTGCAATGGTTTCACCTGTGTCTGTTTTGTAGTACCTTTCCTAGTTGATCATGGAGTTCTCGCAGGGTTTTGTGCCAGGCAGAAACTGTTCTTGCCTCTTAGGTGTGGAGTATTATGTCAGTCACAGGGTCTGGGTACCAACCCACCAGTCACCATCAATGCCTATATTGCCTCCATCATGGGGTTGGAGAGGGGGGAACTGCATGAGAACCCCCCATCTCCATTCTTCGCCTTAAATTCTTGAGGTCCCTGTACCTGCAAGGTCTCTGTTAGGTGCTTAAAGGTTCTGCCACTTTTCCTCTGACTGGTCTCGGTCTTATCTCTCAATACCCAGCCTCACACCTGGCTTTCTAAGCATCCAGACAGTAGCTACAGTGTTTAGCCAAGCATCTTTTTAATCTTCCTTTTTGGCAGTGAACTTGGAGAGAAGATTTGGGTGTGAAATTTCTAAGCGCCCAACTTCTGTTCTGATACAGGGTCTTTGGCATGCCCCCGAGCACCGACTTTGTCCTTTAGGGTTTGTACCCAGCCAATGACGATTTTGATCAGATCTCTACTTGTGCTGCCTCGCTCCCTGCCCCCATGTTAATAGTCTTTGCTTTTCCTGCTGTCATGCTTTGAGTTGGTGTTGTCTGAGTGCTTCCCAGAGAAGCACCTCACTCACTGGTTTTAGGCTGTTCCTATTCCACATTCCCCAGGGTTACCTGGGTCTGCTGTCTCACACCGACAGCCTGGTTCAAGATGGGATGTCAAACAGGCAAAGGGTGGTTAACTTGGATCCATTTTTTAAAAATCCGCCGTGACTTAAAAGCGTGACGTCCTCACTGGCAGATTTCAAAAAATCTGGCTTGATTTTTTTGAGTGTTACAAGATCTGGCAAAACCAACTGCTACCCTTGCCAGTTGGGCGTTGCCAACTACAGGAGCTTTCTACTGGCTGCCCCTTCCACCAGGGCGTTGAGTCTCATTTTGACTGCATCTCCCACCTTCCCAGCGTACACGATCTTTTTTTTTCCGTTGGCCACAGTGCTGTGGCATTGACGTGGTCATTATGATGAGTTTATTCTTTCTCACTTACCCAATAGATGTCCCAGCGAGAGCTTAACCAGTGATGAGCTCACAGACAGACAATCTGTAGTGACACCCGTATTCTTTTTAAATACAGGTCCTGTCCTAGACTGGGTCTTTTATTAATCCATATTGACAAATGGTATCCGTTTTCTAGGGCCTCAGCAGATAGATGGGAAAGAGCAACTGTAAAGATTCCCCGGGCTCCATTAAGCGCTGATGGGCCAAGGGTCCAATAGGTTAGGAAGGTTTCAGTGAACATCCCATAAAACCCAGGCCCTCTAGTAATATATATGCATTTTGTTTTCTTTTCTAGGTATCCTCTCCATAAATCAAACTCAGAAGACGGCTGTGTAGGTCAGTACCACTGCCTTAAATATTGATTTAAATATTTCATTGAATTATTTTATTTTCATAGCTTATAGAAGATATATATATATATATATATATATATATATATATAGAGTTATAGACCTTGCCTAAGTAGTAATCATCATCATCATCATAATCATTATCATCTGTCAACTCAGAAATAAACATTGTAAAAAGATTATGTGCGTGTGTGTGTGTGTGTGTGTGTGTGTGTATGTGTGTGTGTGTGTGTGTGTGTGTGTGTCTGTGTGTCTGTGTGTCTGTGTGTGGTTGAGGTCACACTAGATGTCCTCCAGTCACTCCCCTTTACTCTGGGAAAACTCTTGCTTAGAGCTCCGCCAGTTCAAGTAAACCCGCTGGCCAGCAGACTCTGGGCAAACGCGCCCGCCTTTCTCCCTGGTATTAGAGTTGTCGACACATGCCACCCTGTTGTGAGTTTTTATTGTGGATGCCCGGGACCCAAGCTCAGCTCCATGTGCCCTTTTTACCAAGCACTTTATTGGCCGAGCCATCTCTCTGGCCCTGGTATTTGATGTACAATTTTCTTTCTTTTTTTTTCTTTTTTGCCAGTACGAATTGTTCTTTTGAAAGTCTAAGTAGTATCTTATTCTACATACTGTTTTACAAATCTCCAAAAATGGCCGTTTATGAATATTTCTACCTGATGAATATTGTTATCAGAGAAAGGCTCACTTCTGCACCATATTGGATGTGCCAAAATCTCATCCTTTTGGCTAGATATTCATAATTTCTCTGCCACAAGCACGTGGCACTGTCAGAGAATTCCTTAAGTTTGTTTCTCTGATGTGGCCCTCTGAGAAACCGTTCCATTTGGAATGTGTAGATAAAATAATATGCATTCAAGGCATTATAAATTGTCTATATCCTTGATTGTAAGATTTACTCTTGCTATAGCAAAGGCCAGAGGGTGGGTGGGTAAGGACTGAATTCCAGTCACCAGGATTTGAATCACAAATGCTGACCCAGCACTGAACTGGCTAGGACCAGTGCAATCTCTGTTCGTGGGAGCCTGAGGTGGAAAGGTACTGACTGAGGTTTGGGCCAGCCTAAGATACTTGATAAAGCCTTATTGCTGTTAAAAAGGAGGAGGAGAAACCTGAGACTTAAGTGAGATAGACTGTTAAATAGCTAAGGGTTTGGGTATTGTGAATGCTGAAAAGATGTTAGCTATTTTTATTTTCTCCGTTTTACAGAAGCAGAATATGAACTGGGTGTGATTGCATGCCCTTTAGTCCCAGCACTCAGGAGGCAGACACCGATATGAGAGAGAAGGAAAGGAACGCAGCTCTTAGATGGAGAGATGCGTTGTAGCCTCCTCAGGCCAAATGACCTGCACTGAATCTGCTTTTGCTCTTCAGGGCTGACATCCACTTTCAGGGTTCGCTTATAGGCAGCAGAGCCCATGAAACTAGCCTTGAGGACCTGAGAACAGAAGGGCTTGGGATTCCTTCCCAGGCCTCCAGGGCTGTCGGCATATAAATGAGGACATCCTGTGTTGACAAATGACACCCTTGCTAGCCTGGGACCGGCAGAGATGGAGTTCCCACATGGCTACTTCATGCATCATGGCTTGGCACCGCCAGTCTAGACTGTGGAAGCCACCGCCACTTTGCTGGGCCTTGTTTCCAGTGGTCACAGGGCAACCAGACAGACAGCCAAATGGAGACAGAGCTGCTGCTCGGGGCGTGCCTGCCACATCAGCACAGTGGCAGCTACTGCCCCTTCTTTTCAAAGCACAAAGAAGTTCCCTTCCTGTTCATTAACTGTCTTCCCTTATGTTTGCCTTTTAAAAGTAAGTGTGTGTGTGTGTGTGTGTGTGTCTGAGAGAGAGAGAGAGAGAGAGAGAGAGAGAGTGACAGAGAGAGTGACAGAGACAGAGAGAGGCAAAGAGAGAGAGACAGAGACACACAGAAACAGAGATGGAGACAGACAGACAGACGGACAGAAATCTTGGCTGTCCGTCCTCAGGAGCCTGGTTGTTTGAGCCAGCAGTCTTTCATTGGTCTAAAGCACACCAGGTCACTAGGCTGGCTGGGCTGGCTGGCCCAGGAGCCAGAAGGACCTGCCTGTCTGCTGATGGGGTTCTAGGTATGTGCCACCGTGCCCAGCTTCAACCTTGTGGATTCTGGGAGATTCAACTTTGCTTCTCATGTTTGTAAAACCATCTTTTCACTGACTAAGCCACTATCTAGCCTCTCTGTTTGCATTTCAAAAGGTATTTTGTATAGTCAATTCCTAGAACCAAAATAGATTTTAAAAAAAAATATGGCTATCAGTGGCAAATTTGTTTTCATTGATGAACCACTTGATCCTAGTCTGAGTTGGGAGGGAGGTCAGAGGGACCTGAGCATGGCCGGCCTCTGTTTGTCGTCTTGTCTTTGTGACTTTGTTAATCTGTTGGTCACCACAAAGCCTAAACATCCCAGAGGTGGGGATCATGCCTTACTTGAGCTATAGGTCTGTGTCACCACACACCACAGTGAACCAGGCTGGGTAGCCTGTGCCGACCAGTGCACACTAGGGTATAATAGCCTGTGTGTTTTCTTCATTAAGTTTGGGAGAAGAGAAAGAGAAAACAATGGCAGGCAGCAGCAGGAACAAAACAAAACAACGAACCTCTGCAAGCCTTCTATTTGTGGCAGAGTGGAAATAATTGTGGCTGCCCCCAAAGGGCGGGAGCGCGCCACAATACCAGGCAGAAGGCAGCAGGCTAAACAAACTTCAAAGGGAGTGTAAGATGCACGCCTGGCCTGCCCTGCCCTTCTGATGTTCCTGTATTGCTTTTCTTAACCCTGTTGAGCCTTTCTTTTCTTCCTTTTTTTTTCTTTTGCTACTAGCAAATTTGCATTTCTTTTAAACTTCATAGCTATTTCTCCTGTCTTTTACAAATCCCCGTTTTTTGTTTTTTTTTTTTTGTTTTTTTTTTTTTTTTGTTTTTTTGTGAAATCAGAGTATTTGTTCAAGCTTTGAAATTGTAAGAAAGAGACTACATTTGGTATTAGTGAATTTACTGCCTCTCTCTCTCTCTTTCTCTCTTTTTCTCTCTCCCCTCTCCATCCCTTCCTCTCTCCCTCTCTCTTTCTTTCTCTCTCCTTTCCCTCTGCTTCTTTCTTAAAGGCAAAGGAGATTGGAAGAAGAAAAATAAATACTTCTGGCAGAATTTCCGAAAGAACCAAAAAGGAATAATGAGACAAACTTCAAAAGGTACAGTGATGTGGCCTTGGACTGTGGGTCCTTGTGGCTTCCTTAGACTCAGAAGCCCTGTCCCTGATCTAAATGGATCCCCCCCCCTCCAGCAATGTAGGATTAACTCATCGCGTACAGCTGTGAAATAGTCAATTTTTCCAACATTCCTTTCATGACTTCAAGATTTTGACCCCATGAGTCTCTTGAACTCAAGGAGAACATAACTGGACAAGCTAGTGGTCTTCTGACACCAGGGACTGAGTCTGCAGATGTCCCCTCACGCCAGCCACCCTGCTTTTTCTCTTAAACTTGCCAAGCACTGACCCCAACAGTCAAGGGAATCTTCGAGTTTGTTGGTTTTGGACCTCCAGTGCATGCCCCCGCTTGGAGCCTTTGCATTCTTGTGAACTTTTTGCTCTGTGACAGGGACAGTTATGGGGTGGTTGCCCCTGGAAACCCTCTCTGGGTCTGACATCATGAGAATGTAGCGGGCTGCTCTGTTGAAGGGAGCTCTGCCCTTTCTCCAGGCCTCGACTTTGTTTTTGTTTAGATAGCAAATAAATATGTCGTCCCCCGGAGCCCGGCTTCTCTGATTTACGTTTCTTCCAGTATTCACAAAGGAAACCAGGACACACTGACTTCCACGTTCCTGTCTGACTGGAAGGGGTTGTCAATACATGAGCCTGTTTGCCTGTCCCCCTGACACTCTTTTCCTTTTCCACAATGACATGACCTCTCCTGGCCCGAAGCCTCTCCAGTTGCTCCCATCCAGACTCCAGAGACTTGGCTGTGGACTTTAGCTTCCCTCTCTGCACACCTGAGTTTTCAGACGACTCTCAAGTGGATTTTAGTTGTCCCACTTCAACAAATTTCCAACTTTCCATTTTGGTTGAGACCCAGAATCCTCTGTGCTTCCAAATAGACTCTGCATTCTGACAAAGTGTTGCTTAGAAAGCTGTGGAGAAAGGCAATGAAGAGAGGGGGCAAGGCCTAGAGGGAGGCCTCAGTGGTTGAGAGCACTCGCTGCTCTTCCAAAGGACCAGAGTTTGGTTCCCAGTACTTGTGGTGGGCAGCTCACGTTGTATATAACTCCAGTGCCAGGGAAGCTGATGCCCCTTTCTGCCCTCTGTGAGCATCCACACGTACCACTCACTTATATAGAACCATGCATACAGACATTAAGAAATCAGGTAGGGGGCTGGAGAGATGGCTCAGCGGTTAAGAGCACTGACTGCTCTTCCTAGAGGTCCTGAGTTCAAATCCCAGCTACCACATGGTGGCTCACGACCATCTGTAATGGGGATCTGATGTCCTCTTCTGGAGTGTCTGAAGACAGAGACAGTGTAGTCACATACATGAAATAAATAAATATTTTTTTAAAAAAAGAAGTCAGATAGATAGATAGATAGATAGATAGATAGATAGATAGATAGAGATAGGTAGGTAGATAGAGGCACACAGTTAGATAGATAGATAGATAGATAGATAGATAGATAGAGATAGGTAGGTAGGTAGATAGATAGATAGATAGATAGATAGATAGATAGATAGATTAGATAAGCAGGCAGGCAGATAGGCAGACAGACAGATATGATAGATAGATGATAGATTAGATAGGCAGACAGACAGACAGATTCGATAGATAGATAGATAGATAGATAGATAGATAGATAGATGTAGACAGGCAGATAGATAGACAGATAATAGATAGATGATAGATAGATTAGATAGGCAGACAGACAGATATGATAGATAGATGATAGATTAGATAGGCAGACAGATAGATTAGATAGATAGATAGATAGATAGATAGATAGATAGATAGACAGATAATAGATAGATGATAAATTAGATAGGCAGGCAAACAGATATGATAGATAGATAGATAGATAGATAGATAGATAGATAGATAGATAGATAGATTAGATAGGCAGGCAGACAGATATGATTGATAGACAGACAGATAGATAGATAGGCAGACAGACAGACATGATAGAGTCAACAGGTCACATAGCTTTGTGAAACAGTCAGCTAGCTCCATGTCACTCAACACAGGTAGTAAAATGAATCAAACGAGCGGGCCTCTTCCCACAGCCAGCACCCTGTCACTTTCCCATAAGGGGATGAGTATCAGAAGGGACTTGAGGGGTTCCTCTGAACTGACTGGTTACAAAGTGGAAATGAGATGAGGAGTCATGGAGAACACAACTCGCCAGCTAGGACCCCTCCACGGTGGTTCCCGTGAGTCTTCAGGTAGCCTCCATAGTCCTGTCCGGGTGTAAATCGGGTGTGTAGAGTCCTGCCTGAGGTCCCCGTGGTACCAGAAGCCACAGAAGTGTGTTGGAAGAAGGTGGGGGCAGAGGAGAGGGAACGGAGGCTACAATGTGGCCTCCTCCTGGTGTGTGTGCTAGCCTACTGTCACTAAGCTCTTTCCCATGTGCTAGCCAACGACACAACTGGCCAATGGGACTCAAGAGGAATGGTATTGTTTGCCATATGGGAAAAGGCTTTTTAGAAGGACTCAGTGGGAGCATCTTTTCCTCTGTAGCCTTCAGCTCTAAATTAGGTGGTGGCTGCCTGTCGCAATCTGCAGGCCCACGTGGCTGTGGTGCTTCCAGAAGCAGGTAGCTGTAGTCCCTGCTTGTATGTTTATTCTGTGAGAATAGTAGCCAGTAGAGAAAGATGGTTGAATCGGGCTCAGCAAGCTTGGATCTATGGCTCGACGTCCTATGCGCCCACACAAATAGATGTCCCCCTCATTCATATTTTACTTGTTAACCCAATGAAGCCTTGTGATGCCTGTCTGATCACGTTGACTGTTTAAATGAGATTCCTGGCCCACCTGTAACGAGAAATTCCCCTTGAACTTTGTGCCGCGTCTAGAAGGCCTGTCTCAACAGTCTGGGCCTTTGGGAGGATTACTGATGTGGTAATTCACACACATTCTTAACAAGCCCTTCTCAAAGAGAGCATCAGCTTTCAGACAAGCAGCATGACTCTGTATCCCCCTGATCCTGCCATGGCGTGCAAGGTCGACAGGGTACCCGAGAAACGTCCCTCCCTCACCTAATATGAGGGAATTCCAGACCAGAGGCCTGCTTCGTCCCTCACTCATGTTTGTCTGTCTTTAATCCCTAGGAGAAGACGTGGGCTATGTGGCCAGTGAGATTACGATGAGTGACGAGGAGCGAATTCAGCTGATGATGATGGTCAAGGAGAAGATGATTACCATTGAAGAAGCGCTCGCCAGGGTAAGAGCACTCGCAGGCATTCAGTTTTACCTGTGAGCGCCAGCTAAAAAAATGTGCAGGGGCATCTGAGGGTATAAGAACCTAATAGCTACAGTGCGCATGTGCGTGTGTGCACAAATACACCCTTGAGTATCAAAGTCCCCGAGTATTCTTCTCTGGTTCTGTTCCTTGTGTATGCCCCAGCTTTGGGGGAAAGTCCAGCAGACTTCCTAGAAAATGCATATAAGAGGTGTTCACCTATACATATTTTCCTTGTGGTGAGTAGGAGGTTTTCTTGCCTCCTGGCAAGTCGGGGAAGCCCCACTGTTCAAATAGCAACATTGATCATCAGAATGCAGGCGTACGAGGCCATCTTTTGGCACCTGTGTTTGGCATGAGCACTGCGTGGGATGACACTGCTGCGTGTTTCCTTGGAGTCAAGGAGAACATTTAAAAGGGCCTCAGGATAGGCTAACAGACACCCAGAAAAGAAAGGAATACTTTCAGAGTTGGAGAAAAAACGGAGAGGGAAAAATGGGCTCCTAATTTTAGCAGAAGTTAGAAGGCCTGAGGCAGCCGAGCTTCATGCAACTGTGTGTGCGGTTCGGAACTGCCTGCAGCCTGGCTCCCACTGGCTTGGTGACCTTTGCCCAGTCTCTGGTGCAGCTACGGAGTTCACAAAACTCCTCCCCATTCAGGATTCTCTCTATTTTAAATATCAAGAGATAGCTTAAGATAGTGTGTAGATGATTTCTATATTAGCTCAATGGTTCTGTCCAAGAAAATGGCGTGTCAAACGTTTTCTTAGAGTTTTATGGTAGACATGAGTTTTAGGCTTTAAGGAAGTCACTTTTGGTTGTTAAAAAAGATGAATCGTTTTTGAGATCTAGTTATTTGGCACTTCCTGAATAATACAATTTGCAAGTACTAATTTTAAGCACACCAGTAACTGTTGGCAATAAGTTTGGGTCTTCGTAGAGTAGAAAGGTCCGTGCCATACAGGGAAGGTGTGAATCGTTCATTTATCTTGGTGATTTGTACATTTGTGTGGGTGGCATACTAGGCTAACACAGGGACTGCACTTACAGGTAAAGCCTTGGAGAGAGCTATGCCCTGCTTATTCTATCACGGGGCTGCTCAGTCACAACGCAAGGAGCCTGCGTCAGAGAGAACATACCTTGCTAGTTTTAAGGAAAAAAAAATAACAAAGAAAGGACAGTTAAGTGATGATGAAAAGTGAGCTGGTTTCACTCAGCAAAGCTGAGTCAGCAAAGCTTCACTCAGTCAGAGCGCCGGGTATGAGACGGTCCAGGGGCGTTTGCATAAAGTTCGGGGAGCTGAACTCAGCACTCAGAAATTTCAACTTTCTGGATAGTGTCTGGATGAAAGGGGGTGTAGGGAGGAAGGGAGGGAGACAGAGACAGAGACACAGAGAGAGAGAGAGACAGAGAGACAGAGACCATAACCATGCCTTTGCAGTCTGAAAATACAACTTAAACTGAAGCTGCTACCTCTACCATGACCTCGTTTCTAAATCACATATTTACTCTTCTGACAGCACAGGCCTGCTCCTAAGCTTTGTCTGTCTGAGTCAAAAGTAAAGTCCTCGGGAGATTAAGAAAGAAAAAAACGTGTCAGCTTCCAGATACCCAGTGAGGATTTTGTTTCTTAAGCATTTTACTTAAAGATGAAGCTTATTTAGCCCCCTGGCGGTTGGGGCTAAGACTGGGTGTCGGGATAGAGTAGAGGCCCAGACAAAACTGACATTTTTTTAATAAGGATCCCCTTTCCTTCTTACATATCTTCCCAAGCATGCAGGGAGGGGAAGGCATTTCAGGAAGCACATATCCAGTAGATAGAACATTAGTATATCATAAAGATGGGGACAGTAGATATGTCCCTGTGATATGTGTGTGATTAAAATGATTAGTGTCACTAACGGAAGCTTCCGGCCATACGCTTTTAATGTGAGCCGCGCACTTACCTGAAGCCACAAGGGGCTGTGTCTGTACACATATGTGTAGTGAGAGCTCTGCTGCGTCAGCCTGACTGCAGTAGCAAATTCTGACCAGGGTTCAGTGTATCCCCTGCTGTTCCAGAGGAGAGGATGAATCAGAGGGGGTCGGTGACCTAGCCCAGGCTAGGTGGTAATTAGTGCCTATATCCAGGCCTTTATTCCCTAAGCAGTGCTGTCCTCCTCCTCCTCCTCCTCCTCCTCCTCCTCCTCCTCCTCCTCCTTCTCTCATAGGCAAAGGTAAAAGAGACATTCTTTTATTTATTTTTTTTTATTTATATGAGTACACTGCATGTGTCTTCAGATGCACCAGAAGAGGGCATCAGATCCCATTGTAGCCGGTTGTGAGCCACCATGTGGTTGCTGGGAATTGAACTCAGGACCTCTGGCAGAGCAGTCACTGCTCTTAACCTCTGAACCATCTCTCCAGCCCCCTCGGGTTTTCAATAATGCGAGGATATCTGCATTTTTGGATGGTGACTTTGCCACATCCCACAGCTCTGGCCGATGAGCATTGTAATCCTTCCATGTCAGGTGGTTTCTCTCTTTAACTTGCTTGCTTCAGGGAATACGGTTTGACCAATGTCTTCATTTAGATCTGAAGACTAAATCACAAGGAGGCATGACTGCGGTGACAGCATAGGTGTCTGAAAAGCTGGTTGTCACTCCATTGTGCCATATGCAAACCTCCCTGGACCAGCTCACTCTTAGCGTTCAGAAAGAACCCCTACTCAGTTTTGTCATATTTGGTCCCTTTTTTTGTAACATTTCCTTTCCTTTCTGTATTCGTTTTTGCTTTTTTCCTAATGTTTAAACACCGAGTTTCTAAACCTACATTTTCAGCAGCTCTGAAAGGTGTTCTGTTTGTTTGTTTGTTTGTTTGTTTGTTTCTTGTCTTTTTTATTCTGTCCCTGTGTTCAAAGTTCCTAGTGAGCTATTTCATGTTCGTTAGGTGATAAAATTGACAGAAGGGCTATAGCCTTGAATGAAACAGGCCAGGACTCCTGGTGCCTCTGCCTCTCAGTGTTGGGATGACAGCCACACCCTTCCAAGCCCACCTTGTGCAATGTTGGGGCTTCCTGCAGGCTAGGCAAGCACTCTGCTGTTAGAGCAACATCTCTACCCTTGCCTGACATTTCTAAAAGTTGGTTTCAGGCATTCTGCCTTTGATATTCAGATGCCGCTGGCCTCTTCGACATGCTTTTGGATGTATACACATGGACCTATGCTAGCGAAAGTTCCCAGTTTCAGACTTACAGACAAAATGAGCTTTGCTGTTGGAGGAAGAAAACCAAGGTCCCTTTTGGAACAGCATACCGAGAGTCTGTTGTGTCTGGGGCGCTGACTTAAAACCTGATGGCAGTGTTTCATACCCATGTTCTTGTGGTTCTGGAAGGCTTAGCTTTGCCCAGGCCCTGGTCACCATCACCAGCATGAGGAAGTTCTACGTGATTTCTGCTCTGGGGTACACGGCAGCGCATGACCGTTTTTTGTACTTCAGTCTTTTATTTGTTCTTGCTGCAGCTGAAGGAATACGAGGCCCAGCACCGCCAGTCACCTGCCTTGGACCCTGCAGACTGGCCCGATGGCTCCTACCCGACCCTGGAAGGCTCATCCACTTGCAACGTGAGTCCGAGTCCCCGAGCCAGCGTCATGACCGCCTGTGTTCATCAGGGTCAGCCTGAGCTGGCCCAACCTTTGTGTGTCTTTTCCTAAGATCTCGTTCCGTAGACCTCTGCTCCGGGTACTGTGTCAGTGGAGTCAGAACCTGCCATTCAGGTTCACTTTCTGGATTTTGTTTATAAATGATGACTAACTACGCATAGCAAACAACACTCCCACATTAACCGTCTTTCAGTGTTTAGTCCAGCTTCGGTAAGTGCGTCCACATTGCGGACCATGGTCCACTTCTAGAGGGTTCAGGTCTTCCCACACAGAAACTTCTTCCATAAGCATCCACTGCTTCCGCCTCCAGCCTCTGGCAACCACTACTGTACTTTGTGCCTCTTAAAAGTGCAATTGCTCCACATGAGTGTTCCGCCCTGTGTCTGTGGGACCTCAGCACCACAGCATCCAATCAGATTCTTAGTTTACCCAAACATCTGTTGATAGGCACAATTTATAGGGTGGAGCCGCCCTTTAAATATTGTGAACAATGCTGATAAAATACCTCGGGCTACACTGTCTGCTTCTTATGGAGTTAAGTAGAGTTCTATGAAGTTAAATACATGACTCAAGGCTCAGAATGACTAATAATTCTGCATTTAACTTTCTGACAACCTCTGCATGTTTTCTACAGTAAGTCTGTATGTTTTCTACAGTAAGTGTAAACCATACTCTCTCCTGTGTATGGGATGGGTGTGGGGTTCCAAATTCTTTTTCACCAATACTTTTTTTTTTCTAATTTCTTGATAATGGCAGTGAAATGGGATTCATTTGCATTTCAGGTTTGCATTTCCCTAATAATTGATTATCAAAGTTGAACATCTTTTCGTGGGATCGTCAGTTGTGTGTCTTTGGGATCATCAGCCATTTGTGTGTCTTTGGGGAAAGGTTTATTCAAGTCCTTGGCATTCATGACCCATGACCGTGACCCATGACCTGATTTTTTTTTGTTTTTATTTGTTTTAACGCAACAACAACAAAAGACCTCCGTTACTTTCTCCCATCCTGTGGGTGGCTTCTTACTATGTTGATGGTATTTTTGACACTGATGTTCTTAATTTCAAACTTCTGTTCTCATCTTTTTTCCTATTGCTCATGCTTTGGGTGTTATATCCATGCCGTCACTGCCAAAACAATGTGGAGGTGGTGACAATGATATCACCCCGATTTCTGCTGGTGGTTTTGTAGATTTTTTTAGCACTTACTTTTTTTTTTTTTAAATACACATTAAGTTAAAAAGTCATCTGCTTGTGGATATCTAGTTATCCAAGATCTCTTTGCTGACATGTTCCCATTAAATGGTGTTGGCATCCTTTTTGAAAACTAAGTGACCATCCTTAAATGGGCTGCTTCTCGTACAGTCTGTTCTTTGTTAGTTTTGAACTTGTAAAATGGTACTCTTTCAATTTTATTTACCCCTTCAAATTATTTATATTTTTTAAATTATGTTTGTGTCTGTGCGCATGTGCATGTAGTGCTCACACAGGCCAGATGGGGGCGCTGCGTCACCCGGAACTGGAGTTACAGGCAGTTGTGAGCCACCGTACTCCATGTTGGGAGTGGAATCTGGATCCTCTGCAAGAGCCAAAAACTTGCTTAAGCCCCGAGTCATCTTTCCAGCCTCTTTATTTACTTTCAAAAACTTGATTTAACTACTTGAAATCTCTTGAGATTCCATATGAATTTTAGGGTGGATCTTTGTATTTCTACAAAAGTTGCCATTAAGATTCTCATTGAAATGGCACCTGATCTGGGAATACACTAGAGCAAAATACCAAGTTTTCTAATCCACGAACACAGAACATCTTCCCATTTGCTCTTGTTTTTTTAGTTTCTGTCAGGAATATTTTGCAGGTTTCAGAATATAAGCTTTGTATTTTACTTATGTGTGCTCCTGAGGTTTCATTATTTTTAGTGATTTTGTAAATAGAATCATCCTTTTAATCCCCTCAGCCAACTGTTACAAAGTATACAATGTTTGTTACAATGTATACAAAGTATACAGTGCAGTGTGTTGGGCTTGCTACCTACCATAGTGCTGGCTTGGTTTGTTCCCTCTGATCGTGGGCACCTGTTCATGTCCCTGTGTGATTTGACAGTTTTCTCTGCATAAGATCATTTCACCCACAGTTACAGACATCCTGACCTCTTTCCCACCCAAATGCCTTTATATCGAGACTGTTTGACTATGACCAAAATGGTACCTTTTCAGCCAGGAGTTTCATGAAAGAACTGCAGGAATTAGAATCTAGATTTTTTTCCTACACAATGCCATCTTCAAACAATATGGAGCAAGAATGAAGGGAGTTCCCTATTGTCTCCTATTGTACAGAGTTTTGTTTGCTAGGTCGTTTCCTCCTGAACATTGGGAGCCACTCTCCACCCATGACTTTGAGTTCCCGTCTATGCCTGCATAGGCAGTCTGTTTGAAAGAAACTTCTTCTCTATTTCAGTCATGTTTTATAAAAAGCCCGATGCTCTTTGTGTTACACCCAGGGCCCCGTGTGATCTGGCCTTGGTCATTTTCTCTGATCCCATCTTTTCCTCCCACGCCCAGTACCCTTCATTCCAGCCACACCAATTCCCATACCCATTGCTGAACAAACCCTGGGCTTTTCATATTTCCGAGTTTTAACCCCCACAATTTTTCTGCCCAAAATGCGCCCTAACCGCCCCCTCCTGCAAATGCGTTCATTCTTCACGGTGAAGCCCAGATCTTAACTTCCCCTATAAAACCTCCCACAGCACATTTATTGCTTCCTATTTTATGCTTTTGTTGAGCCAGATTTAATACATCAGCCCTCAGCTGTTATCCCCAAGTACGAGAAATAATTGTACCTCTCTCGGGCCCCTTGGACGCAGCAGGTTCCTTGAGCAAGGCAGACAGGCTGTGTTCTTTGCCTCTGCGGTGAGTGCCTAGCCCGGTGTCCAGCTCACATAAGCAAAACCTTACCTAGTATCCATCCTCTTGACTCCTCTGGGAGCTTTTGCACCTTCAGATTAGTCTTAACTTTTGTGCCCAAGCAGCGAATGATACCATATCAGAAGTAAATAACCCCTTTCCCTCCCTTCTTGCCCGCAATTCCCAAAACAAACACCAGATTCCCATTGCAGCTGAAGGACTGTGCATTTTAAAGCCACGCCAGGCTTGCTGAGAGACTGAAATGGTACCATTTATAATAATAAATATGTCATAGGCTAGTGAGCCTTGGGTCCTGAGACTATGAGGTCATCAAAGAACCATGCCCATAGTTTTGAATATGACCCGGGCCTCTCATCCCAAATCCAGAAGACTAATAGTATATATCATGAACCCAATGGATCATGAAGAATAAACTCAGTAACTGGAGAAGGCTGTGATTCAATCAAATTGAGAGGAGAAGACAAAGACTCATTTGTCCGTAGTGGATCCTTTAGCACCAAGCCTACTGTGTACTGTCCTGATCAAAGTCTGCATCAAGGGCAAGGTTGACTTGTTCATTCAGAGAAACAAGGTCAGTGTAACACTTCACACACTTAGACTACAAGCCGCTAGTCATCTGTCATCTAGGAAAGACGTTAATCTATGCTAAGTCCTATGGGCATTTTGCACAAGCTGCCAAGAAAGCATTGCATCATTCGTATTGGCCTTTTGAATCCCTTTTAGAGGGTGCATCAGAACCATCATCTATATGTAGACTGTCAGAAAGAAATGAGCGTGTAAGGATTAGGTGTTTGGTCTGCTAGGCGTGTCATCCGGGAGATGTGTATGGAGGCGCGTGTTGAAGCAGGACTGGTGTCAGCAGAGGGGAATAAGAGAGAGAGGCCCTGCCGGGACAGAGCTCACACCTTAGTGTAGATGGTAAAATCATACTCATTTGCACACATAAATTCCGAGTTCCAGGTACACGATTCTATGAGTAACCTCTCACCAAACTGTCTCTTTCTACGTCTCCCAAATAAATGCAGTCTGTCACCGTCCAGTGAAGGGCCAGGAATCCCTTCAGTCCCTTCACACACAGCACAGTCTTCTAGAAACTCTAAAGAATGACTTCTGCTTGGGGCTGAGGTATGGATGATGACGGGAGGAACTTTACTAATGGAGTGAGTTTACTAAAGCGAGCTATTCACTGCATATTTTGCCAGTTTACTTTCTGCACACTCCCATATACACAGTCATGGCGCGTGTGCAGAGCTCCCAGCAAGCGGTATTCCTGAAGTTGGCTTGAACTTGGTTGCGGTCCTGACTTGTGTGACTCCTGCACCCCCTTACCCTGGCTTAAGCCTTCCCTGTGTTTGAAGGAGGCTGAGTTCAACATTCCCTCAACCCTGGACTATTCCATCATTATTCTGAAATTGCCTCCTTCCCAGGGCTCAGATAATGTCCGCTGTGATGATTCCCCCGCCACCCCAAGTGAGGCAGACTTCAGTTTTCTATTGATTCCTTTCTATATGGAGATGTAAATAGCTCGCTGGTCAAGACTGGGAATGCCCAGGCCTTGAAAGGCCCAGTGATCATAAGGCCTTTGTCACCAGACCTCAATGCCTGTATTGACGCCTGGCATGCCTTGGGATGTCATTTGCTGATTTCATAGGCTCCCTGCCCTCATAGCTGACATTAGATAATTGCAAGTGGCTTCATAGTAAATCCATATGTGCATTCCTAGATCCTCAGAGTTTAAAGTGCTAAAGATAGTTACTAGGGGAAGTGAAAAATAGCCTTCTCCTTGCCAAAGGAGCATCTGTTCTGTGCTGGATTCCATTAATAATGAACTTCTGTTGTCCATGATGCAGTATTTAGATGGGGCTCTGGTTAAGAATTTAATTTTATTCCTCCTTAAATAGCTAAATGTTTGCTTAAGTATTTTTCTCTTAATTTATTGTAGCTTTCTTTTTTCCTGTTTGTCTCCTGCCAGGTAGAGGGTTATAAGGATTGTCATGGGGAGCTGTCAGTTTTGTGGCCTCAGGTTCAGCTCACCGGCTGGTTAAGAACACATTGAAGGGACTGGAGAAATGGCCCAGCAGTTACGAGCCCTCTCCTAGAGGTCCCAAGTTCAGTTCCTAGCACCTGCATCCAGTTAGTGCTTACTGCCTGTAGACCAGCTCCAGGGGATCTGGTGTCCTCTGCTGGCCTCTGCAGGTATGCACAGTTAGATCACACACACATATACACACACACACATATACACACACATATATATATACACACATATACACACTCACAGACATACACATACACACACAGATTCACACACTCACACACAGATTCACACACCCACACACATACACATACTTATACACATATACACAGATATATACAAACTCACATAGATCAATAAGGCTAAAATCCACATGTATTTAATTAAAGTAGCATTTAGTTAATAAACTACGCTCTTTATTTTAAAGTTGTTGTGCCATAAATCTTAGCAAATAGTTTTATATTTTCACAAGAGCCGATGAGTCGTGTTTGGTTTTTGACATTAACGGAAGTGCTTATACTGAAATATGTGATAAAGCAGACAGACGGGCTCATGGAGTTTTGCAAACCCTCGTGGAATGCGGCAAACCTGTCTTAGATAATCTTCACATCTTGTAAAACATTCTAGAAAAAAAAATTGCAATCATGTTTCTGGGGCTGAGGTTCTTTGCGAGGGCAAAGCAAGTGCCCTGGAGTGTGTTTATGAAGTCAGTTGCCTTGTGAAGCAGATCTCGCCCTGTCAGGTGACACACTCAGGTTTGAGGACGTTTAGCGTCTGAATCTGAAGAGCTATCTACGTAACGGAAAATTGCCGTGAACTACGAGGGCGTTGTGCTTCCTACATCCCGGAACTCATCTCTTCCAAGCCCTTCATTCCAACTATAAATATGACTACTAACCTAGTCTGAGGGTCAAGAGAGCCACGTGGGCGGACCATATCCAAAATTTGAGTAACAAAATGTTATGTGGCCCTTTCTGAAGACGCTATTTTGAAGTGTTGGTGGAGGGCCTTCAAGGAAGGTCAGCACTAAAATATGCCCTCGCAATATGTTATGTTTGGGGTAGAATCTGTTTAAGTGTCAGAAATGTTCTCAAATTATAAGCTGCAGACTGGGTTTGTCCTCAGGTGGTTTCGTTGCTATTTTTGTATGCAGCGCTAAGGATAGAACTCTCAGCCTTGCACATACTAGACAAAACACCCCGCCCCGCACCATGCTGGCAGCCCATGATGTAGGCTTTTGAAAGTCATCTTATGTGCCCCACTTACAGGCATTGTCTTCAAGTCAGAGAAATCAAGTTTGATGCTCCTACAGGGGAAATCTGTGCTACTACTGTCTAGAACATCATTAGCTATTTTGGTGTGTGCCGAAAGCTGTAGAGCACACCGCATAGGCGCTTAATACCAGTTCTGGTAGCAAAAGGCCTAATGCTATTATGGAGAGATACAGCTAATGGGGTGAGAACTGCAAGGCTGGCGTGTTCTTCTTCATACTTTGATTCTTCATACTTTGGTTCCCCCCCCCCCGTCATTTATGCTTATATAATGCCCTTTTTACAATCCAGAGCCTGCTCTTCTGCATTGAATGTTTCTTCCTCCTCTTCCTCTTCTCATTGGCTTATTTTTTCCAAGATGTAGATCTATGTTTCCCTGGTTTATGCTGACTTCCTGAGATCAAGCAATCTCCTGCCTCAGCTCCCAAGTATCTTTGATAACAGCTGTGTCCCTTATGCCCACCTTCTAACTGAACTACTTTTAATGTGTTGTAAACTACTTTTAATATTTTGAATATGTTTATTTTATCACAGAGAGCTAATACCTCCAAGTTAACATTTGACGAAATGTTATTTTCATATTCAAAAGTATCCAGAATAAAAATCATGAACTGAATTGGCTTCCTCGTTTGGGTAAATAAGACTCAAAAGCATGTGAATTTACAAAATCTCCCACCTATAAATAATCCTCAGTTGAAAAATATATGGTTTTTATATCTTTACCAATTTGGATGGTAATGAATATTTATTGGGCACATAAATGATGTGTGTGTGTGTGTGTGTGTGTGTGTATCACTGCATCAGAGCTGCCAATCCAAGACCCATTTTCTCCAAGAAAATGGCTGGTCTTGTTTCCCTGTCTTCTTTTTTCTTTTTTTTTTTTTTAAGTTCAGGTAATATTTTTTTCCTTTTTTTTTTTATTCAATATATTTTTTATTTACATTTCAAATAGTTTCCCCTTTTCTGGCCCCCCACTCCCCGAAAGTCCCATAAGCCCTCTTCCTTCCCCCTGTTCTCCCATCTACCCCTTCCCACTTCCCTGTTCTGGTTTTGCCCTATACTGCTACACTGAGTCTTTCCAGAACCAGGCCACTCCTCCATTCTTCTTGTACATCATTTGATGTGTGGATTATGTTTTAGGTATTCCAATTTTCTAGGCTAATATCCACTTATTAGTGAGTGTATACCATGATTAATCTTTTGAGACTGGGTTACCTCATTTAGTATGTTCTCCAGCTCCATCCATTTGTCTAAGAATTTCATGAATTCATTGTTTCTAATGGCTGAATAGTACTCCATTGTGTATATATACCACAATTTTTGCATTCATTCTTCCGCTGAGGGACACCTGGGCTCTTTCCAGGTTCTGGCTATTATAAATAGGGCTGCTATGAACATAGTGGAGCACGTATCCTTATTACCTGCTGGGGAATCCTCTGGGTATATGCCCAGGAGTGGTATAGCAGGATCCTCCAGAAATGATGTGCCCAGTTTTCTGAAGAACCACCAGACTGATTTCCAGAGTGCTTGTACCATTTTGCAACCCCACCAGCAGTGGAGGAGTCCACTGTCTTCTTTTACATTGTTTTGTTCAATGAAGAGGCCATCTAAGAGAGGCTAGATTCCAGGATTAAAAATAACTTGGGTGTCTGAGGAGTGTGGCTTTTTCTATAATATCCCCTGTTGGCTTTTGTATTCTTTCTGCTATGGGAACTTTTGTGTAACTCTTGCTCCATCCCAAACAGTTCAAATTAGCAAGATGGTTTTTACCTTGTGGCTAGGAGATGCTCTAAAGCTGAGGCTTTAATATTATTCTAGCTGGACTTGAGCGTGAGGTAATTGGACCTAGGCTTCAGTTCTTAATTTCACACACAAAACATGAGTGTGCCCATTTCACTTGCAAGGTGAATAGGATGAAAGAGAATCAAGACCCAGTCATAGTTATCAGAGGGCATTTATATCCCAACTGGGGTAGGCACCCCCATTCTCTTTTGTGCTGAGGATTGGGCTGTGGGCCTTACACAGATTGGACAAGCACACTCTCCAGACACTAGTCCCAGCTTAGCAGTTCTGCGTACCTTGATGAGTTCCATTGTACCCCGATAATTAGCCCTTTTCCAAATGTTTTTGAATTTGAATATGTAAAAAAAAGAGAGAGAAAAACAAAAATGGTTACTGATTCTTGTCTTTTAATACACCTTTAAAGCTTTTAGAAGATCATTCTGCCTTTTAAAAATAATTTCAGTAAGATTTCATTTTGTTTAGCTGAATGAGACACTATAGGAAGGAACAGTGCCCTGTATTGTATCAGTGGCTTTAGAACTAAAGCAACAGTAAAATTGAACGTTTCAAATTCCTGCTGTAAAAGAAACCACTCCCTGGGTTTCCGGTCTAATATAACATGAGACAAGAGCCAGCCAATGGGAAAGGAGGCACATACGTATTTTATTTACTTGTTTGTTTGTTGAGAGAGAGAGAGAGAGAGAGAGAGAGAGAGAGAGAGAGAGAGAGACAGAGAGAGAGAGAACAAATATGTACAGTGCCTTGTTGGATATACGTATGTCAGGAAGTTGACTCTTAACTTCCCCTTGCAAGCAAAGTCTCTCTTGCCTGTGCTGCTGCTACACTGTGTAAGTTCCCCAGGGTAGCTGGCCTCAGTGCCTCCAGGTCATTCTCCCTTCTCTGTTTCCCATCTTGCTAGTTGCCACCTCTGTCTGGTTTGTTTTTGTTTGTTTATTTCGTGGGCTGTGAACATTGAACTCAGATCCTCAGGTTTGCGTGGTTACAGCGTTTACTGGCTGACCTATCTTCCTAGCCCCACAGTGAGAGGGTTTGTAAGAATTAAGAGTTTGCTCCAAATTCCAAGTGTTTGGAGGGGGAGGGGGAAGAAGGTTGCAGAGATGACTTCCTGTTGTTCATTTCTCCACTTCCGGTTCTTTACTCTGCACTGCCCCCTCCCATTCCCAGCCTTCTCCCCGGGATCGGGGCCAAAGTCTGAGGCATGCATTTCACGAGTCCCTGAAGATCACCATGAAGAAATCAAGTTAGACAAGAAGGAGGTGCTTGCCTCTGCAGCCCTGGAAGCCAGCATTCACCCAGTGTGGGTAGGAGCAGGGCTGGGGAAGCTGAGGTGTGAGTCAGACGTGAGGTCTGGATTCCTCTCCCATCAGCTCTGCCTCTGGGGCAGAGCAGCCATCTTTGTGCTCCGGTTTCTCCCTTAGAGCAGCCAACCCAGTGTGCCCTGTGAGAGTTAATGGCGCAGAGCCATCTATCCCCAACAGATGTTACCTTTAGTTACTCTGTAAGAGGATCACCCGTTCTTTCCATCCACTGTCATCGTTGAAATGTTTGAGGCCTCCATAAAATGCTATTTCTGTGTGCACCACTGAGTGTACATGTCAGTAGCCCAGTTGGAAAAACTCGACAATGCCCGCTGATTCTGCTCTTACCAAACACACACGCAGCTGATTGCCTGCCACGGTCTGTCTTGCTCTGTAAGTGGATTTCGGCTAGATGTGTGAGTCCGGTGCCACTCGGAAGGAGAAAGAAGTTAACTTCGTGGAAATGATCTGACAGGATTGAGTGTATGGTCTGGCTGTCTCCTAAGTGGAGGGAATCCTCTTCAGAGGCCCAGAAATAATAACTGCTAGTTGAGCTCTCTGCAAACTAGCCAGGGACACCTTTGTTTTCAATTGTTTGTGGGGACCCTCCTCATTGTATCAAGAACCATTTGAATACAAATACGTGAGTGCCCAACTATGGCATATTTTGATGATGTCTATGTTTAAAGAGATTTTTTTTTTTAACTTAAGATGGCCTTTTAGCACAGTTTGGTCTCTTGTTTCTTTTATCAGGTTGAAACCTCTAACATTAGAGATTAGATAGCTTTTGACCTATAAAAATGAAGCTTCATTTGCCCAGCCTAATGCACAGCTACCAGATGAGCAATACCACATTTATTCCACTAGCTGATCATATCCAAGTGCAGATAAAATCTAATGCGGGTCAGGGTTTGGTATTAGGATTTGCAATAAGTCTTCCTCTCTCTGCTGGAGGGAGTGGCTGCAGGGACTTTGAAGATAAAGAGGATGTCTGATATTGTCCAGTGTTATTGATTCGTCACATCTCTGCCCTTCATTAAGTCGTTTGCCCCAGTGCCAAGCCTTGTTTATTGGGCCACAAGGCCTTTCAGAGTCGGGATCCAAGAAGCTGGGTGCAGAGCCAGTTCATGGAAGGCGCAGGCAGTCCATCGCTTGTTTAGGGTGCGTTTGAACTCTGTCATCATAATTACCCATTATACCCAAACTCTCAGAACTGCAGTCAGCAGCAGACAATGACACTCATTTGGAAAGCAGAAAATAAATAAATAAAGCCATGTGGGTACTGGAGATTGAACCCAGGATTTTGAATGGGAGCGCAATAGTTAGCACAGCCAAATCCTAATTGTGCAGAATAATAGCCACTGAAAATATTCCTCTGCCCTCCTCCGAGCCCCACTTTCCCGTCTCTGTGTCACACCACACCCTCCGATGGTCCTGATCGTGTACTGTTAGTTGTATAAAGCTAAGCGCATTGCATAATTGGTTCCTAAAACTACGTGATTCATCTCCTGCCCTGTTGCCCGTTTGACCCAGAGTGTAGATGAAGTAATGCCATCTTGGGCATTCTTCTGATCACCCACTGGGCAAACATTTATCGAGGCTGTACCGTGCACCAGTCTTTATTCACAGTGAACTTGTGGTTGGGGGAAAGAGACAAATGGATCACATGGTGTGGGCCGGGGGTAATATACTGATAGGTGCCAGGTGCACAGTGGAAGTCCTTGACCCCCTCAGAGGCTTTCCCAAGGATGGTGCCTGATACTAAATGGTTCTCCAGGTGAAAAAAAAAAGAGAAGTGGGTGTCAGGTGGGGGAGCAGGGTTCAAGGGGAAGAGCAGGACATAGTCAATCAGGCGTAGGAGGAGAAAACTCACTTACGTGCTTTTCCTCTCTTTGTATTTTGACTTCCAGGGTGTACATGGTGTTCTTTGTTCCGTTGATTTTTTTTAATATTTATTTATTTATTATATGTAAGTACACTGTAGCTGTAGGAGAGGGTGTCAGATCTCTTTACGGATGGTTGTGAGCCACCATGTGGTTGCTGGGATTTGAACTCATGACCTTTGGAAGAGCAGTCGGTGCTCTTACCAGCTGAGCTATCTCTCCAGCCCTGTTCCGTTGATTTTTGTAACTGGTTTTGGCTCTTTATTTCCTTACGTTTGCTTCTTTTAAAATTGTATCATCGGTGCATGCCATCTTATCTTTGAGGCTTTGTTTCATTAAATTCATGACTTAAATGATTGTAAAAAATGTTTTTTTTTAAATGTCTGTGTTCAAGTGCTTGTCTATGCCCTGTGTGTGCCTGGTACCCAAGGAGGCCAGCAGAGGGCATCAGAGCCCTTGAAATTGGAATGAGAGACTGTTGCAGTGCTGCCTGGTTGCCGGGAACTAAACCTGAATTCTCCTCGGGAGAAGTAATGCATTTACCCCAGCCCTTAAATTAGTTTACGCAGTGAAGCAACTGGAATTTCCAGATGGCTCTCATAATTTTTTTTCCCCTGGTGAAGATATAAGATCAAAAACTTGCCTCCGTTCTTTCAAAGCTCTCTTGCTCCCTTTCCCCACCTACTTTTTCCACCTCTGCTTGCCACATCTTGAATTTTAACTGTCATACATGTTTTCCCAACCTGATTGCACTGGGGTGACTCTAGTCACATTTTTTCTGGGGGGCTGTTGTCAAGGGTGTTACGTTTGTGTCATAGTAGCTCCCATACCCCCATCCCATTTCTTCCAGGATGCAGCTGAGGTCTCTCTGTGTAGTCCAGCTGTGGGGTCGTTGCTGTAGCCTGGTGGGCAGCGCGGATAAGTGATAGAGTGTGCTCTCCGTGGGCAGCCTGGGACTGCACTTTCCCGCCCCTGAGACGACGTCCATCGCTCTGTCACAGTTCACACCTCTTGGTTCAGGCCAGCAGAGCCACCCTGTCTTTATTCAAGTCTACAATTCTAGTGACTTCCAGAGGCTCACTATTGATCAACTATTGATCAGGCAGCTTCGCCATCAGTTCATCTGTCACTCACCGAGTCCCGTCCCATTGCCGCTGCTTCTGGGTCATGAAAAGTACAGAGTGGGGGGCAGAGCCCCTTTTCCCATGAGCGCTTGTGACAGAATTCTCTGCCGTTTGCTAGTCTGTTTTTTTTTTTTTTTTTAAGTGGGAGGGAACTTTGATTTGTCTCTTACCTTGGCTGTGCAGTTTCTCTCTCTCTCTCTCTCTCTCTCTCTCTCTCTATTTATTTATTTCTTAATTTCTTTTGAAAGATGTATTTTATTTATTATTATATGTAAGTACACTGTAGCTGTCTTCAAGACACTCCAGAAGAGGGCATCAGATCTTATCTTGGATGGTTGTGAGCCACCATGTGGTTGCTGGGATTTGAACTCAGGACCTTCAGAAGAGCAGTCAGTGCTCTTAACCGCTGAGCCATCTCTCCAGCCCAGCCACTCAGTTTCTAAGTGTGAATGCATGTGCCTTTCTTTACTTGCTGATGGTGAAATGTATTTTGCTGGGTTTTAACACTTTTTTGGCGGAGGAGGCTGGTCGTTCTTCTGATCTCTCTCAGAAGGCCATCCAGTGGTTCAGTGTTCAGAAATTGTATCCTGATGGTTTTGCTAATTCAGTGACTACAAACAACCTTCTCAGAGCTAATAATTTCATTGACTGGTTGATTGATTGATTGATTTGAAGATAGGCATTCAGCTGGATCCTTTAGCTTGGAACTTACATCAAAGCTACTTCTTATTAACTCTATAGACAAAACCAAATAGATATCCAGACTGTGACGTTAGGAATGGCATGGGCTTACCTGCTGGCCTGGTGGTGTAGGTGGGTCTCTGTGCCCTCCTTCTGTGGTTACTAGATTCCTTGGGCTCTCTGTATTTCTGCATTGTCATGTGCCTAGACAAAGTTGTGAGACAGCCCTGTCCTGAGAAGCCACTGTGCCTGAACCATGAGCCATGAGTCAGTAGCCTGCGATGCCAAAGCAATGTGACTTTGCAACACACCCAGTCTCTGAGGAGACTTACCGCTTCGGGAATGAGCACTGGACTTTCCAGTCCCTGTGTGATTGTCCCACTTGGCAGTGCTCTTCTGAGTCAGCTGTCTCCGTGGCACGGGGCTCCATGAGAGCCTGGGGCTCTTGGGACTGTGCAGGGGTTGTGGTTGTGGTTGGGGGGTGTTTGCTAGGATCTTCGGGGTGTGCATTGGGTGGACCCCCGGTCTACTATTGCTGCTGGCTTTCTAGGTCCTTCTTGTTTCTTTCACTTGTGATCTTAGGCTACTTCCTGTCAACAGCCGGGTCCCCGTGACCCTTGAACAGGATGACAACATTCAGAGAAGTCACCCAAGTCTTTACATATGGCGAGGAAGTCTGTCCCCTTACTCCATCCCTCCCACCCCCAGGGGAGGAGGAGAAACACTTTCTCTGCTTCCATGGACCTTATAGATTTGGCGTGGGTAAGGCTTCTTGTGCTCAGAGTCATCCTAGGTTTGGCAGTAGGAGTGTTGAGATCTGGTTTGGTTTTTTTTTTTTACCTCTCCTCCTATGGGAAAAAGAAGGTAGCACATTATTTTGAGGGTGGTTAAAAGTAATTCCATGTTCTTGAGTTTAGGCAACAGAATTGAGTAAGTACACTGTAGAAGGTGACATCCATTTGTGTTCCTTTGGGCCTTCTATTAATTTTTAAAGTTTTTAAAATGAATTAAGTGCTGACAGACCTTTTTCTCCAGGGGTTAGTAATATTACCTCAAACTCCCACATACTTTTTCCAAATAAAAGTCTTCTATAATTACCTTCTCTTCTTCCATCGCTTCCTCCTCCTCCTCCTCCCCTCCCCCTTCCCTTCCCCTTCCTCCCCTCCTCCCCCTCCTCTCCTCTTCCTCCCTTCCCCCTTCCCTTCCCCCTCCTCCACTCCTCCCCTCCTCCCCCTCCTCTCCTCCTCCCCTCCTCATCCTCCTCCCCCTCCTCTTCCCCCTCTTCCTCTTATTCTTCCCTCTCCTCTTCTACCCCCTCCTCCTCCCCTCCCCCCCTCCTCCTCCTCCCTCCTCCTCCTCCACCCTCCCTCCTCTTCCTCCTCCTTCTTCTCTTCTTTCTCTTCCTTTCCCCCTTTCTTCAAGTTTGGCGACAACTAGTTAATTTTGAAGCTGCCAGAGATTATTTCAGTGTTGTGCGGTACCTTTGGGAGGAGAATGGAATCTCATCTTTTTCCCCCCATCTGCTGACAAAATTCTCCTAATTTCAGAGGGCAATGATGTCACCCTCTAATGAGTAAAATATTTCTTACTAAACAGATGGGTCTCCCTGCCTGACTCCTTTGTAATAGAGTAGGGCGTAAGGCATAATGCTTCATGTCTTATGTAGCTGTACGATTTAAGTTGAACAGGATTGCTACGAACTCAGCGAGACTAATATTTTTCATTTTGTAAACATAAAGATTACCATGATAACAGTGACCCAAAGGTCCCTGCCCTGACTGGACATGGCCCGGTCCTCAAGTATTAGGAAATTGGGAAAATCTTGAGTGTATCCAGGCAGAGCCAGAATGTAGCCCCAAGGTAGGGAGGAATGCTGAATACATCACTGCTTGGACCAAGGAAGGAAACTAGACATGGTGGAGAGATGAAGTCCAGCTCAGAGAAGGGGAGAGCAGTTGATGGGCGTCACATGGTGTTTATACAACGACATCAGCCAACTCTGCTATATCCAACTAGATAGGCGAGCATCTGAGGTCAGAGTGGACAAGGAATTACGGCTTTGAGACCATCACAAGACTAACCTCTAGGTCATATATGGGCATGGATGTGCCCTGAAACCCATAACTACTGTTAACCAGTCACTAACACACATTTCAGTTTCCATAGCTGAGGTGCACAGTCCCACAAGTAGAGCTTTTCTCCGTCCCAGGGACGAGGCTATCACCCCTGACCTGTAACCATCATGCGTCGGGGTCTCCTGTGGGCGTTTCCGCACTGTGCTCTGTGTCCTGAAACCTTTGTAAGTTTAGAGGATGCTTCTTAGTTGATACTTCATGTTCTTCTGAGTGCCTTCAGTATGTTCACTCATTCGCTCATTCATTCATTCCAGTCAATAAATACCTATGCAGCATCAAGATAGATTCAAGTTTTATTTATCCAAGTAGAAAAAAAAATGTGTGGAACTGGTAATGATGGGGAATATAGTTAACAAAATGCATTTCTTCAGAGCAAGTACAATGTGTGTCAACAGCCTTGCAGATGTGCACATTTTTAAAAACCCTTCATTTCTAAAATCTAGTCATCCATTCAGAGAAAAAGACTATGCTAGACATGTTAATAAATTTTGTCACACTATGCCTCTGAATTGGTTTATGTTGGAGACATTCAAATGTCCAATGACAGGCACATTGTTTAAGTAAATGACAACATATTTCTGTGACAGAATGCTGTTAAATCACTAATATGTTGGTGTACCCTATTGGAAGAGTATTTTTTGACATGGAAAAAAATTTCCACATATACTTCTTTTAAAATTTAAGAAGTATACATGGCTTAAGAGGTATCGAAAACAGCAGTTCTCAACCTTCCTAATGCTGAGACCCTTTAATACAGTTCCTCATGCTGTGGTGACCCCAAACCATAAAATTATGTTTGTCGCTAGTTAATATCTGTGATACTGTTATGAATCATAATGAGAATATCTGTGTTTTCCAATGGTGGTCTAAGGGTCATTTGATCCCCAAAGTGGGTCACAACTCAACCATTGTTCTAAAGAAAACCACAAGAGGTGCTGAGGGAAGAGATGGGATCCTCTTCATCAACAAAGGAACGCAATGGTCAGGAATATTTTTCAGTACCCTTTGTGTCTCTGGGATATATAGAGTGGTGGTGGTGGTGGTGGTGGGGATTTGAGAGGCGTAAGTCAAAAAACCGCTACCAATCTTTCTGAATATGAGGTTACAGGTCATTTCTTCCTGTGTGTTTTTGCATTTTTCAAAGTTTTAATTGCCTACCATGTGGAATAGATAGAAAGTGTTACTCAAGAATAGCTCTGTAAGTGACCGTGACCGTGTTCTCTGTCATCATGACGTTCAGTGAGGGACCAGATAACAATGATAAAGGTGCGGATGCCAAGTCTCTAAATCAGTGGTTCTCAGCCTTCCTAATGCTGTGACCCTTCAATACAGTTTCTAGTGTTGTGGTGACCCCCAACCCTAAAATTACTGCATTACTACTTCATAACTAATTTTGCTACTGTTATGAATTATAATGTAAATATCTGGTATTCAGGATATCTGATATGCTACCCCTGTCAGGGGGGGGTCACACCCCACAGGTTGAGAGCTGCTGCTCTAGATAAAGTTTGTCTAGGTCGCCATGCAGCCACATACGTGAAGACAGTGAAACGGGAGACTAGCCGCCCCCCCTCCATGGATGGACACAGCCGCTGTCAGATGAGAGTCTGGCAAACACAGTGATATAAGAGCACTCAGGCGCCTGGGGCATCTGAGGTGCTGTGAGGAGGTGGAGGATGAGAGGCACGTCCTCTGGGAGGTCCTTTCCACGGAGTGTCTGAACAGTGGAGCGGAGCACACTCAAACTGTAAGGAAGGGCAGGGATGCACCTGTGCGGTGCTATGTCCCAGGCAAGGCTTTATACCCTGTCCTAAGACCTGACAGATAGGTCCTTAGCATCAAGTTCAGACATTCCAGGTGTGAATTTGAGCCCATTTGCCACACCTGCTGGGCCCAGCTAGGTCCAAGCCCACTGCTAAGAGAGCAAGACTCCAGGAGGTGTTTTTCCAACACCAAGGTCGCTGTAGGCCCAGTCTGTTGTCTGAATGTTTGCTCTGGTGCATGGCGAAGGCTGGGAGCCGTGTGGCCAAGGAGTCTGATCATCTTCAGTCCTTGTTGACTACGTTTATCGGCGGATGGCCATAGGCAGACACTCTGGGAATGGCTTGCTGTGAGCAGGCTCAGTGTATCCAGGTCAGAACATACCAGACCTTTGACCCCATGGAGTTTCCTGTTTTCTGAAAGGCAGATTCATGTTGTGTCCCACATGGAGGCCCACATTAGCTCTATAAATACCAAGCTTGTGCTCTGAGAGGTGTGGGCAGAGGCGTATGAAGGGATGATTAAACTCGGTTCTCCTGCGTCTCTTCGTAGGTGGCCCTGAGGAGCTGACCATGGGTGGGTTGGCGTGGGGAAGGGGAGTCAAGAGGTGTTTCTCCTCTCTACTCTCTTCACAGTGTCTCCATCAATCCAGGATTCCATGGCTTCTCACTCTGCTGGGTACCAGGCTTCACATAAAGGGAACCATCATCTCTCCTTCCTAGATCCCACGGCCTGTCCTAGAAACGAGAGACAGGCACATGCCTAGGGCTTCCCTGCGCTTCCCGGTGGTGGAAGGAGATCTGAACCCATGCCTGCTGAGTTGCAGAGTCCTGGCTCCTAAGCTTACCCAGCCTTCTCTGCATCTTAGCATCCAGGGTCACAATGTCATGGTGTCTCTAGCTTTGTGGGTCTTCTTGGCTTTGATGTGTCCATAACACTCAAAAGAGCCATTTATAAAAATAAAATGGAGTCTGCCTGAACTCGTCAGTACCCAATAGAAGACTCATGAGTAACAGACACTGCTGAGCTCCAAGAACACCTTCGGCACCGGAAGACCAATGTCATCAAACCAAAGTGACGTCTAGGAATCCACCATCAGCTAAGACGATAAGCTAAGATCTGCCGAGACTTACTTTGAAATGAGAATCAGCTTATTTTGCTACTAGAAGCGTAAATCCTTGCCCAGGTAGAGTAGGAACAGATCCATAGATCCCGCCTTGACTTTCCTATCTGAGAAAGGGGTCGTGCGTGACCCCATTTCATGAATTGTGGGCGTGGTGTTGGCTGAATGCCAGAGTCGGTAGTACTTCATCCAAAATCGCCTGCCACCATTTGTGTGGTCTGTGGCCTTGAAATGCCCGTGGCGGGTGGTAAAGCCACAGGCAAGGGGGAATTGGTATGGGATCTACGGGCTGGACAGTGCAGGGGGAAGCTATGGCGAATCCTTGTGGCAGGGAAAGGAGGAAGTCTCATTAAAAGTAGAAGAGAGGCTTCCAGGGGTGGAGGGGCAGGAAGTTTGATGCACCCCAGCTAGAGGAAAGGAAGGGAAGGGGGAGAAGAGGACCAGGTGAGATACCCAGCAAACGGGGAAGATGGGCTGCCAGTCTGCCAACTAAACTGGACACTCTGGGCAAAGCATGGCCTTGCCCTTGTGAGCTTCGGATCTCAAATGTGCCCCCGCCCCCGCCCCGTTTCAGGAAGCCCTAGACCTCCTCCCAAAAGGCCGTCTGCTATTTTGAGGAGACAGTAGTTGGCTGTCATTGGGGAGCTCTGGGCTGACAGGTGTCTCTTCTGTGTTGTGTGATCACCTGTAAAGAGATGGACGAGGAAGACCCTCACGATGGAAGAGGCAGCTCGCACGGTGGGGTGAGTGGCCTAACTGAGCAAGATTAGCCACCGGAGGAGTCAGGCTGCGTGTCCTGGAGACATCTTCCTTCCGTTTTCAGCTCCGTCTTGTTTAGCTGACGTTCCGTTTAAATAACAGCATGTGCCTGGGACTCCCCAGGGACACCACCCCCCCCCCCCCAGAAAATTAAACAATCATCTTGTGACATAGTCCTCAGGCTTGTTGTTCTAGAATGCCGAGAACTCAGCTGCCCTGAAATGACTGTTGAAACAGTTTGGGAAGACAGTTTTGGAAACTCCAGGAAAGGGGAAATCGCCTACATTTACTCTGGCTATTAAAACAGAAAGGGAGGGGGAAAAAATCGGGGAGAGAGAGAAAGTGATAATTCAGAGAGGAAAACCAGAATCACAGGCTCCAGGATAGTAATTTCAAAAATAGCCCTGGAAAGGTGTCCGCTTGCAGTTGTGGCCACTCCCTTCGGGGGACGTTTGGAAGCCCATCTGCAGAAGCGATCTGTTTGAGAGTGCAGTCACTCGGAAGGGTTAGCCCTCTGTCCTGGATTCGCTCAGCTTCTCGCGGTCTTTCTTTCTTTCTCTGGAATTCCATAGACAGTAATTAAGGAACCGGAGGCCAGCAGGAGGTCAGGGAGCCTTCCTCAGTGAAAACAGGGATTGTTGGCCATACACAACACTCCCTTTTTTCCTTGTGGTGAATAGGAGATTTGCTTAGAGCTGATGACTTATGCCTTTCTTACAAGTTATACAGTTAGCAAGCGGCTGGGGGATCGGATCGGGAGCAGGCAGAGAGAGGCTAATTGAATCCAGTCAGTGTCCTGGTGCTCTTCCTCAGATGCTCAGCCGTGACTGGGAGAGCCTGCCCGATCATGTAACTGCAGAGAACATGCTCGTGGGAGTGCCTGGTCCGACTCGGAGAGTTCAGGGCTGACAGATCAAGAGTGGGGTTTGCTCTGCGTGGGGAGGGGGAGGGGTACCTACTGCATCTTTGCGAAACTACCCCTTACGCCTGCTAAATGCCGAAGCCGGTAAGTTGATGAATGCTTATTTTATTTATTTATTTATTTATTGCAAAAGGAAAACTTTGCTGTTGCTTGAACAAAAAGCCTTTCTGCTCGCTTCTGCCTCGGAAGCAACGTTCTTGGCTTCTTAAATTTCTCTGGATTTGCCCATCTCCTTCTAGCTGTTTCCCTGCCTTCTACCTCAGAGCATGCTTGCCTAGCTCATTCACCCAGCTGCTGTACACAACTTTTGGAGAATACTAAATATTATTTTGAGACTATGAAGGAATAAGCAAGCATGAAGCAGAGCTACTCCGTGAGTTGTGCTGACTGGGCAAGGGACTTAAATCCAGATAGCATCCAGCATTGCTTTAAATAAATCTACAGTCGGCTGGCTTTCTTATCATAAACGTTTACGATTAATGCAATGACAGCGTGGCTGTAGAGGTTGAGGTGTGTGTGTGTGTGTGTCTTCTTACAGACTAAGTTCAAACAAAACTGTTATGTGATCTTTCTCAAGCAAATATATTTGCAGTTGAAAAATGCTTCTCGGAAAGGCTTAAATACCGTTTGATGTTGTCTCACTGGGTGGGAAAAGGTGACTGAGCCTGGTTGTTCTGATTGTTGACTGTGACAGTGTGTCTCAGATTTGGAGCCAGGGAGGCAAACTGTAACCCAGTGCTCAAGAGGGTCTCGTGCGGTTCCCCCCAAGGATCTAATTGTTCCTTGCAAATGTGGACTACTACCATTTATTCCGGCACACTTGCCACTGTGTCACTAAACTTTTAGAAACTATCTATTCTGCACATCACAGAACTGTTTGTTGTAAGGACCAGTGAAGGATCTCTTTCAGGCAGCAATGACAGCTTAGGATAAGCAGTCTATGCCAGCGCACAAATCTTATTTACAGATGTGATTAATTTTGTTCCCTTTTCCCGATCATATTGCGTGTAGTCGTGTTATAAAAAGTTCTCCACGCTGGCTCCATGGCTTTTCCCATTAGAACATCACAGATGTGTCAAAGGATGCACTTGTTCCAAGAGAAGCGGGGAAGAAAAGAGGCTCCACCCTCCTGTGCGTGCCAAATGGCCCCGTAGACTCTTCAGTCAGTGCCTAGCAGCCGAAGGGCTTGCTCTCTCTTTAAAGCAGCTATAGTTTTGTGCCTTGGCTTTGGTCAATTTGTTATGGACTAAAACTGTGGAGCCAGCTGTCTGCAAGCTGATGTAATGTTGCTATGGAAACCAGAAATGAAACACTTAAGCATTCACCACAGAATTACTACATATAGCATTAGCCAAAGTAATTAAAACTTGAGCCATATGGGTTTTCGGGTGGAAAAAAAAAATCTGCGGCAGAAAGCTTAGAAGTGAAATGTTTCTGTTTACAACACTGCAGAGGCGGTTTGCGCATCTTTTGGTGGGGGCCACCCTTTTTCTCTGGGTGGCTTAGGATGGGGACAGATAAAGCTGAGGGAGTCTCCTTCTTGTTTATAAGATGATCAAGTTTACTTTGGTAGCATGTAAAAAACTTTAAGGTGCAGGGGTGCCAAGATGGAAAAATGTTTGAATATGTGAGAGCACATGCTTTTATGTTTTCGTTTTGTTTTATGTGAATCTGTGTTGGGTATAAGCTTACTTCTTAGAATCATTTACCCCCTTTAGGTAGGAAGGTTTTTATTTAAAAAAAAAATACTTAACAATATTTACTTTCTGTTTGTCAATGCTATCTCAAAAATACTTACATTTTAGAATTATATACACATATTTTTATGATTCTTAATTTAAAAGATTATCAAGTTCCCTTTTATGATAGCCAATTTTAATAAGAGGCATGGCATATATATACATATATAATATACATATATCATGCTGTGCTTCTTTCAGCATAGTTATAACAGTTGTTTGAGAGAGAACTACACAGTGAAGAATTTATTACTCGGTTTAGAAGAAATGCCGTCATTTGTGTCTATATATGAAAGCAGCTGGAGAGAATTTCTTAAAGGCAAATATGTCAGGCTGGAGAGATGGTTCAGTGGTTAGGAGCACTGACTGCTCTTCCAGGGGTCCTGAGTTCAATTCCCAGCAACCACATGGTGACTCACAACCATCTGTAATGGGATCTGATGCACTCTTCTGGTGTGTCTGAAGACAGTGACAGTGTACCCATATACATGAAATAAATAAACAAATCTTTTAAGAAAAATAAAAGCAAATATGTCACAGGTCTTTTCCCTGGGACTCAAAAGGAATCCTGAAGTTTTCCCTCCCCATACATAAAAAATGTTTCAAAGACCCACTGTCTCCCACTGTCTCTCAAAGACTCAAATGCCTCCCAGGCCGACTACAGACGAATCTTCTAATTAAAAAGATAAACCACATAAGCATACATTTCTTCAATGGCTTGCTGCACCAGCCTGCCTAGGGTCCAAAGCGTGATACCGCAGAGGAAGTCCTTAGTTGCTATGGCTTGAGGTTTGTCAGTGGCTGACACTCCCAGAACCTCTACTGAGTTAGAAAGATACAAGCACCGTCAGCCGTCACTATCAAGTCCTCCAGAGCTCCGTTCTTCGAACAGTCGGTAGACCATGTGAAACCAGCTCCGGAATTCAGGCAAAGGAAAGGAAGGTTCTGTGAAGGAACTATGGTGTCTTTCAGTCTCACAACCTGATGGGACTATTTCCATTCCTTTCTGGAAAGCTCACAAAAACGCACCTTTTCTATTTCTCTACCTGCTCTGTGTTCTGTAGAAGATTTCTGTGTTACTGATTCTCTATTCTATTCTATTCTTTCATATGCTCTCGTCCGTACCCTTTTCCCAATACACAAGTCACTAGCAGCCACTGCCAACAAACTAGCTATGGAGCAGATTGACATGTCGGGTTTTGATCTGATAATCTAGCTTCCTATCTAAGTGCATACAGTTAATGCTTATTTCAACTGTGACTTGACTCTTACATTGTCAAGGTTAGATACTTAGCCTGGGTATTTTTTTCCAGGGGGTAGGGACCATACACAGAGACCTGTGTAGTATAAGGTTAGTTCTTCTGTTTGGATCACTGATACCTGGCCTGCGATGGGAAGACAGGGTATCCTGAAGCATTTGCACGAACTCGGTGCCCGGTGACTTACTCATAACTCAGAGTGAGGCCACCAAGTTCCCATGCCCCTCCTTGGCCGCTCTGACCATTTTATTTCCTTACACGTCAGCAGTTCGACAAAGTAAAAATGAAATTTAAACCAGATGGTATCATTTTGTATTTGGTGCAACTAAACTTACTTTTTTTTTTAACCTTGCACCTTTCAGCTAAGTGCACTGATAGTAATTGTCCAGCACAACTGCCTGTTTCCCCACTGAGATGGAGGAGAGGATGGTTCTCATTTTCCTTCTAGTGTGTCAAGTAGACAGTAGGCAACATTTTTATTTTATTTTATTTTATTTTGTTTTGTTTTATTTTATGTGCATTAGTGTTTTGTCTGCCTGTTTGCATGTGCAAGGATGCCAGATCCCATGGAATTGGACTTACACACAGCTGTGAACTCCATGTGGGAGCTGGGAATTGAACCCGGGTCCTCTGGAAGAGCAACCAGTGCTCTTTATCGCTGAGCAATCTCTCCATTCGATCACTAGGCAACTTGAATTGTGACTCTGCAAGTAGCATTTTCCTGGGAACGTTAGTATCATATAGATACTGATTTGCTTCAAAGACAGGGAGACCAAGGACTCTTCTAGTCTGATGATTCGCTGAGGGCTTTGTACTAATTAATCATCAGTGGGTAAACTGTTTGCACACAGGGAGGAAGTACAGTGGCTCTACGCTGTGGTCTCCAAGGAAAAGTTTATCCACAAGAGAGGACTGCCTTGCACTGGGAAAAGCATCTCTGCACTCCCAGCATGCACCATTTCTAAGTCATCTGGAAGGTCCCAACCCCTCTCCTTTTGTGCTTTTCTCCTATTTGCCTATTTGATTGCCTATAAAATTGAGATTAGGGAGGGCTTTTCTTGGGGGAAAAGTGTCCTCATTGGTCTCGAAATTGAGATGCCTCTTGCTTTTGTTTTGTTGGGGAGGGGTGATTGAGTCATCTCCCTCCCTGCGGAATTGCACCGAGGACAAGTGGGGATACTGTTGTCAGGATGTGCAGGATTAGCTGGACCGGGTATGCTGAGGCTGGGGTGTTCTCAAAAGGTCCAAGCACCCGGCCGGGCTCTGCAGCAGGCAGCGCGCTGCTCCGGTGGGAAACTGCCTTTGCACTTTTACAGTCTGAACAGATAGAGCAGAGGAAGCTGGGTACCAAATGTCGGACTGAACTTGGAAAGGAAGCCCTCGTTCTGTTCACAAGGAAAGGATTGTTTTTAGCCTGGGTCACTGCAATGGAGAGAGATCCCCCCACCCCACCCCCAATGTTTGATACTTGAGGGAAAACAGCTGGGCTAGAGCACATTTGAATCGCCGCAAAATGGAATGGGTAGCTGGGGAATATGGACCGTACTGTATGGCTGTAAAGGTCAGCTTTTTCCCTTGTCTCTTAGGAGGAATGCCGGGCTGTCCGCATCCTTGCCTCGTGAGCCCTCGGAACGGGCTGGGGGAGGCAGAAGCCATGGCTGGGATGCGGCCGGCCATGCCAACAAATAGGAGAGAAGGGTTGTTTTTTTTTCGGTTTTTGTTTTCATTGCTTCCCCCTTGCTTGCTGGGTTTGATTTTTTTTTTTGGTGGGGGAGGGGGCGCTGGAAAAAGTCAACAAACTTTTTGGTTTGGAGAAGTGGTTGATGACCGTGTTCAGCAGCGAGTCCCAGTGGGCCAGACAGAGGAGCGGCTGGTCCAAACCACAGCAGTGTAACTGGAACTCCAGGGGCGGCTTGGGGAGAGAGCACTGCGGACTCGGGGAGTGGGCTGATGGGGCGGACACCCCACGGCAGTCAGGGCCAAAGATGTGAACTCTGCCCCGAGGATTGATTCTCGGCTGTATTAGGCCATCCCAGGGTATGTGTGGCTTCTACAAACCTTGGTGGGGTAAATTTGCTGATGTCCCGAGTTTGGTGGCGGAGCTGTGGGATGTTTGGCCTCGACTGAGACCCGCTATGGCTGCTGGGAGGCACGAAACAGGAGCAATTAACTGATTAACTGTTCTGTTTCTTTGCCAGTCAAGAGAACAGTCGGATGATGAGACCGAGGAGTCGGTGAAGTTTAAGAGGTTGCACAAGCTGGTAAACTCTACCCGAAGAGTCAGAAAGAAACTAATTAGGGTGGAGGAAATGAAAAAGCCCAGCACAGAAGGTAAAAGGGAAAAAAAGGTGTGGGGCGGGGGGCAAACCTCACCCTGGTTCTTCGGAAAGAAATCACTTGGGGTCAGATATTCAGTAGAAACAGATTATGATTTTCAAGTAGGAAATGACTTGAGTTCTGGCAGAGGCCAGCAGTTGTCTGTGTGCCAGCGGGCGACGCTCAGAGTGCTATGGAATGAAGGGTGCTGGTGTCAAGTATTTTGGGCACTTAGTAATTCAGATGTGACAGAGATGGGAAACGGCTAGGATCTGAGGATAAAGTCTGAAGGTGGGGCACTGCTTTAATTATGAGCTTGTGCTGCTGCTAAACATAAGGCTTCTATAAGTTATCAGCATAAACCTCTCTTCCAAAGAGGACTGGTGTCTGCAGTGCAGTGGATCTGGTGCAGATCTGACGCACAGCGCATCCGTCTTAAACAACCACCTGGCAATCCTTTGCTATCCCTTCGAAGTCTCGGGGCTGCTGGGTTCTTCCTGTAAACAATCTCAATTCTCTCTTCAAAGTGGGGCTTTAAGGAGAAGGGAATGTGAGGCAGGAATGTCAAACAGAGACATTAACTGGGGATTATAGAAGGAATAGTCACCTTTGAATTATAATTAGGTTTAATTTGTGACCTTACTCATTTTTTATTTATAATGTGCATAAGCATTATAAAAATCTACCCCCCCCAAAAAAAGATAAAATAAAAGCTTAAAATTCCAGAGTGTAGTGGCAGACACCTACAAGGTTTATAATCCCAGTAATCCTGGGCCTGAGAGGAGAGCACTGTGTGCTGCATAGTGACACTCCAGCTCAATTCCGTCTAGCACTGAGATTCACACTCCGGCTCAACTCCACCCAGCCGTATGATTGATTTTCTTGTTTATAAAATGATAGTGAGTAAATTGGAAAAATACTGGACACCTTTAATAAGAAAAGCACTACTTGTTAAAAAATATTATGTCTATGTTATAAGGAATTTCAAAAATTTGAACACATGGGTTTTAGAATTATTATTATCATAAAGGCCTTTTCGATCCTTGTAGATAAAACCAAGTTGGTATGCAGGAAACCAGATTTCCTTTTTTTTTTTAAAGATCAGGATTTCTTGTTATTATGGATACTTTCTAGTCCAGTTTGTTGCTGTACAGTGATTTGATTCTTTAGGATAAAGCTGCAGATGCTGGTAGCTGTAAGAGAGTGGGGGGGATGGGAGGAGAGGGGGGCTGGGAGGAGAGGGGGGAATGGGAGGAGGGGGGCTGGAGAGAAAGAAGCTTGAGGGGAGGCTTCATAAATGTGGGCCCACCTTTCATTTGGGAGCTGCACTTGAGTGTCCCTTGGTCTAGTAATTCTGTTTACAGCTGACTCTAATGTCGGCTTCTGCTGGCCAACATTTTTTTTTTTTTTTTAATTTTTTGGATTTGGTTTTTCCAAGACAGGGTTTCTCTGTATAATCCTGGCTGTCCTGGAACTCACTCTGTAGACCAGGCTAGCCTCGAACTCAGAAATCCACCTGCCTCTGCCTCCCAGAGTGCTGGGATTACAGGCGTGTGCCACCACCGCCAGGCAGCAAGTGCACACGGCAGGTAGCCGTGAGGGGGCACCCGGATATGAACCGGGGATCTCTTGATCTGCAGTCAAATGCTCTACCACTGAGCTATACCCCCCAACATTTCTACTGTACAGAATCTATGGAACTTTTCCCACACAACAGCAGGTCTTACAAAAATGTGAAGGAGGTTGTACTTCTGTTGAGAACCACACAGAATCATCAACACCCAACCCTGAGTGGATGTTGGGAAACAAAACAAAATCCAGTGTCAGCCTGACAATCAGGACAATGGGCTTGTCCACCAGTGACATTAAATGACTGTCACACTCAGTACTGAGTCGGCGGGTCTGGTCCTGTGGCAGCCTTTATGCTAGAATAACATTGTATACATCTTTTTTTTTTCTTTCTTTCTATTTTCGAGACAGGGTTTCTCTGTGTAGCCCTGGCTGTCCTGGAACTCACTCTGTAGACCAGGCTGGCCTCGAACTCAGAAATCCACCTGCCTCTGCCTCCCAAGTGCTGGGATTAAAGGCGTGTGCACCCCCCCCCCGGCTGTATACATCTTGATATATCCAAATTTGCGGAGTATACCAATCCAAGCTATGTTGGGGGGAGGGGCGGGTAATGTCAAAACACCAAAAGAGGCAATTGAAGGTCAAAAGCAGTCACCTTAGGTCACTTCCTGGTGGACTTCTGAATGAATTCATCTGAGTGTGGACTGGGCCGCACACAGGGGCTTGAACTCAGGTGGCAAGGCTTACTGTAGGGTGTGAAAAGCTGCCATGCTGGGGAGGACATTCCCTGTCTCATTCATTTCACCAGAATGGTTGTGTGCATGTGGGTGCCTGTGTGCGTGTGAGAACTCTGTGTGTGTGTGTAGCTCAGAGTGTCTGCCTCCAGCCCCCATGTGACCAGGCTACTACTGCCAGAAGGACAGTGAGGTGGGACAGGCTCCTTGGTCTGTGAGACATCTCTCTTCCCCAGCGCCCTTGGGCTTTACAGAGATTTGTTCAGTCACTGACTGCCTGCACGCCTGGGCCACTTGTAAGGCAAATAATAATCCTTTATTGAGATGCATTCTGCATCCTACGCGATTCTCCCCCACACTTGAGAATTGATGTTCCCTTTTAATATGCCGTCTCTAGAATGCCCACCAGAGGCAGGCATTTCACTAGGAAGGAGACCGAGATAAAGAAACCAGGGACCTTTTTCAAGGTCACTCAGCCGGCCAGTCAGACTCCCTCGGGGTGTCGGGATCCCCCTGGACATCCTACCACTCAGGAGAACACATGGCTTTAGAATTCTTTACCTGGTCTTCCCCTCCTGTCTTCAATTTCCAGTTATATCCTGATACGGCAGCCCTAGATAGTATTAAACCTGTGGGTTGACTGTAGATACAACCTCTTCCCCACTGCACCAGCACTCCTAAGCCAATACAGAATCATCAGCTTCTGTGTGGTGCCTTTTAGCATAAGAAGCTTCAAATGTCTCTTTTTATTAACTTAACACCCATTATAACTGCATTGGGGCATTGGCTAAAAGTAAGTAGGTGTTGTGGCAGACAAGGCTCAGAGAGCAAGCCAGTGGCCACGGTCCTAGAGCTGTGGCTGACCACCAGAACTTGGGTAAATCTGTATCCTTGCATGAAGTGGTCCCACATCCACACCTCTCTTTGAGTATTCTGAGCTCAGCTTAGACATAAAGGCCCTTGTGAAGCAGGTTATATAGTGTATGGGGGTGAGGGTGGGGTGAGTGGGAGGGGGGCTCCCCTGGCTTACCACACCTGCGGAGCTAAGCTGTTCCTTTTGATCAGGAGAGGGCAAGAGAGAAGAGTTCTTTATTCAGGGAGTCCAGGTCAGAGCTGGGCTTCCAGGCTGCCTCTCAGACATGGACAGTGACGCTCACACTGCACGGGGCCAGCTCACAAGGGCTGACACAGCCCCTTCGGAGGCATTTCCCTATTCCCCTCAAAGCTCCTTTCCAGGGTAAGACTGCACATGTCAGGAACATGTGTGTCCCAGCTAGTGCCTGACGGCTGTTCCCAAAACACTCCAGAAGATGTTCGGACCACTGATGAGTGACAGCTACTCAGAGAGGTGGGGAAGCCCACCAGGCCTCCACGGTGTCCTCTGGGACTGTGTTGCTTAGACTGCTCCTGACTGTCCCACGCGGTGGCCTTCACATAGCCGTATTCCTTCACCGCTGGGATACCTCTGCCACTAGGCCGGGCCTTCCGTCTTAACCTAGTCGCTTCTTTCTGGAAGCAGGGAACACTCTTTACTTGGGAAACTGAGTGTGCCGTTGCTCTCCATACTTATTAGGATCTGGAGGAGAAAGCAGGAATCAGCCCTCACATTTGTGTACTGTCTGTAGTCTGGCTAAATCCTGTTCGAACCCTAGACCTTGCTTTAAACTATCCCAAAAGATCCTCAGACAGTTCTTTGGCGAACTTGGGACTGGGTGTTATTTTGATTTCTCCTTCACCCTTCCTTCCCCACCACTCACTTCTGCACAAGAACGTGGAGTTGGTCTTAAGTAGGATTTCATGCTACAATCCTTCCATACCTAATAGCTGTCAATGACCATTCTTAGAATCTTCTAGAAATGGCTGCCATTTTTTAACCGCCGTCCCCTCTCCCTTTCTCCCTGACATTTAACCATCCATTGCTACCCTTGTCCCAGCTAGCATATACAGTGCTGTCCTTCTGTCCCAGGGAGCTTTGTATTTTTCCCTATACCCCTGTTCAGCTGGTGGAAATCTGCAAGGCTCCAATGTTTCCTCATAATTAAGGGATACAGCCAGTTGGGCTCTACACCCACAGCTTGACCTAATTCCTCCCTCACATCTGTTCACATAACACATGCAGAAAAGAACTTGGCTCCCCGGCCAGCGCATCCAGGCCTTTCCGCTGGGCTCCAGAGGCCTTGGCTCGATACCTGGCCCCAGAGAGAGCTTCAAGGCCCAGAAGCCTGAGCCCAAGTGGAACACTTAGTGAGCTGCCTGCGTGTCAAGGCCCTTAAATGCCCTCGCCGTTTCCTCCGGGGCTGGGTGGATGGGAGTATCTGGCTGCAGTCCCTTGGTTCCCCTGGCTTTTTGTATTTGGCAAGTCAACTGGAGACCATTTGTCAATCACATTTGCAAATATAACCCTTTATGGGTTTTTTTTCCCCACCCAAACTCTCTTGGAGATTTAATCACTTATACGGCATATGTACCAATAATAATAAAAAAAAATCATTGTCTGCCACATGGTATTCATCCCACGCCAGCTATAAAAGCCACTAGAGCTGACATAAAGGAGGGGCTTTTCAGGATGCCCAGGACGGTTCCTAGCTTCAGAGTGCTGCCCGTCCTAACCACAGTGGCAGTGATCTCGCAATGCTAACGCATATTGTGATGACGGGCCTTGATTTCTGCAAATGGCTTTTTTTTTTTTTAACTAGGCCAAGGGAGATGTTGGTCTACAAACTCGTTTTGGAGGAAAGTAAAAGATACTACACGTTTCTCAGCTCTGCTTTTGCAGTACTAGGTTTGGATGGAAAGCCTCACACAAGCTAAAAGCTGGATAAATTCCCCGCCACCTTTCAGCTAAAGCCACATCTGGCTTCTGGTTTGATTTGGTTTGGTTTTTAACATTGGAGTCTCCTGTAGCTTAGGCTGGCCTTGACTGTATTTAGCAGGGAATGGCACTGGACTCCTAATCTCTACCTCTACCTCCCAAGCTGGGCTTAAAGTAACACCACCCAGCTTTTATTTTGTATCTCATTGAGTTAGCCAGGTAGACCTTGAACTCCATCCATCCTCTGCCTTCCCAGTAGCTGGGGTCACAAGCGGGTGCCACTAGGCCCGGCACCTCACAAATGTGTAAGGTGAAGCTCTCTCGAAACAATACAGTGTAGTTCGATTCCCTTCTTCGTTGTGTGTACATTGACATGGAAGTCATGTTTATGAAGAAGATCCTGGGGCAGGCAGGGAGAGCATGGCCATTGACCATGTGAGAAGCTGTGGTTTACAGATACAGACAAAGGCGTTTGGGACAGTAACAGGAGACCTCGTGTCGGTTCCCTTCCAGGTGGAGATGAACACGTGTTTGAGAACTCCCCAGTCCAAGATGAAAGATCCGCCCTCTACTCTGGAGTGCACAAAAAGCCATTTTTCTATGATGGCTCCCCTGAGAAACCTCCAGAAGCCGATGTGGACTCTCTCACCCCGTCTCCATCATCCAGTAGCCTGGATACCTGGGGAGCTGGCCGGAAGTTGGTCAAAACCTTCAGCAAAGGAGAGAGTCGGGGCCTCATTAAGCCCCCAAAGAAGATGGGGACATTCTTCTCCTATCCAGAAGAAGAGAAGGCCCAGAAAGTGTCCCGCTCCCTCACAGAGGGGGAAATGAAGAAAAGTCTTGGGTCTTTGAGTCACGGGGTAAGTACGGATGGTGTTTTCTTCTATGACAACCATCGGCGTAGGCACCACTTCCTGGTGTCCCTGGAGGAGGTTCAGAGTATCCGCAAGCAAATCCGCTTGAAGAAAACGGATACTAACTACTCCTGTTCCAGAACTTTTCTCTGCCAGCGTCCCTCCAGGAAAGGAGTCAATGGCACCGCCTGTGACCTGCTGCCCCGGCCGAAGCCCAAGGGTGGCGGCTGCGGCTTCCCTGGCAGGAGGGGCCGAGGGCGCACCTCGGTCAGCGAGTTCAATATCACCTACGTGGTGGAGCGGAGCCTCTACAGCCACCTGAACCTGAGCCAGCTCGTGCGTCCTGCCTCGGACAGGACGCTGAGCAAGGCGGAGAAGCAGGACCTGAGGCGGTGCTTGCTGGCCGAGGAGGAGGAGGCAAAGAGGAAGTGGGCCGCCACGGTGGACCGCTGTACTAAAAGGGTTCTCTTGCGAATCCACCAGAAGTCCGTGAGTCGCCAGGATGGGCGTGAGGAAGGCCTTGTCATTTCCGTGAGGTGTAGTCAAGCGCTATGGCCTCTCTCCGCGCAAAGTTGCCTTCCTTCAACTAACTCGCCACTCCGGGGTCCATTCCTCTGTCGCCCTCCGATTTCTTACCCTACTTCTTTCTGTAGCGGTGTCTTTCTCCTATCTCCATCGGCCCTCTGGCCAACTGAAGCTGTTTGATAGGCTTAACCAAAACTAAACCTTGAGGTTGATCTTCCAGGGTGCGGGGTGGGAGTGGGGTGGGGTGAGCTTTGGCTGACTTCTGGGAGTGGCTGTCTTTACACCCAGCCATCTTGTCACTTGACTCCAAAGAAGCTGATTCGAATCAGAAGGACATTGAACCCCGGAAGAGATGCCTGCTTTCTCTGCTTTTTTCCATTAATGAAAACAATAGGAACCAACTCGTGGACAGTCTACCATCCGCATCCCCGAGTACATTTCTTTAATGGTAGCGCTTGCCAGAAAGATCTTTCTTACATCTAAGAGAGGCGGAGCCGAGGTGGGGGGATCCATTTGAAGCCTTTTTGTTTTAATTAAACCAATTCAATATTTTTGCTCTTTTTAAGTAGAGGACTTGGCGTGCAGTAATGTCCTTGGCTGCCACACAGATCAGCACAGTAAAAGGCGCACTTATACGATGGCTCGTTTCTCGAATTATTGTTTTTTTTCAGTTTTCGTATTGAAGGATCGGGGAAGCCTAGTTTTAGCTTTTCCTCTCAGAGAGTGACTCAGTTTGAACTTGAAAGTGTAGCTATTCCCCCTGGATTCCCACCTAACTCGGGAGTTAGCACAATGGCCCATATAAACGGGGGCAGAGTGAGGCGGACAGCGCTGGCATGACTGTGGTCTGGCACCTTGTTTAATCCTCCCAGGGCCGCTGGCCCAGAGCCCCTTTGAACGATCTGAAAGAACCTGTGGAGAAGAATGGGCTTCCACGGCCGCTTTTCCCAGGGTTCCTTCGCGCTCATGAATAGGATGCTCTTGTCCAGAACTGTATAACTGTAATTTAAATTCATGCAACCGAGTTCTGCCTTTGTGAAAACGAAGACGGATTGGCCACCGCCATCCTTCAAGCGACCTCCCCTGGTTCTCAGAGGATCTGTGGGTCTTTCCTCGCTTCGGGGTTTTGAAAATAATTCCCATGTGTGTTGACTTCCGTCCTAGATTTTACTTTCGGCCTTTTTCCCATCCTTACGAGCCTTATAACACTTTTTTTTTTTAATGCTACCGACCAATCTGTCGAGAAAACTTTACTTCTGTCTCTTTCTGTATCCCAGCAACAGTGTTTTGATTTTTCTGTTTTGTTTTGTTTTAATATCAGAATTTTCTTCGTCACCCATTCATTCAGTCTCTGGTGTGCTCTGACCTCCATATCTTTTGTAAAACCCCAGGCTTGGTGTCAGGGTTGAGCCAGGTTCATCTGCCAGCTGGCTTCCAAACATCACAGCCACTCACTAGCGGTGGCACTGGGAGCTGGAGACTTTTAATATGCTGGGAGCTGAAGATCGCACTGGGCAGTTTTAATACCCGCTAAACAACGTGTTCAGGGCCAAACTAGAAAGCTGTGCATAGCCTCTCTTGTGAATACAGTTGTATAATTAGGAAAAAAATAATTTCCTCATTACTTGGACAGCATAGGCTAAAGTGTTAAGAGTAGAAGGTGACGGGCAACTTTGACTGGCTCTCCTATTTTGTACTGGGCTTGAACCCACGGCCTCATGCATGCTAAGTGCTGCACCACTGGGCTATACTCTCTTATTTCTTTCCGTCTCTCACTTAAAATGCTCCTTTCTGTTCCCTTCCTCTTCCTTCTCTTTACCCCAAAGTGCACAGTTTGCTCTAATCTTCAACCTAGATCTTTTTTTTTTTTTTTGTCCTTCAGAGATGCCATACCTGCTTGACCAAACCTCGGGGAAATGATAACGCTTTGAATTCACTGGAAACAGTCACGTGTCTTGCTTTTCATTTTTATTCATTCAAGTTTTTGGGTTTTTTTTGTTTGTTTGTTTTGGGACACAGACCTGCATGACATTTGGGAATCTTGTCCCTTTTAAATTCAGTGCCACTCCAAACATGGTCTCAGTGCATGCTCTCATCCCATTGGCTCGCTCTCCTCATCCCAAGCATCAGTCAGAGAACGTTTTTTATAATCATCTGTACAAGCAGTGAATGAGGAAAAAAAACAAAACACACAAACAAAAAACTTTGCTTGTGCTCCGTTGATGTAGATCACCAGAACTCAAAGATGTCTTGTTCAAATCCGTTTTTCCTCCTGAAGGAGTGTGCTCCTTTAAAAGCCAGTGCTCTCAGGAGACTTGAGAGCTTCCTCCACTTAGTGCTCCGTGTTTGCTAGCCCTCCGCTGACGGGAAGGAACCTGCCTCAGCTCTCTTAGCATACAACTCGGGAGAGATTCTCGCTGCTGATTCTGAAAACCGGTCCATTCTTCAAGCAGTTTACTGTAGTGCCTAAGCGCATGCAACGTCTCAGGCACATGAGAACCTACACAGGCTTCTAATTTATTACAGTCATCGTTTCCACATAAATTCCTTGCGCGTTATTTCATACGCATCAGAAGAAGGCATGCTGGGCCCCAGTGTTACAGGAGATGTTGTCATTTAACGCGTGGACGCGTAGAGCCATACAGTGATCAGACATCTGGGCGCCACCCTGTGTCTGTGAAACCCTGAGTCACGGGAAAGGCACTAAAGTCCCTGCCTTTGCAAAACCGAGAAAATGCATTTGGCACCATAAGCCATGAGGGAAAGTTAACGTTGAAAATGTGCCTTGAGGAGTGGCAGTGATAGCCTTTCCCAGTTAGGTGAGCTGTATTGGTTTTCTATAGGGAAGTCTTTCTCGCTTTATGGACTGGACACAAGCTAGTTGACTATAAAGAAAGCAAGGCTAGCTGCTGATATTTAGTCTAAAATTCAGCTAACTTCCACTGGAAAGGCAATAAGTAGGATAATTAAAAGCAACTGTTCCTGAGAGGTGGATGCCTCCAAACCCCTCTTCTGTTCCTCTCGGTGTCACCTCCCTGTATCGCAGGTTCCTGGATGCTTTGGTTTTACTCTTGAAATCCCAGATGATAAAACTCAGAACAAAGTCCAACCTCTCATTTGCAAGTTTATAGTCTTGACTAAGCCTCCTAATCAAAATGAGCGTCCAGCCTCCCAGCAGAACCAAAATAAGGCATCAGAGAGTAAATGAATCCCCAGGATGTCTGCTCCGTGAACAACCGTGTGCTGTCATCAGATATGCTGTGTGAAACAGTATCTCAATGCAGAACCCTAAGGTCAGAGAGGTTTAATACTTGAGCTATGGTCACACAACAAATAAGTAGCAGAACCAGAAGTTGGATCTATGTGCAGGGTTAAAAAGTGGACTCACTTTCCTCCCAGACTGAGCCTACTTCCTTGATGCAGTAACATTAATGTATGTCTAAAGTATATCTGCTTAAAAGAAGCCATGTTTAAGTATGTAATCTGCTTTTCTGTTCGTCTCTCCTGATTTGTGGCTGTCTTTATGGTCTCGGAGCAGCAGGTCACACACAGCATCAGAGCCCAGATCTGCCATTCAGGTCCTCTCACCAACTGCATTTACAATATTACCTACAACAAAACCTAAAGTGCTTCGGAGAAAGAAAACTAGCATGGGTGTTGAGTGAAAAAAATATGTTTTTAAATTGCTAGAAAAACAAGACAAATCAGATACAAGTCCCAGAAGCAGAAGATCATAGAAATATAAGTAGTTTCACAAATTTTGAAACCAACTTAAAAAGTACAATTAACTTTACGTCCATTTTTTATAACAGCGCCGCCCCCTGCCCCTCCCCCCTCCAAAGCACAGTGTGTGGTCAGTGACACTCGGTCAGCTCCCTTCCACCACCTCTACCCCGTAAATGTGGCGCCATCCACCCTGAGAAAGGGGTTATAAGTTATCCAGAGGAACAGTAGGATGGGATCTTTATCTGCATTTCTGGCCAAAATTGGGGAGGCGTTTAGTGAGGACCCCATGCTGGCCTGTCTAGGTGCCTGTAAATATAACCACCCCATGCCCTGCTGGTTTAAAACTAAACAAGACAAAAATACTTCAGAAAGGCTTGCTGTCCACAGCAGAGCACAGGACTCCCAGGTCACGGAGAGGCGAGGGGACCTTCCTGCACTCCATTTGTGAAGGTTTATTTATTTATTATTTATTTATTTATTTTCTCAGAGTCCCTGGTTGGTTTTGCATATTAAGGCACTTTTAGACCCCTAGCGACCTGAGCAAACACCACATCAGCAAGGGCTCACATTTCTCCTCCTGTCTCATACCCTATTTCCATCCTGTGTGTATGTGTGACTCAGAGGCGCGTTGCACCGGGGACATGTGTTGGGGTGTCTGTGGCCATTACGTGAGCATAACTGAATTACTTCCATTCTCTCCGTCGTTCCGCAGAGAACTTGCAGTTTTGGCGGATTCGACCTGACAAATCGTTCTCTGCACGTTGGCAGTAATAATTCTGACCCTGTGGTAAGTAGGCCACAGAGAAAAGCGGTGGGTACTGAATTTCGGTGACTTCGGGTGCCATCGGGTAGGTCGCCCCTCCCCCTGCCCCTTAGTGTCTCGGAGAGCTGATTCCAGCTTTGCACAGTGGTTCCAAACAGTATTTGCAAACAAGCTGTGCTGTTCCCAGTCCTGGAGACAGCCCGCTATTCCCCACAAATGGCTGCTGACCGCCTGCCCCGCCCATCTCTTTGGGGCATCTTTAGTTCCTTAGCATCTTTTCTCCAGTGTTCTGTAGGTAACATTGGCAGATTTGGCTCCTGTGGCCTTAAGCTTGGTGCCCGTGAACTTTCCCCTTCTCGCTAGCCTCAGTTGCCTACGAAGGGCATGATCTGAGGGAACCCTGGGCTGTGGGCATCACTGAGCCATCTTACTATAGGAGCAGCAGTAAGTGTGGGTGTCCTTGTGTGCACTGGCCCGGTTTTCTCGGTGACAAGGCAAATCAGGGCCTTGATTACCAAGGCTAATGTCTCCTCAGACATGTCATGGCCAAGGGCGAGGGTAGTGTTTAAAGTTCCCTAAAACTCAGGCCCCAGAGGAATAGGTAAACTTCACATGGTTTTGATGATCCCTTAAATATTCTGCCTTGAAACGATGAGTTCATGACTTCCAGTTGTTACAATCTTATGTCAGCCACAATACACATCTGTGAGATACGAAGTGTTACAGCAGGTCCTGCAAGATCTAAGCTGTCTTATTTAGGTATCAAGCTTTATTGATTCATAAGCCAATAATTTTATGTTGTATTTAAAAATGCAGAAGTTCCCCTCTCACCTACCCATCCTGTCTTCAGGTTTTCCTTGTTGTTTGGTTTGGTTTGGTTTTGAATGCAAAATAGAATGGGAGGTGGCTACAGTCTAGCTTGTTCAGAGAAACAAGTTGCACTCTTAAGGGTTGGCCATACCGAGCAGGAGCAGTTCTGTCTAGCTTGCTAGAGTCCTCAGGCCACCTTGTGCCCTGGGGCTGAGTCAGCATAGACCTCTCCCTCCTCCCCAACTGCTGAGGTTACCTGGATCTTCTAGATCTTTCTTCACTGATGAAATGCAGCCCCTCAAGTGTTTTTAAATGGTATGGGGAAAAACATAATTGGAAAAGCATGTGCAAAGATTAAATAAAATAAAAAGTGCCCCCAAGCACCAGTATAAACAGGCAAACAAAATACTTCTTGGTAGATTTTAATTCCTAATCGCAAGGATAAATAAAGCCTTTGCTCTTATTTATGTGATGGTCCTGGGGAATGCTAATATTTTCCTGAGGTCATTAGTGGTTTGAGTAATGGAACTGGTCTGCAGCCTTATCTCCTAGGACTAATGGTGTTCATGCTCCGTTTTACAGGGCAAAGAGGGAGATTTTGTGTACAAAGAAGTAATCAAATCCCCTTCTGCCTCCCGCATCTCTCTCGGGAAAAAGGTGAAATCTGTGAAAGAAACCATGAGGAAGAGGATGTCTAAAAAATACAGCAGCCCGGTCTCAGAGCAGGTATGTGGCCATCTTGCTGCGATCCACACTCACTGGGAATGGTCTGCCCAGGCTATTGAATGGTGTTATGAATGTGTGTTCCTTGGCATTAACCAACCGCTGGACCAGGCTGTATTTGTGTAGAAAAAGCAGTGAGTTCAAGAAACATTCCTTAAGCAGTTAGGGCTCTCCAGTATTCTCGGTGCTGGGAATATAAAACACAGGCCCTGTGTATCAGTGACTTTTCTGGTCGCTGTATCAAAATACAGGACAAAGGCAGCGGAGGGAGGGAAGCCCATAGCTTCCAGATGACGTTGCATCATGGCGGGCAAGGGGTGGCTTGCGTCAGCCAGGCATCCTGTGCCCACAGGCAGGAAGGAGACATGGGGATGTAGGCTGCTAACACTCAGCTTCCGCTCTCCCTGATATGCAGCCCAGGACCCCACCCCATACAGTGAGATCACCCACGTGTAGGGTGGGCTTTCCCACCACATCCAGGAAGCCCGTCATCCGCAGGCTCATTTCCATGGTGGTTCTGAAGCCTATCAGACTGACAAGATGAACGCTCACAGCAGGCCCTCCATGTCAGAGAACCGAAAACAGGGCCACATTGTTACAGAAGAGGTTCTTAGTTCAGTACGCACTATAACACTAGAGAATAAAGTTAGTGGTGTATTTAAGCACAAGGCGGGGTCGGAGGGCACTTTTCTAAAACACCCTTGTTATTAATTACCCATCACTTCCTCAACAAGAACCCTTCGGAGTTAGAGCGATTGCTCAGTGGTTAAGAGCACTGGCTGCTCTCGGGAAGGACTTAGGTGTGATTCCCAGCACCCACATGGTGGCTCACAGCGGTGCGTAACTCCAGTTCCAGGGAATCCAGGGCACTGTTCTGGTCTATGCAAGCACCAGACACACAAACATACATGGAGGCCAGGACTCATACACCAAAAAACCAAAAAACAACCTTCATCGTTAGAAACATGTCCAGTTTCTGTGGTAATTCACATGTGGAAGGAAGGAAACTTGGAGGTCTAAGCTTTGAGATAGCTTTGACCTTTGGTTTTTAAAACCTCCTCCTCTGACACACTGAAGCGGAGAGCCTGCTTGAAATGTCTAAGGACTGTTGTCGCTAGGGCTAGCCTATGAAACCAGCTGGGACCGCTGGCATTTTTGCTCAGCTGCTGCCCCCTAGTGGCTAAACACCAGCATCTCCCTCTTCCAATCACTCAACAATTTATATAAATAGAAACACTGTTCAGTTGTTTCTAAGAAATACGCTTTTTCTTAGTGTAAATATTTTCCCCTTGGAGTTAATTAACTTCTCTCTGCTTGTAGTTCTGTTACATTAAGAATAGATTGAACTCGACCTACATTTGAGGCCCACCTTGTTCCTGACGTACTAAGTCCCAAAGCCTTTAGCTGTTTTTATGTATGGTAAACAGAGCTTTCCTAGAAAATTTAAGAATACCTGTTTGAACTTGAAAACAATTTGCATTTACTTAATAAACAGTGCTAAGGGCTACATAGTTAGATATAAACAAAGATTTAGGCTTAAAGGGAGAATATTGTATGTAAGATCAGGCACAGGTATAAACAAGCAGTTTGACCAGCAAAGTTGAAGACCAAATCACCAACTGTTACAAAGCATCACTTCTCTGCTCAGATAACTCAGTTCTACTGAAACCGTTTCAGGACTCGGGGCTCGACGGCATGCCCGGCTCCCCTGCCTCGGTAAAGCCGGACTCTGAACACGCGGACAAGCCTAAGCTCAAAGCCGGGGGCTCTGTGGAAAGCCTTCGGAGTTCCCTGAGCGGCCAGAGCTCCGTGAGTAAGTATGCTCTGCAGGGTTTCATGGCTTCCTTTCCGAGTTCCAGTCAGATGTTCATTTGCGCCTCAAATTAAGGCAAATTAAAGACGAGTATAGCCCAAGCACTTGCTCTTAGGATGTTATTATATCTTCCTCCAACCGTGGTGCAAAAGAGGAATGTTTTCATTTTGATTGTTAAATGTTGCGGGAAATGCTAAAAAAGAAATCCCTGCCAGCTCTCCACGGTGGCTGGACCACGCCCCCACTCTCTGGAGCAGGCTCAGCCACTCCCAGAGCTACCCCCCTGCAGCATCTGGCTGGCTTGTCCCGTGAGCCACTAGTTCCTTCTCTGTCACAATTCCCCTTAACTGGAGGTCCCACACTTTAGTAACCAACTAGATCCGCCATCCTCGAGGTTACATAACACAATAAATATACAGTAACCCGGTAAAAGCACGATTCATAATCGTAATTAGTTAGCCAATTACATTTCTGTATATTAAAATCACAATTACAAGATGCCAATTGACAATGTTAAAAGTCTTATCCCAATATTTCTAACCTTACGAAAACACAAAGAAAACCGTCTGAAGGCACCCTGGTTTTCCTCTCTTCCGTCTCGGTGCCTGCACCTCCTCTCGCCACAATTCGTAGCTCCGCCCCCTATTTCCCGGTCCAATCACAGACGCTCTCTGCACTGATGCAACTGGACAGGAAAATTCCTGCAACAGTTGAAGATGGGAAATTTATCTCTGAGGAAGACCTAGAGAATAAGCCAAAGGTCAAAGTGCATGAAGATGGTCAACAAAATACAGGGGTCTGGGCAAGGGAGCAGAATCTTAAATATTCCCGATAACAACAACGACTCAGCTGCCCAGGACCAAAGACACCTGGTGTTGGCAGAACGATGAGGAAGAGGAAGTGCCGTGTAAATTCAGAACTTTATCTCTCTCAGGCAAGCACATCACATCTACGGTTTTTTCCTCCTCTGTAACAAGAGGGAGAAAATGGTGTACTCCAAATGAGGCACTGCATGCTATAGACAAAGGCCAGGGTATCACACTGCAGTATCCTTGCGCGAGGATCCCTGTCACAAGGACCGGTGCTGGGAGTCCCCAGTCAAGTTAGGAACTGTTTTAGGATAACAGGAGGCTAACCCGTAGGCCTGGCTTCCCTTCCCCGGCCCTACCCGACGCACAGTATTGTCGGTGCCCTCCATCTTTGCTCCCTGGGAAGGCTGTGTGTAATCCCCTGTGCTTCCTGCTCTCCCCGTTCAGGCGGTCAGACTGTGAGCACCACCGATTCCTCCACCAGCAACAGGGAGAGCGTCAAGTCAGAAGACGGTGACGATGAAGAGCCGCCCTATCGGGGTCCCTTCTGTGGGCGTGCCCGAGTGCACACTGACTTCACCCCCAGTCCCTATGACACAGACTCTCTGAAGCTCAAGGTACGCTTGGCCTTCAGCCTGGGTGGCTAACCCAGGCCCTCCTGTCTCCCGGGAAGGGTTTCTCTCGTCCCTGCCAGTGGATGCTGGACTCTTATCGTATAGACTAGATCATGTTTGAGCCACACTGGTCTCCTTTCAAGTGAAAATAAAATAGAACCAGACTGTGGTGAAGGATGAGGTCGCTCTCTCACTTCCTCCCCTGGCCTTACCCTTTGACCCCAGCCTGCTTCTAGAACATCCATGCCCCTCCTTCTGTGCTTCCTTTATCTGAACGGAACAACTGCTCTGTGTGTGTGTACAGAGATGTTTATGTGGGACCTAAGGGTGCAGTGGGACATAGTTTATAGGTTGTGGCCACAGGGTAGGGGACACCCTCTTATAACTTGGGCAAGGATTCCAACAGCCAAGGTAGGCAACCTGACTGCAGCGTGGGTGACAGATAAGGCGCGCTCAGCCCTGCTGAGTGAGAGGTGGGGAAGGTTGTGACCTGGGGTCAGTCTGGCATCTAGCACAGTTAAGTCTTCAGGTCTGCCGCCTGCCAAGCTTCTGATTGTATTCTATCTCAGTCACTCGGAATGGTGACCTGTGGCGCTGGGGTGATGGCTGTCAGTAATATGCTTGAACCCCAAGCATGAATACCTCCCTACGTTCATATCCCCAGCACCCACGGAAAAGCTGAGGATGGCGGTGTGCCCTGCAAAGCCAGTGCTGTGGGTGTAGACACAGGCAGGGTAGCCCCGCAGTTCATTGGCCAGACAGTGTAACCATTGATGAACTCTCAAAAGAAAGAAAAGTAAGGTGGAGTACAAGGGAGAAGAAAACCACTGGACATCTGGTTGCCACATGTGTACAAGTGCACACACCCATATCAGCATGTATGCTTGGCACATGCAGATAAACGCACCCGGGATTAGGTGGGATGGGAGCTGGGACTGTAATCCCAACCTGGTAGCATTTCCCAGCCATCTGAGTCACTCGGTCATTACTCAAGCTCAGAAAGCTACCTAACGGAAAGATCTCTGTTCCCCGGGCCACAGAAAGGAGATATCATTGACATAATCAGCAAACCACCCATGGGCACCTGGATGGGCCTGCTAAGCAACAAAGTCGGCACGTTCAAGTTCATCTATGTGGACGTGCTAAATGAGGAGGAGGAGAAGCCCAAGCGGCCTACCAGGAGGAGGAGGAAGGGGAGGCCATCCCAGCCCAAGTCTGTGGAGGATCTCCTGGACCGGATCAACCTGAAGGTCAGTCACTTGTCACTCTTGTCATGCATGTGTCCTTGTCGCTTGTCCTCTCTCCAAAGTGGACGAGTGATCCATGCCACCTGGCGGGTGTGACCCACTAAGGTTACGAGTATTCTATAAAACGTTCCCAGTATTCTAATGGCACCCTGGCCCGTCGCTAAGGGCGATAGCACAGCGTAAGCCTAGATCCAACTTTGCTTCTTGGGAGGGCTCTAAACAGGAGCCCGAGGGTTCTGTTCACATCCAGCTCCATGGGACCACGAGGCGTCTGCCTCCTCACCTCTCCCTGGCTGTGACTCCCAGCATCTTCTAAAAGTTTACGGCTACAGAGGCGGATTCTAGTTCTCAACTTGTAAAACATTTTGATCCTGAGAAACTCTTAGGGTTTGCTAAGTTGGATTTTAATAAGCCTCCCCCACTCAAATATAAAGGAGGCCTTCTTCTCAGCACAGGTCACGTGGTAATAAAGGAATTAGTTCCTTCTTTAGCCATTAGTGAGTGAGTCTATACAGCCCCGTCTGCCTACCAAGCTGGAAGACTGGGAGGCCCAGAGTACAGTATAGATGATACTCATCTCTTGATGAGCGTAAGAAGGACGGTGGGAAGAGGTGCGAGGGGTCTGAGGCCACCGGTGTGGCATGGACTCACGACTCACTTTGGTCTCCTGCTCTGCCTCCCAGGAACACATGCCCACCTTCCTGTTCAACGGCTATGAAGACCTGGACACCTTCAAATTGCTGGAGGAAGAAGACTTAGATGAATTAAATATCAGGGACCCAGAACACAGAGCAGTTCTCCTGACGGCGGTGGAGCTGTTACAGGAATATGACAGTAAGCTCGTGTACACACACACACATACACACACACACACACACACACTGATAGATGAACAGCAGCATTATCATTATCATTATTATTGGCACCAACAGGCCTCAAATAAGCTGTCATGTGCTTAGGGTACCTGGAGTACTCAGTTGGTCTTCTTCTTGCCAAAGCCAAGGTTAACGTCATATTATGACAAAACAGTTCACAGAGCCGACATGCCTGTTAATATGGTGCGAAAAGAGTGCCAGGGACTTCCTGAATGGACCAGTATGTTCCCCGCTGTTCCCACTGGATCATGTATCCATCAGTGGGTCATTGACAATCCCTAGGTTGGCCTGGAGAGCTGGCTCAGCGGTTAAGAGCACTGACTGCTCTTCCAGAGGTCCTGAGTTCAAATCCCAGCCAACACATGGTGGCTCACAACCCTCTGTAATGGGATCTGATGCCCTCTTCTGGTGTGTCTGAAGATAACTACAGTGTGCTCATATACATAAAATGAATAAATAATTCTTAAAAAAGGGTGTGGGGGAGAGAAACCCTGGGTTAAGTAGGGGAGAAAGAAAAGGCTGACCATTTAGAAGTCTCTTTGCCCATCTAAGGATTTGTTATTTTCTAAAGCATGGGTTTTCCTTCTGAGTAGGCTTAGTAGTGAATAAATGAACCCATCTCTGAAGCGAGCTGTGGAGCAGGAGTTCCAAGTTCACTTGTTCTTTACACTGTGAGCACAGAATTCTGGACACTCGTGGGTCTCGTGTCCATTGCCGCTTCCCTGCTTGGCCAGGCTCATCGTGGTCTTTATTCTGCAGTCTGACATAAAAACATTTTTAAGTGTTCATCATGGAGGATGTATCCTTTCCAGTCCTTGAAACCCAAGGCATTTCCTTTCTCTGTTCTGCTTCCAGGGTGTAAGTAGCAGTGACTTCCTCTCACTGAAAGGCACATCAAAACCATGGGTAATGGTGGGGAGGGGCTGGGAGAGGGGAAGCACAAGCAATAAATGGTCTCCAACTTAGGGTTTTCTTGCTTTTCTGATGCCAGGAAAGCAAGACACAGTTGTTAGAAACTATTCTTGGAATTTTGGTTCCTGTTCCTTTCCTAGCCGAGCAGTAGGCCGTCTGCACACTACAATGCTGAACAGTAGCAGTGAGCTGGAGCCCTGGTCAAGTCTGAGACCATGGTGGGCAGCGGCTAACACTCTGCAGGTCCCAGAGAGCTGAGTATCTGTTCAGTGGATGAGAGGGAGTTAAGGGCACCTTAGCTTATACTATCTAACCGAGCACACCATCGTAAACTGGGGAACATTTGCAGTTACTGGCTACATAAGACCCAAGAGAAAAAGAAGCAAGTGTGCTGGTAAATTCACTCTTTCTATTACTGCCCATAACATAAAGGAACGCTACCAATAGAAGTCTGAACCTTAGACGTGGTGGTAAATTGCAAGTTTGACATCGTTGAGACCATTTAGGGGACAAACCTTTGGACACTTCTGTGAGGAAATTACCAACCTTGATGGGTGTCCTCTTACCTGCCATGTTGCATTGTAACCAGGTCTGTAGCAGTTCTTTTGTTAGAGAGATAGAATAATAGTTTTCAACCTGTTGGTTGTGACCCCTCTGGGAGGTCAATGACCCTTTCCTAGGAATGGCCAAAGACCATCGGAAAACATGGATATTTACATTACAATTCGTAACAGCAAAATTACAGTTATGAACTAGCAACAAAAATAGTTTCATGTTTGGGGTTCACCACAATGTGAGGAACTGTATTAAAAGGTTACAGCATTTTAATATAGGTTGAGAACCATTGCTCTAGAGAAACCCCGAGTCTCTGGCCAGGTTGCATGTAAACAGCCTGCTAGTGTCTGACAGGTACAGCAGACCTTCTCCATCAATATGAATTAATGTAGAACCATCTGTTCTGAACCACATCTGCTCCGGATCATATGTCGTTTACTCTTTACGGAGGACAGCTGGTTTACATACATCATCTATTACATTTCCTGTTTTCATTTCGGTGTCAGAAGAGCAAAGCTAAACCCCGCGTGTAGGCAGGGATCTGAGCCTAGTCTGACATAGCACATTGGCTTAGCCCCATCGTCCTAGGCTCAGATCCTAAGATTTGTACCAGAATCACTTCATAGGATGCTAACTCGGGAGGCTCAGGCAGGCTCCTTGTTCATAAATCCCATTTTGGGTATATGCATTTGCACTGCTTGGAATTTCTCTGATACTTAAAATGCTATTTCCTTTTATTGATCTTGAAACAAAGGCTTCAGGGCTCAGTGGCTGTAGTTACTGTTGAGGAGCTGTTTCCAGATGTAGCCTAGCGACGTAAGACTTTCCATTTAATGCCTTTAAACCCATTGTGTTTAAGAAATACTTCTTCCAAGTAACTTAGTAGTGTTCTGCCAAACTCAGTTTCTTTGCAGTAGAGAGAGACCCAGTGAGGTTCTTGAAGATATGAAGGGACATCTTGAAGTTTTCCTTGCTTACACTTCCACTGAAAGTATTAAGTATATTTCCAGTATCTCTTGGGAGCCAAACCTTCCCATGTCTCCCACAGATGAGAAAAGGGGGTCTACACTCAGCCTTCCGTCTGGAAAAGATGGTCAGCTTGCTTCTCCTTAAGGCTTCAGTTCCTCTAAATGAAAACACTCTTAAAATTGTTTACTTTAAAAAAAATTTGTAGTAAAATCCATATACCATCCAGTTTGCCATCTTAACCACCGCCATGCACACAGCTCAGTAGAAACAGCCATTCAAAGCTGGGTGTGGTGGCGGTCATCCATAACCTCAGCTTACTGTTTCTGAGGGACATAAGCATTGAAGCAAGTAATGCAAGATTACTCAAAGTTCCAGGCTAGCCTGGGCTATAGAGAGAGACCCTGACTCAAGAGAAGTACCATTTGTTTTTGTTTTTGTTTTAAGATTTATTTATTTATTATATGTAAGTACACTGTAGCTGTCTTACACTGTTGCTGTCTTCAGACACTGCAGAAGAGGGCATCAGATCTCATCTTGGATGGTTGTGAGAGGGACCATGTGGTTGCTGGGATTTGAACTCAGGACCTTCAGAAGAGCAGTCAGTGCTCTTAACCTCTGAGCCATCTCTCCAGCCCGTATCTTTAGTTTTTGTAAAACGGATGACTAGTCTGCTGCATAGGAAATACAGGAAGCCCTTTGAAGGGACTCCAGGAGTCCCAGCCCCTCTCCTTATGCCTAAGAAAAGTACCTTCTAGAAACCGGCATATGCCCTTAAATGCCATTGCTTTTGACGTTTGAGGACCTCAGTGTCAATGCCTGTTCAGCCCCTGAGCATGCTCACATGTGTGGGTGGGTGCGGTAGGGAGGCAGTGTAGACCAAGTGTGCTAAGTCCCTTCAGGTCATGATCAAATGTGGCTTCAGCCCTTTTGATGATGACAGTTGGTGTATTCCTCATGGTCTTGTTCTTCCTACATTGGCATTGAGGCTAGTGACTGAGAGAGGAGAATCTAGACACCCGAAAGAGTCAGTTACCTTCTCCCCTGGAGAAGGCAGTAGCTCTAACCCCCTGTCAGATGTCTTCCTTATGACGGTCAATTGGACCGTGGTTCCCGGGGCACCAGAGAGATCCTCCAGTCCCTTTTCTGTGACAACAGGACTTTGCAGTGCCTGGCAAGGCTGGGGTCCCAGGATGCACCTCTCAGCAGCCTGGGGGATGCTTCTCTTTTGTAGGCTGTAGTCTGCAGTCAGCTCTGCTGATCTGCCACACTGCTGCCACCGGGGACCGATGAGTGACTCTTTCACAGGCTGCTCAGGGACAGCTCGAAACCCTCATTACCAAGGACCATTTTCCTAGACTGCACGCTAGACAAGAGCAAAGGCCAGCCCAAATCCACAGGCTCTTCCGCAGGATAAGGACATCACCATAGAATGCTCCAGTTTGGGGTTGTTTTAGGGGGAGGGGTGGGATTTGCTCCTGTGCTTCCAATTTGCTAATTTTCCCATGAATTGTTTGATAATTAGCATTCTTGAGGGCTATAATTTAAGAATGTGTTCTGACCCCCTCTTTGGCATTGAACATATTATAGAATACTTTCCCTTTGAGAACTACAGACAGGAAGTAGAAAGACCGTGGTGAGACCCCCTCCACCACATTCACGCCGTGGCAGGCTCCCCTCAGTCTCTCCACATGGTCATTTTATTTTTTTTTAAAGATTTACTTATCATTATATCTAACTAAGTATGCTGTAGCTGTCTTCAGACACCCCAGAAGAGGGTGTCAGATCTCTTTACGGATGGTTGTGAGCCACTGTGTGGTTGCTGGGATTTGAACTCAGTACCTCTGGGAGAGTAGTCAGTACTCTTACCCGCTGAGCCATCGCTCCAGCCCAAAATGTTTATTTTGGTGTCCTGAGAAGAGGCATCATAGTTCCGGTTTATTGGTTTGTTTATTGATTTGTCTTTGAGTGTGTGGTTGGGGTGGGTAGGGAGAGAAATAAATTAAAGCCATTTGTCTTTGCAATTAGCTATTTTATGTAGGGAAAAACCCAATGTCCTCTCAGTTTCCATTTTGTGCAACCAAGTGCTCTCTCTACATAAGTATCTGAAGATGCTCCGTGTAAAAGTTCAGTGTCCTGGACTCCCTGGGTCCCCGCCATAGAAAACCCAGCTGCCTGGGAACTGAGCACTCCTGTGGTTTTCCGTGGGACTGACTCCAGGAAGACTCCATAAGCAACAGAGTTAACTTGTCTCCTGATTTCTCTCCCACCATTACTGAGGTCCAATTGACAGATAACAATGCTGCTCTTTAGAGGGCTTGCTCTGGCCAGCTGCTCCGTTGTCCGTTGGAGGGTCTCTGAACATTTCCCGCACACTGGGTGCAGGGAACAGAACTGCTGGCCCACAGCATTGGGAAAGGCATAAAGAGACAGCAAACTTTGAACATTGCAGAAGACCCCTCGCATAGCGGTCTGTTCCTCTCGCACCAGCTTTCCTTTGGCTGATAAGATAATACAACTGGCCGCAGATTGTTACCATAACAATACCCCCCAGTACTTAGAAAGCAATATTTCATCTGACACTTTTATAGAAGCTCCCAAATTTGGAGAGCCTGTAACGTAAATAACTCGACATACAAGTCTTGCAGGTGTCTGGCAAGCACTTGATCCTTTGCACCTTGTAAAGGCCGGGTTCGCGCACACTGGGTCTCATTGATAATGCTGTCTCTCAGCAGGGCGCTCCTCCTCCAGGGCCACAGTAGCACACACTGTGTTTCTCCTCTCCCGCGGCCTCAGTGTCCCACTGTTTGGGTAGCTTGGGGGCCATCAGCATGTTTCGACCTTGGTTCTCTCGCTGAGTTTATTTTCACACGGTGGATACTTTACTTGAAGAGAGATGTTCTGACCTGGTTAGCTTGTTTGCTGTTTGTTTTGTTTTTTTTGTTTGTTTGTTTAGTTCAGCTTTAACCTGTGCCAATAGCAAAGGATGAAAGTCTAGCTGACTTTGGGGCTCCTCGTGACACCTTGCTGTGTATTCATTCTCCAGGTAACAGTGACCAGTCTGGCTCTCAGGAGAAGCTGCTGGTGGACAACCAGGGCCTGAGCGGACGTTCCCCACGTGACTCCGGATGCTATGAAAGCAGCGAGAACTTGGAAAATGGTAATGTAGGCCCAGACCACCAGAACCTGCCTCAGTGTCTCCTCATTTCAAGGGTCTCCAAAGGCTTCATTCTTGTACAGAGATGGAGCCAGTGGGCATCTTTCCATTTCTGTCCTTGTCCCCACTACTCTTCCGGTAACCTCTGTCTAGTCCTCCTGGCTGCTATGTGATGTTTATAAATTCTGTCTAAAATGCCTGCAGCCATAAAACCCAAATTGTGTGTCTCCTGCGCCCTTTTCTTCACAGGCTAACCACTAACATCTCAGTACAGGGAATGATTAGGCCCACATGGAAAACAATTTGCCAGGTAGACCACCCATCAAGGGAAGCCCGGCAGCTGGACGTTGTGGCCGCACAGCCCGATTCCAGAGACAGTTAGCCCTAGAGAGGGTGACTCGAAGGACACATCTTGTGGCTTCTATCTTTTAGCAGTTGGGAAGGAATCAATATGTAACTCCCAAAGCCACCTCCATCCAGGACCACGGTCTTCAGCAGAATGAAGCAAGGGCAAACGGCAGGTGACTCTGTGGCTTCCTTTGTGTCCCCCAAGTTTCCATCGTTACAAGATTAGAAGCAGTGGTGAAGGGTTCAGGCCACCATCACGTTCACCTCTGCTGAACCTTTGAGGGCTATAGCAAAAGCATGCTCAGGTTTCATAGCCTTTAGTGGCTACTGAGATTCCCATTTGGTAGTAACAAGATGGCCCTCTCTTAGCATTTACTGAAGCAAGCCATGGGTCGCAGTTTCTTAGTGGATTGTGAGATCAGTTAATGACCCTGGATGATAACAGTTTTCTAGGACACAATAGAAAACATCAGCGCCTTCCCTGAGGGAAGGCTTAGTATCCTTAGTGGCATCACTGTAATCTTTGTTTCCAATATGTGTGTTAAGTGGTGGTTTAATAACGAGTTGTTTCTTAATGTCAATCATGCTTTAAAAAAGTGTGGGAGAGTTATTTTGGGTACCCAGACTAGTTCTAAGACAAGGTAATAAGATCAGGAGGACTAATAAGATAATTGAGTTCAAATTCTCATGGTACGATCAACCACATTCTTCGAGCGGGCCCTCACCTCTGCGTCTACACCTGGGCATATTGCCTACCTCACAATGATAAGCAAACCTAGAAATTTACCCATAAGCTCTGCCACCCAAAATGTTCTATCAATTTGGGAAGATAAACGGGTCCTCTGATGCTTAACATTTAGATAGCCTTGGTTAAAATGCAACACAAAACACATCCAAGAGACCAGCACTGCGTCCTTTTTAGCAAACAGCAAATCCTTGGGTGTGTTTGGAAGGCTTTTGTTTGTTTTTGTTAATAGATTTTCTATGGCTGAAGCAGTCAGATAAAGTTAACTCCATCAGTGCTGGGTTAGTAAGGAAGAAAGGTAGCAATGCCAAATGGTTAATGCCCAGGAGGATTCAGTTATATCTCTTGAAGAATTGAATTACATAAACTGGTGAGTGAGGCATCCTTTGCTCTCAAGGTGAACTCAGAGCTCCCCCTGTATGAAACAGAATGTGAACCCGGCATTGATACATACAGCTCATGTCCGGAGGTAATAAGAGAAGAAAACATTTCTAAATCCACTTGCACTCAATGGATTTTAATAAGAAAGAGTTTTCCCTCTCAACTGATTTGGGGGCTTTTTTTTTAATGATGTACTAGGTGAGGTATTTCCCTCTTGCATTTACCTGTAATGATCCTTCTGTTAATAAGAAATATAGCCAGTCTGTTCAGAAGTAACAGTAAGCTAGTATCCCCAGGTATCAACAGAATAGCAACCTATTAAGAAAGGGCTAGTGTGTTGCTGTTGATGAGTGTAGAAATCCAGGTGGACAGAGTTTGCAGTATGAGCTTCTTCCTAACCGAGGACGAGGATGCGCCATTTGGATGAGTCTCTGCTTTGCAGGGCATAAAGCATTTCATATGCTGATGTGGGTCTCATCAAAAAGGATGGCCTCGTTAATAAAGAGTCCAATTGAGGAGAGTCCAATTGAGGAGAGAGCCTTAGGGTCTGCAGTCGGTCTCGGCCTGCAAAACTTCATATTATCAGTTTGAAGTCTGAGTGAGCTTAGAAAGCTGTGAAATCATGGGAAGAAACTCTTTCTCCCTCAGAATGTCAGAGCCTTGGGCCTTCTCTTTCTGTTCCATCTCCTTCATCTAGATTGCCTCACACAGAGGTTGTTGTTGTCGTCATTGTTGTTGTTTTATCAAAGAATACCTTCATTTGCCCTAAAGCAGCTATTTCCCTTACTGAGTGGGCACTGTCCGACCCATTTTCTTACCCTCTCCATCAAATTGGCCCGCAGCCTGATTTCTTATTACCCTGCTGCTGTTTGTGTATTACATCCACAGGGCCGTGTCACTTAATAGGGGAAGAATCAGGATTCTAAACTGCAGTGCCGAATTCAGGATGTTTACTAATACATTAGCAGAAAAAAGAAATCTCTAAGCTATATTAATAACTTACTAGCTTTTCAGAAATTAGACACAAGCAATTCTTTGTACCTTCCAAGCCTCGTGAAGATTTGTGGTGTTTACGTCTTTTTCTCAAGTAACTTAATCGTGTGGCTCAGATAGTCTATTACCTGGAATATTCTCAGGTTTATCAGACTAGCTGCTCGGGACACAGGAAACATCTTATTAACAAAAGAGGAGCCAAAGCACCATTGGTGTGTGTGTGTGTGTGTGTGTGTGTGTGTACATACATGTGTGTACGCATGTGTGTGCGCATGTGTGTGCGCATGTGTGTACGCATGTGTGCACAAGCTTCTTGCCAGTACCTACACATGAGCCTACGTAGAGCGTATTCCCTGGAAAGTGTGTCACACAGTAGCTGCTGCAGTAAATATAATTCAAGAACTATCAAGTTAGTGGCTTGCGTCAGGCTGATAGTTCAGCTAGCAATCCCGATTCATTTTAGCCAGGACAGTAACTGTGCTAGAAGCATCTGAGTATTTTGTAAATGGTCTCCGACAAAGCGCTCCCTTTGGTTTGCTTACTGGTCCATATCAAAGTTGCTTCCTTGGTTCTGGGTACATTTATTCAAGAAGAGCGGCTTAAAGGAGAGAACCATTTGAAGTTTGGTTTCTCTTCTTTTGATCACCCCTTTGTGGGTACCATTAGTAGACCCCATCCTAAGGAATCAGTTCAACCACGACTTCAGAAAACCGGATCCACCAGACAGACATGGTTTGGTTTCTGAGTGCATTGCCAGTCTTTTTTACCAAAAGCAGCTTGGTGTAGACATTAGCTCTAGCCTTCTCCTCCTGCTTCTGCTTGACCCATCGTATCTTTTCCACATAACCCATCAGTTTCAGTCTCTAATGGCTCCCTAATCACCCTACTTCATTTTTCAGTGTCCTATGGGATGGTTTTGTTGCTCCCCTATCCCTTGTTTGTGCATCAATTTCATTGACTTTAAAATGTCGTTGTAAAATATCTCCTTCTCCCATAGGCAAAACTCAAAAACCCCGCGTTCTGTCTACCAAGTCTTCCACGGAGTCCAACTTAAAGTCTTTCAACAGGAGTCAGCCAGGCAACTACCCGACATTGCCTTTAATGAAGTCAGGGGAGGTGCGCAAGCAGGGAGAGGAGGGCAGGCTGGGACGAGGTCTAGCCCCGGACACTGCCAAGTGCTGTGACGTGCCTGGTGTAACTGGTTTGAACAAAAACCGAAGGAGCCTTCCGGTCTCCATCTGTCGCAGCTGTGAAACCCTGGAGGGTCCTGAGCCCGTGGAAAGTTGGCCCCGATCACATTCCCTGGATGACCTTCAGGGAGAGGCTGATGTTGTCAAGGATGTGCCTACCGAGATGCCGGAAACCTGTCCTCAGAATGTACCCGAAGTGCCCCAGAAGACATCTGCCTGTACCTCCAAGGCTCTGCCCCGAGGCCGAGATCCCACTGCAGAAGATGTGATGCTTCTGACCCAAAGCAAGAGATTTTCCGACCCCCCGAAAACGATGGCTAAGAAACTGGATGGCTCCGTGGTAGCCTCCAACCTTGGCATAACTCCTCCTCAGTGTCTACCCAGAAATTTCGAGGCTCAGCCTCCCGTTAAACCCGGCTTAACAAGGACGTCTCTTGAGGGTCTCCGAAAAGGACATGACCACCACCCCCTGGGCACCAAAGAAGGGGTAGATGGGGAGCAGAGCACCCCCGAGACCAGGACCCAGTCCAGACATCCATCGCAGCCCCCGCCTGTGCCGGCCAAGAAAAGCCGAGAGCGCCTGGCCAATGGCCTGCACCTGGGCCCCAGCCCGGAAGCACCCGTCCTGCCGCTGAAGAAGGCGGGCTCGGCCAGCCCGGGCAGTCCCAGCGACTGCCCCTTCCCCCGGGAGCCCAGGTCGTCCTCGGGGACTGAGCCGGGCAGCCCGTCCTGCACGAGACCTCCGCCCTGGCTGGCTGAGCTGCCTGAGAACGCCAGCCTACAGGAGCACGGCGTGAAGCTGGGCCCAGCGCTGAGCAGGAAGGTTTCCTGCGTCCGGGGTGTGGACCTGGAGATGCTCATTGAGAACAAACTGCAGGCTGAGGCCATCGAGCTCACTGAGGAGCCCTACTCTGACAAGGTAAGGCCTCGGGGCCCCAACTGCTTAGTCCTTTTGGTTTTTCAAAAACCCTATAGCCCTGGCTGCCCTAAAACTTGCTCTGTAGACCAGGCTGGCCTTGAACTCAGAGATCCGCCTGCCTCTGCCTCCCAAGTGCAGGGGTTAAAGGTGTGTGTCACTCAGATGAGAGCCAGGAAAGGCACTGTCCACATGTCCTTTGCAGACCATGTGACACTCTGTCTACGGCCTCCGAGCTAGTAGTACAACCCCCTATCCCTGGATTAAACACAAACACGGCTTCGTGGTTTTCTTTTTCTCTTACTTGGTTTTAGTTTGTGGCAGCTGTGTTTTGCAGGGAACAGGATCAGCAGCAGAATTGGCCCCACTGGGATGATATAATGGGCAAGCGAGACCCAAATCTAGGGTGCATATCCTACAGCGGGTTGTGTCTTCATTTCTGTGTAGTTTAACTGGGGTTTCAAATAACCTGCACTATCTACGTGTAGACGGGTTGTTGGAGACAAATACCATCTAATGGGAGCATGGGTAGAAGATCGTGGGGCACGTATGTTCAGATCCCTGTTCAGGTGTACTACAGCAATTATACAAAGCTCTATATAGAACAGGGGGCAGGGCATACTATGAAAATCACCGATGCACCAAAACCGTGGATATCTACACTGAAACACAGTTCTCATTTGAAAAGAGAAGAGAAAAAGACTGGCAGCACCGAAGTGACTTTGAAGATAAATCAGTAATGACAGAAGTGGCACCACTTTTCTTGTGGAAATGCATCTTCTGTTATAATGTGTCCCCAAGAGTCCTTGTTATTAAATCCTTATGATCATGAATGCCACCTAAGAACACCTCCCCACCCCTGCCCGCTACCCCCAGGCCTTTCCTTCTTTTCTTCCTCTTTGATTCTCCACGACTGCGTGTGTCCCTTTGAAGGGAGAGCAGGGAGAGTTGTAATGTGGCCTGGTGATGTAGTGGTGTGATTCTTAGATAAAGGGTAAATAGCGTCTTTAGAGTAATGGTTTGGCTTTATACAGATTAGGGGACTCTGTTCAACGATGCTAAGAAATGGAATTTTGTAAAAATGGGTTTAAGGTGTTGGCCTAAAAAACACAGGGCTGTGCTGTCCTAATTATGATTTGAAATATTTCTGTAGAGCTCTCATCAGTGCTTGTAAGGTGAAGATGCAAGCGCGCTCCTTTTCAAGTATCTGCCCCAATAATAAATAAGCCTATTTGTTTCCTTTTTATTTATTTCCTATTTATGTTCCCTTTTATTTCCTATTTGTTATGTTCCTTTTTATTTCCTATTTATTATGTTCCTTTTTATTTCCTATTTATGTTCCTTTTGAGCTGAAACTCCCAGTGTTATTTTCTGACAGCTAAGCTGTGTATCGTAGGTGGGGATGTGTCTGGATGTATCTTAGGTGAGGGTGTGTCTGGGTGTATGGTAGGTGGAGGTATGTCTGGATATGTCTTAAGTAGGAATGTGTCTGGATGTATCTTAGGTGTGGGTGTGTCTAAGGTGGGGGTATGTCTGGATATGTCTTAGGTAGGGATGTGTCTGGATGTGTCTTAAGTAGGGATGTGTCTGGATGTATCTTAGGTGCGGGTGTGTCTAAGGTGGAGGGTATGTCTGGATATGTCTTAGGGATGTGTCTGGATGTGTCTTAGGTGGGGATGTGTCTGGATGTATCTTACTTAGGTGAGGGTGTGTCTGGGTGTATGGTAGGTGGAGGTATGTCTGGATATATCTTAGGTGGGGGTGTGTTTGGATGTGTTTAAGGTGGGGGTATGTCTGGATGTGTCTTAGGTAGGGGTGTGTCTGGATGTGTCTTAGATGGGGATGTGCCTGGATGTGTCTTAGGTGGGATGTGTCTGGATGTGTCTTAGGTGGCGATGTGCCTGGATATGTCTTAAGTGGGATGTGTCTGGATGTGTCTTAGATGGGGGATATGTCTGGATGTGTCTTAGGTGGGATGTGTCTCAATGTGTCTTAGATGGGGGATGTGTCTGGATGTGTCTTAGGTGGGATGTGTCTGGATGTGTCTTAGGTGGGGGATGTGTCTGGATGTGTCTTAGGTGTGGGTGTGTCTGAGATGGGGGGTGTGCCTAGATGTGTCTAGATGTGTCTTAGGCGGGGTGTGCCTGGATGTGTCTTAGGTGGGGGATGTGTCTGGATGTGTCTTAGGTGTGGGTGTGTCTGAGATGGGGGGTGTGCCTAGATGTGTCTGGACCACTATTGATACCACATTTTCCTTTCCCTGGGCAGCATGGCCGCTGTGGGATCCCAGAAGCCCTGGTGCAGAGATATGCTGAGGACTTAGACCAGCCTGAGAGGGTTGTTGCCTCCAATATGGACCAGATCCGGGTGAAGCTGCTTCGGAAGCAACATCGCATGGCGGTGAGAAGCCCACATATTTTTGTGGGGTGGGGCACATAGCTTTCTTCAATATATTTAGTTACAAGATCATTACTGGCAGGCATTGATAACACAAGACTTGCTAGAGCCCTAGGAAAAGACACCTGGAGAGAAGAAAATACCGTGGGCCTGGACTTGGATTTTACTTTTCTGTGTTTTATACATATTAAAACAGGAGTCTACCACTAAGCTCCACTATCAACCCGTTATTATTTATGTCTTTGTTTCTTTGTTTTGCTTGGTTTATTTATTTGTTTACTTAGAGACATAGTCAGGTTAGCCTTCAACTGTGATCTTCCTGCCTCAGCCTCTTCAGTGCTGGGATTGCAGGCACATTCTTGGATGCCCAAGGCTATGACAGTTCTAGAAAAACAAGAAGGAAGGAAGTTCATCATATCTCGGCACTAGGAACACCTGTTTTTAAAATCCATACCCGGGACTCCAGATTTTAGCCAAATAAGTAAGTTCACTCAGGAGCTCTGTGTGTACCCCACACAAACCACAGTTGACAACAGGTGTGTTATATCCTTGGCGGAAGATGCTGACACAGTTTTATTCTTATTAAACGAGAGGAAGGCGTGTGGCTTAGTGAAGTAATTAATGTCTGTCTAGTAGCTTGGCCTCATTATCGTGTGACTTTTGCACTTCTCCAAACGCCATGCCCTATGCCCTGAGTGTGTAGAATCTCACCTTCTCAATTTTAAACTAGACATTTCTAGTGCACTAGTGAGGGTACAGTTCTAAGCCTGATAGCTTTGGCTTATCAGATCATGAATCTGTCTTAGTAAAACGTTTTTTTATCATCAAAATTTCAAGATTTGTATTAGGTGAATACCCCGTGGCTTAGCCGATTACCTATCCGTAAATGTTTAGGGTGTATTCCTTTTTTCCTGTATTTTAAGTGATGTAGTGAAGAGCAGCTTGCTTTAAAGCATGCCTGTGGACATTCCGGCACTGCCTGAGGACTAATTCTCTGCTGAGAGCTTGCTTCAGCAGGACCATACAAAGTCAGGGTTGGCGCGGCGGCTCGCCAAGCAGAGGACATAAGCATGATTGCTTGAGCTTTGTCCCCAGGACCCATGTGAAAAACTCTGTGCGTCATAGCCTACGCTTGTGATCCTGTGTGTGTTGGGGGTGGTGGCTGGGGGCAGGGCAGGGACAAGCAGCTCCCAGGAGCTCAGGAAGCACCAGCCTTGCTGAATCAGCAAGTCCCGATGAAAGCCAGAGACCCCTTTTCAAAGTAAAAGATGGATAGATAGCTCTTGAGAAAGGAAGGGAAAGTTGACCGCTGACCTCTGATCTTTGTGACTCAGAGTACGTACACAATTGTACAAAATTGTGTAGGCTTTTACACCCTGCAAATCTCCTTCAGAAAGACAGCCTTTATGCACTTAGCAGTGGTGGCGCACGCCTTTAATCCCAGCACTTGGGAGGCAGAGGCTGGCGGATTTCTGAGTTTGAAGCCAGCCTGGTCTACTGAGTGAGTTCCAGGACAGCCAGGGCTACACAGAGAAACCTTGTCTCAAAAAAAAAAAAAAAAAAAGGAAAAAAGAAAAGAAAAGAAAAGAAAAACAAAACAAAAAAGAAAAAAGGTTTTAAGATCCTATTCAGCTCAATATTATTAAGTTTTAAATTGTTGGTTAACGATATACATTTAAATATTTAATTTTCCGGTTGTTTATATAGAGTCAAAATACAGTAGAAAATACATTTTATAAAAACCCTACCCATTGAGTACCTTTTTTTTTTTACACTGTCATACAAGTTTGTCTCTGTAATTCACCTTAGTTAAGGGATTTCATGGAGACAAAAATAACAATATAGACGTAAATGCCTACAGCTTGGAGCCTTACACACGTAATTGGGGTTTGATTCTAGCCCAAAATTCCTTCTGGAATCTCCTAGAGGTAGTTCCGTAAAAGTCTTTTACATTTTTGTGCAAAGTTCTTACTGTTGACTTTGACATCTCTTAGCAATGACGTCTTGCAGTGCAATCTCTCCCAGTCATTCAAACGGTAGGTAACTCACGACACCTGTGCAGTCTTCCTGACGTGGCTTTCTTCCTACAGATCCCGAGTGGTGGGCTGACGGAAATCTGCAGAAAGCCCCTGTCTCCCGGATGTGTGGCGTCCGTGTCGGATTGGCTCATCTCCATCGGCCTGCCCATGTACACGAGCGCCCTTTCCGACGCAGGGTTCAGCACGTTGAGCCAAGTGCCTTCCCTGTCCCACACTTGCCTTCAGGACGCCGGCATCACCGAGGAGCGACACATAAGGAAACTCATATCCGCAGCCAGACTCTTCAAACTGCCCCCCAGCCCCGAGGCCATGTAGCCAGGCCTGCCGTGGCCCTCCCTGGACAAGAGGCAGCCTCTCACTGTGCTTAGGAAGCCGATACAATCCCTCCCTCGGCATCTGCTGGGGATGACCTGATCGGGAAGCAAAGGACCCGGGGCTCACGAACTGCGAACTGCGGGATTAGGGCTCAGAACCGAGGACCCTCCCTCTCTCTTCCGGAAAAGTCCTCCTCCCCTGCCCCTCCGAGGAAATCCGTGCGGTCCTCTTTGATGCCCAAAGGCAAGACAAGCACTTACTTCTGTTTTCAGACACGGAAGAGCCGAGGTGCGGACTCCCTGCAAACACTGTGCGTCCGGCCTGTCTTGGGGCTGGCAGAGTGCTAGGCGCACGAGGCAGCCCGCTCGTGCCTGGTGTGCGCTCGCGCATCTCCTGGTCACCCGGCTGGATGCCCGAGTCCGATGGGCATAGCGAGGCCAAAGCGACAGACTCTGGAGTTACTGTACACTGTTGACCATGCTCATCTGTTCAGAAGCTGCAACAGCTGACTCTATCGCGAACAGAGCAGTCCTCCTCTCCTGTAGATAAACGAGAGACATTTGAATTGCTTTCTAGCAATTAGCTTTTATTTGCCTTAATATAAACTTTTAACCAGTTTATCTATCTAGTGTCCACAACCCTTACTTAGCTCCAGTCCCAGATCTTCAGCTTAGAGACTGCCATCTAACGTGTTTGGGATGTTTCCAGCAAAAATAACCTTTTTTTTTTTTAAATCACTCTCATTCTAACACAGCTTATTATATAGGGGTGACTGCCAGGCACACATTTCATGTTGACTTTTAGTTTTTGAACTAACTACAAATTCAGTAAGAGTCGGTCGGGATTCCCAGAGGGGCACAGGTCCTCTCGTGCATGTGTAGTGACGACCCTTCAGTCTTCTCACTTTACTGAGTCACCATCACGTGACCATGGTGTTGCAGTATTTAACTTAACATCCTAACCCCATCCATCCCCAAATCTATTCATCAGCTAACGGATCACCTTTGCAGAAAGTCATTGTAAGTTGCATATTTCAGAAAGATTTTTTTTCCTAAAAAAGGGAAGTAGTTTACACTCATTTAAAGTTCTTTTTGTTTGTATGTTTTTAATTTTTTTCTTTTGGGCCAGTTCTATAATTATTACCTTTCATTTGTTACTTAGATAATTATTTTAATTCAAGCAAAGATTCCTTATGGAGCCAGATAAACCACATCAGCTGTGTGTTAGATATTGCATATTTTCAACTGTTTTTATTCCAACTACGATTTCCATGTAAGCAGTTGGCAAATTTAGACAGGTACACATGCTCCATTGCTTGCAAAGTGTTTTTTTTTTTTTCCTTCACATTCTTACAAGCACAATGTGAAGTCTCAAGTTATCATGGAAGCACTTTGAATGCCAGGCCCAGATCAGTCCTCTGATATTTCATTGGGTATATTAAAACTTGGTTTCCCTCAGGAGAGAAGGGCAAGTGATTTTTATGAATAACAAAGCCATCTTGGCCATATGCTTTATGTAGCTGGATCCATGTCTCTGAGGAAAATCTCAGGTGATCCCCGTCCCTCACCCCACACACATTTTTAGTATGCATTAAAAAATAATAATAATGTTTGTTTTCTTCACTTCCAGTTGACTACTATACGGTGCCATACAGAGAAGTTGAGGCAGTTGAGGATAAAAAATTAAAAGGCACTAGATTCCTATTGGACTCTAAAGAACTCATGGTTGGCCTTCCGGGTTAGGCATAGCCCACCCAGTGGGTAGGGGTGCAGGGTTCTCTGCCAGTCCCAGCACCCAGCACTTTCATATGCTGTGGTAGGGTTGGCACTGGAAAACAGGCTTCTCCTTTTGCTTTTGAAGTAACCCTGGCCTGACCTTGCAACAGACTGCCCTTCTGATTTTAGCTGAACGAAGAGAGAGATTATGCAAAAGTCACATTGGGGTAACAAGGAGGAGGAAGAGGAGGAGGAGGAAGAATCTCTTGGGAATCTCCTGGTTTTAGTTCATCCTTGGTGTATGTAGGGTTTTCTGTTTTAAGTCAATCACGGAGGTCTTGAGAATGTCAAACAGTAGCTTTTATCACTCTGGAAATCATTGCCTTTGCATAGAGAATTATATTCAGGGACCATGAGTTTAGTGTGAATGTCTGACCTGAAGGGACTGAGTTTTCTTTCTTTCTTTCTTTCTTTCTTTCTTTCTTTCTTTCTTTCTTTCTTTCTTTCTTTCTTTCTTTCTTTCTTTCCTTCCTTCCTTCCTTCCTTCCTTCCTTCCTTCCTTCCTTCCTTCCTTCCTTCCTTCCTTCCTTCCTTCTTTCTTTCTTTCTTTCTTTCTTTCTTTCTTTCTTTCTTTCTTTCTTTCTTTCTCTTTCCTTGTATCCTATTTGTTTGGTTTTCTTTTGCTTTGAATGTTTCATTTGCTGTGAGCAAAGCCTGAACTTTCCGTATGACTCTGAGGAGACTCGGGGCTGCCTGCGGCTGTTAGCAGACAGGTGGCCAGCTTTAGCAATAGCCACTTTTGATCAGTTGCATTGGGTAAAGAATTTTGAATGATGGTGAAAATTGTTGTCTTTGGAAAGCACAAAATTAACCCGGAAAGGCGTTTCGGCTCAGGTAGCTCCCCAGGATGCGTGGGATTGGTGTGTCTCGGCTGTCTGCAGAGGAAGCAGCTGCCTGAACTATTTACATTCCCAGATAACGAGAGCAAATAGCTTTTCATGGCCTTGCATATTTGGGGGCCCTGTTTCTCTGTCCTGACCCCAGGTGTGGATGAAATTGGAAATGATTCCTCTGTGAGAAATGAGTCCCTGATATGTACAGTGTGTCTCCCAGCTGCAGTGTAACAGAAGCAGATGCCTCAGTGACTGCTGTGTGAGGACTGAGTGAGGTTCCAGAAAACAGTCTGTCTTGAGTCCATGTTATCTTGATTTTTAAAATTGATAGGGAAAAAAAAAACCCACAAACTGTCAAGCAAGTTATATGACAACTAACAACGTTGCACTTTCTGTATATGAAATCAATATTTAAATAACTTATTTTTCTCCATTGCTATTCTTAAACATTGTAAGTAGCTGTAATATACCAATACCAATACGTTCTTGCAACTGCTTCAGCCCAAGAAAACTGTGTATTGTTTTAAAATTGTAAAAAAACAAAACAAAACAAAAACTTATTGTGATGATCCAATTAAAAAAAAAAAAAAAAGGAAGGTTGACAGAAGGGTTTTCCTGTGTATCAAAACTTGTCTATAATTATGTCATCTATGTACCTAGGGGAAAAAGTCAATAAATTTCTTCAGTCAGATCTGTTTCTTTGGTGGTTCCTGTGGCGCGCCAATGATGGAAGAAAAATTAAAGGTTGAGAAGTGTAGTGTTTGTGAGAATATTAATTGTACAGGGTTCTTTTTTTTAAGGACTCAAAAAGAATCTTTGTTTGCCTGGTGTCAGTGTTTGTGTTCACGTGTCTGTGGGCATGCATGTGCCATGACGCACATGCGACGGTGGGGGAGGGGGTGCAGTCTTGGTTCAAGGCTCTCGACTTTCATTTTGTTAGCAACAGAGTCTCTTGTTTATGAACTGCTGTGTCCTCTCAGCCAGCTGCCACCGCCTCCCCCGCCCCCGAGCTGTCTGTGCCTCTAATCTCACTGTAGGAGCACCATGCTACTGCTCCCAGTTTTGCTTGGGCTCTGGGTATCCGAGCTCAATCCTCAGCAGCTCACACAGCAAGCGTTCTACCCACTGAGCCACCTCCCCGGCCGTGCTCATTTCCGGTACCGGAAGCATACTGTTCACCTTGCCAGCACTCGTAGTGGTTTCTTCTCCAGTACACTAGAGTGAGTCAGAATCGGGGCACCTTTCAAAAGAGAAATGTTTGGAGGACCTCTCTACCCTTAAGCTCATGCTTAAATGAAGAATCTGTCGCCATAGAAGTGATTGACTCGACCAATGATTCCCGGCGAAACTGAATAACCAAAGTCATATCTACTGAAATAGTGAGAAAATAAATCAGGTTGAGATAGTCTAGGAGTCAGCCAACTTGACAAAGCTGTCTTTCCAAGGTTGATGGACCAGGGTTGGTATACTAATCCTGATTTAGCTTGCTTTGCTTTGGTTTTTTGTGGTGCCATGGCTTAAACCCCGGCAGCTGCATATGTCAGGAGAGTGTTGTGCTATTGAGCTTTGGACCCGTCCCCAAAGAGGCTGCCAGCAATGACATTTCTTGAGCATACAGTGCATGAACTTGAAACAAGACAAAACCCCTCGCCTGTCCTGACAGTGGCTTCATTTCAGCGGGGCTGCCCTAGCTTGTCAGACGTGTTTACATAAAGCCGTGTGCAATCCACAGAGAAAGGAGTCTATTCTTCATTCGTTTTTAAATGAATAGATCTTGGAAACCTACCACTAACATCGTTCCACTCTCTTAAAGGCCATGTAGTATTCTGTTGTGCAGAGTATTTAATCAAAACTCTGCAAGTTTGAAAACTTTCAGTTTTCAGTTTTTTCTTAAAAAAAAAAAATTATGTATGTGAGTACCCTGGTGTGTGAGACACACCAGAAGACTCAGAACCAGATCCCATTACAGATGGTTGTGAGCCACCATGTGGTTGCTGGGAATTGAACTCCGGACCTCTGGAAGAGCAGACAGTGATCTTACCATCTGAGTCATCTCTCTAACCCTGAAGGTCTATCTTTTTTTTAAGCTGTTAGGAATTTCCTAAACACCTCCATCACTTAGCAAGTGGGTCAGAGGGCTTACAGCTGCATATGTTCTAAATCATGATCAAGTAGTCTAAAGGCACTTATTAATTTTATTAAAGTGCACCTTACTGTGTAGGTTGCTTTTTATGGCTTTTTTTTTAGTTTGTTTTGTTTTTTTCAATAACAAATTTTTTATGAACATATAAAGTTCTAATGAGGACATCATTTTAAAAAATGTCTCATTTTAAAGGTTGAAATATCACAAGTCTTGGAATGATCTTCCTCTCTGTATCTTCAAGCCTCCCAAGATAGAAGTGCCCCAAAGACCCCTAACCTCGGTTCTTCCACTGAATGGTATGGTCCTCCTCAGGACAGACAGGCCTAGCATCATCTTTCCCTAAGCCTCGGAACAGTCTGGTTGGGTACCAAATGCAGGGAGGGTGAGGCAGCCCAGTCTTGTCTGGGAAAGCATTTGCTCGCCTGCACTAGCTGCCTTGCTCCCTAGGAGTGTGGAGCCTGACAGGTGAAGCACATTGTCCTATCAGTGGCAGGATCTTGTGCCAACTTTCCGCAGAGTAAGTTGGGGATACTTGTCAAGATGAACCCGTGGTGGTGCCCTGGCCACGGCCCGTGTGGTACTGCAAACCTCTGGGTCTTCCTCGGCAGGCAGAGCACGTCAACTTCCAAAAGCAGAGAGCCAAAGTTTAATTTCCTTCTGAATACTTGTCTGACATCCATAGCAATTTCTGAAATTTTTCTATGCTTATCATTATACAGCTTTGTTGTAATGTTTGATAAATATTGATCAAATGTAAAGGAAAAAAATACACAAGAGTTTTAGTCAGGGTTTCTATTCCTGCACAAACATCATGACCAAGAAGCAAGTTGGGGAGGAAAGGGTTTATTCTGTTTACACTTCCACATTGCTGTTCATCACCAAAGGAAGTCAGGACTGGAACTCAAGCAGGTCAGGAAGCAGGAGCTGATGCAGAGGCCATGGAGGGATGTTTCTTACTGGCTTGCTTTCCCTGGCTTGCTCAGCTTGCTTTCTTATAGAACTCACATTAGAATGTCTCATGCAGCCTTAATCCTAGAAAATGTTCCACTCGCCAGGTGGTGGTGGCACACACCTTTAATCCCAGCACTTGGGAGGCAGAGTTCTGAGTTCGAGGCCAGCCTGGTCTACAAAGTGAGTTCCAGAACTGCCAGGGCTACACAGAGAAACCCTGTCTTGAAAAAACAAAAAAAAGGAAAAAAGGAAAAAGAAAATGTTCCACTCTTATTTGTTCCTCTGTAGCCCCAGGTATCTTTACAGCCTGTTGAGTGAAGTAGATGCTTTTGTGTGTGCATGTCACGTCAGCTTCCCAACCAGATTGATCTGGAAGCTGATTCCCTCTCCAGTGCCACCAGAGGCACAATTCTTTGGCAAGAATCCCAGACTGAAGACTGACTGTCATAAGCTACATGGTGTTCTACCAAAACAAGCCTGGTCTTGTCCCTGAGCTAGGGCTGCCTGCTGATCTTGCCAGGAAGAGGGCTCATCAGCAGGCATCTCGTGCCCCACGGTTCTCCCATCTGGATGCTGCTCACCCATGCTCCTCACAGCCAAACATCTCAAACAGGTCTCTTCTTCCTGAGGGACTATGGTTGACTCCTCCCTGCCTGTTCACGGTTCCCTGACTGACGCCAACAGCAAAGGCACTCTGACTGCTGAATCCATCAGTGGACTCTCAGCTTCTGCAGAACTGTCTTGGCCTCCTCTGTACTGGACAGTACTCCCTATTCACTACCAGCTCCTCCCATTCTAGGCTTCCCCTCGTCATCTGTTTCACTCTGAATATTCTGGAGTCTTAGACTGTCACTACAAGGTGTCAGCTCCTCCTCTTCTTCCTCCTCCTCTTCCTCTTCCTCTTCTTCTTCTTCTTCTTCTTCTTCTTCTTCTTCTTCTTCTTCTTCTTCTTCTTCTTCCCCCCTCCTCCCCCTCCTTCCCCTCCTCTTCCTCCTCTACCTCCTCCTCCTCTACCACCTCTTCCTCTTCTTGTCTTCCTTTTCTTTTTCTTCTTCTTTCTCCTCCTCCCTCTCCTTCCCCTTCCCCTCCCTCTCCTTCCCCTTCCCCTCCTGCTCCTCCTCCTGCTCCTCCTTCTCCTTCTCCTTCTTCTTTTCTTCTTCTCTTCTTCTTCTTCTTCTTCTTCTTCTTCTTCTTCTTCTTCTTCTTCTTCCTCTTCCTCTTCCTCTTCCTCTTCCTCTTCTTCTTCTTCTTCCTCCTCCTCCTCTTCCTCCTCCTCCTCCTGCTCCTCCTCCCCCTTCTTAACTTTATTTTATATCCCTTAGGGGCCAGAGGTACCAGATCCCTCTGAAACTGAAATTCAAAGTGGTTGTGAGCCAATTGTTATGGTTGCTAGGAAACAAACTAGGGATCCTGTGGAAACACAGTTAAATTCTCTTAATCACTGAGCAATCCAGCCCCCTGCACCTGGGGCTTCTTGTTACTAGAGATTTTAGAGTACAAACCTGGATCCTAACAGCTCTGAGAAGCTAGGCTCAATATATTAATTATAGAAACATGCAGAGTTTAAGATCTCTGGAGGCACAAACTGCCAGGGGTCTGCCTGCACCCAGGACCTGGGCAGAGAGGCGGTTCGTCTGTATGCCAGCCTGTTGTGGGGTCTGTGCCCTACATGGGGATCAGCACAGGGAGTGACTCCCAGGCACCATCTTCGCTGCCTGACAGAGCAGAAAGGCAGCACCAGGTACTGAGATATCCTGAGTTTAAGATCTCTGGGGGCGCAAACCGCTGGGGGATCTGCCTGTGCCCAGGACCTGGCCAGATAGGTGGTTCGTCTGTGTGCCAGCTGGTCATGGGTCCTGTGCCCTACAGAGTGATCAGCATTTGGAGTGACTACCCGTCACCATCTTTGCTCCATGACAGAGCAGTTGGGGAGCACCAGGTTCACTGAGACAAACCAAGTATAACATTGCTTGGGGCAAGACACAGCAGGGCTCCAACAGCACACTAGAGGAAGGCAGCACATCAGCAATCTGTGCCAGGGGAAACCCAGTCATCCAGTGTCACGGAAATAGCCTTACAGGCTCACAGGAGGTTGAAGCACCAGCTAGTGACAACAAGACCAACTACCACCAGTTAGAACTAGATGGCTAAAGGCAAATGTAGGAATGCTATTAACAGAAACCAAGGCAGTATGGCAGCATCTGAACCCAATTCTCCAACAACAGCAAGTCCTGGATACTCCAACACACCAGAAAAACAAGATTTGTATTTAAAATCACTGGTCAGGATGCTGTTAGAGGAACACATGAAAAACATAAATAAATCTCTCAAAGAAATTCAGGAGAAAAATGATCAAAAGTTAGAAGCCCTTACAAGGGAAACACAAAAATCATTTAAATAAATTCAGGAGAATATGAGTCAAAAGAGAAGCCAATGAGGAGGAAGTGCAAAAATCACTTAAAGAAATACAGGAGAACTTTGGTCAACAGACTGAGGTCATGAAAGAGGAAACACAAAAATCTCTTAAAGAATTACAGGAAAACACAAACAAGCAAGTGACGGAGCTGAGCAAAACCATCCAGGATCTAAAAACAGAAGTAGAAACAACTACGAAAGCACAAAGGAAGACAACTTTGGAGATAGAAAACCTTGGGAAGAAATCAGGGGCCGTAGATGCAAATATAAACAACAGAATGCAAGAGATAGAAGAAAGAATCTCAGATGCCAAAGATACCATAGAAACCATGGACTCAACAGTCAAAGAAAATGCAAAATGCAAAAGCTTGTAACCCAAAACATCCAGGAAATCCAGGACACAATGAGAAGACCAAACCTAAGGATTATAGGCATAGATGAGAGTGAAAATTTACAACTTAAAGGACCAGCAAATATCTTCAACAAAATTATGGAATAAAACTTCCCTAACCTAAAGAGAGAGAACTTAAGGGCACACCTGAAAGCTCAGGAACAAAAAGAAGCTAATTCACCCAGGAGGAGTAGAAGACAGGAAATCATCAAACTCAGGGCTGAAATCAATCAAGTAGAAACAAAGGGAACCATACAAAGAATCAACAAAACCAGGAGCTGGTTCTTTGACAAAATCAACAAGATAGATAAACCCTTAGCCAGACTAACCAAAGGGCACAGAGACAGTATCCAGATTAACAAAATTTAGAAATGAAAAGGGAGATATAACACCAGAAACTTAGGAAATTCAAAAAATTATCAGATTGTACTACAAAAGCCTATGCTCAACACAACTGGAAAATCTGGAGGAAATGGACAATTTCTTAGAAAGATAGCAAATACTAAAATTAAATCAAGATCAAATAGATCATCTAAATAGTCCCATAATCCCTAAAGAAATAGAAGGAGTCATAGAAAGCCTTCCAACCAAAAAAAATCACAGAACCAGATGGTTTTAGTACAGAATTCTAACAGACCTTCAAAGAAGAATTAACCCCAATACTCTTCAAACTATTCCACAAAATAGAAAGAGAAGGAATACTACTCAACTCGATCTATGTAGCCACAATTACGCTGATACCAAAACCACACAAAGATCCAACAAAGAAAGAGAACTTCAGGCCAATTTCCCTTATGAATATCAATGCAAAAATACTCAATAAAATTCTTGCCACCAAATCCAAGAACACATCAAAATGATCATCTACCATGATCAAGTAGGCTTCATCCCAGGGATGCAGGGATGGTTCAATATAAGGAAATCCATAAATGCAATCCACTACATAGACAAACTCAAAGAAAAAAACCATATGATCATTTCATTAGATGCAGAAAAAGCATTTGACAAGATTCAGTATCCTTTCATGCTAAAAGTCTTGGGAAGAACAGGAAAGCAAGGCCCATATCTAAACATAGTTAAAGCAATGTACAGCAAACCGGTAGCCAGCATCAAACTAAATGGAGAGAAACTTGAAGCTATCCCACTAAAATCAGGGACTAGACAAGGCTGCCCCCTCTCTCCATATCTTTTCAATATGGTACTTGAAGTCCTAGCTAGAGCAATTAGACAACAGAAGGAAGTCAAAGGGATACAAACTGGAAAGGAAGAAGTCAAACTATCACTATTTGCAGATGATATGATAGTCTACTTAAGTGACCCAAAAAACTCTATCAGAGAACTACAGCTGATAAACAACTTCAGCAAAGTGGCAGGTTACAAAATCAACTCAAGCAAATCAGTAGCCTTTCTATACTCAAAGGATAAGCAGACTGAGAAAGAAATTAGGGAAATGACACCCTTCACAATAGCCACAGACAGTATAAAGTATCTTGGGATGACTCTAACCAAACAAGTGAAAGACCTATAGGACAAGAACTTCAGATTTCTGAAGAAGGAAATCAAAGAAGACCTCAGAAAATGGAAAAATCTTCCATGCTCATGGATTGGCAGGATTAATATAGTTAAAATGGCCATCTTGCCAAAAGCAATTTACAGATTCAATGCAATCCCCATCAAAATCTCAACTCAGTTCTTCATAGAGTTAGAAAGGGCAATTCTCAAATTCATCTGGAATAACAAAAAACCCAGGATAGCTAAAACTTTTCTCAACAGTAAAAGAAATTCTGGGGGAATCAGTATCCTGGACCTCAAGCAGTACTACAGAGCAATAGTGATAAAAACTGCATGGTATTGGCACAATGACAGGCAAGTGGATCAATGGAATAGGATTGAAGACCCAGAAATGAACCCACACACCTATGGTCACTTGATCCTCAACAAAGGAGCTGAAAACATCCAATGGAAAAAAGATAGCCTTTACAACAAATGGTGCTGGTTCAATTGGAGGTCAGCATGCAGAAGAATGCAAATCGATCCATTCCTATCTCCGTGTACTAAGCTCAACTCCAAGTGGATCAAGAACCTCCACATAAAACCAGACACACTGAAACTAATAGAAAAGAAACTGGGGAAGACCATTGAGGACATGGGCACAGGGGAAAAGTTCCTGAACAGAACACCAACAGCTTATGCGCTAAGATCAAGAATTGACAAATGGGACCTCATAAAATTACAAAGTTTCTGTAAGGCAAAGGACACTGTCAAAATGACAAAATGTCAACCAACAGACTGGGAAAGGAGTTTCACTAACCCTAAATCCGACAGAGGGCTAATATCCGATATATACAAAGAACTCAAGAAGTTAGACCCCAGAGAACCAAATAACCCTATTAAAAAATGGGGTACAGAGCTAAACAAAGAATTTTCACCTGAAGAACTTCAGATGGCTGAGAAGTACCTTAAGAAATGTTCAACATCATTAATTGTTAGGGAAATGCAAATCAAAACAACCCTGAGATTTCACCTCACACCAGTCAGAATGGCTAAGGTTAAAAACTCAGGAGACAGAAGGTGGTGGCGAGGATGTGGAGAAAGAGGAACACTCCTCCACTGCTGGTGGGATTGCAAGATGGTACAACCACTTTGGAAATCAGTCTGGAGGTTCCTCAGAAAACTGGACATGACACTTCCAGAGGACCCTGCTATACCTCTCCTGGGCATATACCCAGAGGATTCCCCCACATGCAATAAGGACACATGCTCCACTATGTTCATAGCAGCCTTATTTATAATAGCCAGAAGCTGGAAAGAACCCAGATGTCCCTCAATGGAGGAATGGATACAGAAATTGTGGTATATTTACACAATGGAATACTATTCAGCAATTAAAAGCAATGAATTCATGAAATTCTTAGGCAAATTGTTGGAACTGGAAAATATCATCCTAAGTGAGGTAACCCAATCACAAAAGAATATACATGGAATGCAATCACTGATAAGTTGATATTAATTAATCCAGAAGCTCTGAATTCTCAAGACACAAGTTAGCATATCAAATGATACCCAAGAAGAGGGGAAGAGAGGGCCCTGGTTCTGAAAATAGTTGATCCAGCATTGTAGGGGAATATCAGGACAGGGAAATGGGAGGGGGAGTGATTGGGAAATAGGTGGAAGGAAGAGGGCTTATGAGATCGATGGGGAGGGGGGAACCGGGAAAGGGGGAAAGCATTCGGAATGTAAACAAAGAATATAGAAAAGAAAAAACTGTAAGGAAAGAAAGAAAGAAAGAAAGAAAGAAAGAAAGAAAGAAAGAAAGAAAGAAAGAAAGAAAGAAAGAAAGAAAGAAAGAAAGAAATTAAGTCACAAGTGACACCTGGACACCTGTACCACCTCATGAATAAGATTGAATACCATGGATATTATTTTTAAACATGGTGAATATATATCCCATCAAATGTGAAAAAAAACATATCACATTTGGATAGTGTAGACAGTTGTAGCGTTGGCTATTTTGTGATTTTGTTAATATCATTGAATAAATGTTAAAATTATGATCAATTTAAAAAAAAATGTTAGAAACATGCAATAGTGGAGAGTGGAGAAAGAAGATCTATTCAGTGTGGCTGCACCCAGAAAAGGAACAAAGAGGCCCAGTGAACCCCAAGTCCATCTTAGAAATCCTGACGTGGTGTTAAAGTTTAGAGCCGAATCCTGGCCCACTGCAGTATGGTGAGTTGTCAGGAGTGAAATATCATCTGAAGAGAGCAGAGATGGAAACTCTGACTGTACAACTGCCTTTGCCTTTCCTTTCTCCCAGCTTGAGACTCTCGGGGAAGTTCCAATGCCTTAGAGCCCATTGTGGCAAGAATCTGATGGCCAAAGGGAGAGCCACGAGAGTGTCCCTAGACTCTTCAGTCCTGTTAACTACCACCACCACCATCTCCACCACCATCACCACCACCATCACCATCTCCACCACCATCACCTCCACCATCACCATCACCATCACCTCCACCACCATCTCCACCACCATCACCTCCACCACCTTCACCACCACCACCACTACCATCACCATCACCATCACCACCACCATCACCATCACCTCCACCACCTTCACCTCCACTACCATCACCACCACCATCACCACCACCATCACCATCACCATCACCTCCACCACCATCTCCACCACCATCACCATCTCCACCACCATCACCTCCACCACCACCTCCACCATCACCTCTATCACCTTCATCTCCACCACCACCACTACCATCTCCACCACCATCACCATCACCTCCACCATCACCTTCACCACCTTCACCACCTCCACCACCTTCACCACCACCACCACTACGCCCTCCACCACCACCACTTCCTTCACCTCCACCACCATCAACACCACCACCACCACCACGTCCACCACCACCATCACCACCACCACCACCACCACCACCACCACCTCCATCACCACCACCACCACCACCACCACCATCACCACCACCACCACCACCACCACCACTTCTACCACCACCACCACCACCACCACCACCACCACCTCTACCACCACCACCTCCACCACCACCACCTCCACCACCACTTCCATCACCACCACCTCCACCACCACCACCACCACCACCACTTCCATCACCACCACCTCCACCTCTACCACCTCCACCACCTCCACCACCACCTCCACCACCACCTCTACCACCACCACCTCCACCACCACTACCTCCACCACTACCACCTCCACCACCACCACCACCTCCACCACCACCACCACCACCACCACCACCACCACCACCACCACCACCACCTCCACCACCACCACCTGGACTTGCACCCGGTACCCTGTGGAGTGCTTCTTGCTGGTTTTTTGTTTTGTTTTTTTGTTGTTTGTTTTTGTCTGTCTCGCCTGCTGCAACTTAAAATCCAGGAACACACTGGTTTGCTCTCTAATACACCAGAAACTTCACTGCTTGACACACAGTGTTTGTTCAACGTACTTGCTCCTGAATCCTGAGTGACAGCTGGCTTTGACAGCTGAGAGGTTGACAGGAGCAACTGGGGTCATACACGATGATGAAGGGAAGAATGTTTAAAAGGCAACTGCTAGCAGCCCATCCAAGGTCTAATTAGCGAGTGTGTCTATCCTTGGCTTCTCTTGGAAGAAGTCAGAGCAAGTAGAGATCTCAAGGCAGCTTTCGGCGAGCAAGCACGTGCTTAAGGAGCGGCGAATGCAGCCCGCGGCCATTAGAGGGCGCCGGTCGGCTAGACCTTAGCGAGGACGGGAGGCTGCAGGTAGGGATAGCCAGGGATATGGCTGGCAAGGCTTGAGAGATCACCAGTGACACCAGCACCAGCACCAGAAATGAACATCGGCAGCAGAAATCAAAATCAGATGTGTCTCAGAGTTCCCTCTATCCAAAACATCGTTAAAACACTCTAGGAATTTGATCCACAGAAACTAAAAACTCTGTTTTTTAAAGACTTTTTTTTAAACGTGTGCATGTGCATGTGCATGTGTGTCCCGGTTTAAACGTAGGTGGTCTGGCAATGCAGTGAACCCCTTTGACCCTCTGAGCCATCTTGCTAGCCCAGGTTCATTTTTTTGTTGGAATAGTATTTTATAGCTCATGCCCAGAATAGCCCAAAATGAGAGCTGAATCCAGCGTTTACAGAGCACCTACATACCTGAGAGCATTTAACCTTCACGATGTGCTGGTGGTCCATGTCACAGCTGAGGGGACTGCCACCAGAGGCTTTGGGCCTTATGACCTTATTTTGTACTGATGCTTACATGGGAATCCGCAAGCCCAGTACTGGTCCCTGCCAGTTGGTTTTTTGACTGGTCGATAAAGAGCCAGAGCCGGCCAGTGGATAGGTAGAAGGATAGAGGCGGGACTTTTAGGATTCCCAGGAAATAAACACTGATACAGGGAGAAAAAACGGAGTTCCCAGATTAGGAGGGCGAAGGAATTGGACCTCTCCAGAAAAGGTTGCAGGAGGGAGAGCCCACTGACAGGTAAGAATCGGGGAAAGCGGCCCCAGGGGCCACTCCCCCATTGGGTCTGGGGTAGCAGAGATGAAATATAGACTTAGCAAGTATTAGCTTGGGGAGTATCAGAGGTTAGCCACATGGAGGTTAAGGAGTGGCCCAGGAATTGAACTAGCTGAACCATATTAGAATATAAAGGTTGCGCGTGTGTGTCTTTCAATTGTGAATCCAGAGCTCTTGGGCTGGTGCAGCGACAGGGGAGAATAGTGCAGACTTTATAATATTTACCGCTACAGATGCCCTTTGGCTTAACTGCTGCTAAATACTTCCCTTGTTCTCCCAGCTCCATATTAAAACTACCTGGTGTCACTGTCAGGCTCCTCCTGAGAGACAATCAGAAAGGAGAGGTGTGCATTTAGAGACAGCTCTGGAAGATGGCTTGAGCAGCCACGCACACTGGCTAGAGAATGGGAAATCCACAGGGCGGGCCACCAGCATGAGCAGCCTGGGATTCTCGAAAGCCAGCGGAAGCTACCGTCCACACGCAATTTCTTCATCAAATAGGAAGCCCCCATTCAATCTGAAGACCTGTCAACACCGACCCAGATCCTCCCAGGTTGTCTCCCTTGCAGAAAGGCCGTGGTAAGAATGTCAACTAAACCTCCCAAGTCCTGTCAACCAACACCTGGCTTGGTGTTTGAATAACAAGGGTTCAAATCAAGGTATCAAAGTTGTTCCCTCACCAACTGGATCATAGCTGGGAACCGCTGGGTCTACCAGTCAGCTAGACCCCAAAGGGTCAAATGACGCTGAACCAGCCTCTCCCACTTTTATTCCAAACTCTCTGATGATTCCATTGCAGGAGTGTTTCTCCTGCACCGTAGCAGTGCTCGCCTTGTTTGGACTGTATCAAGATCACCCAGAGGGGGCCTGCTTCTGCTGTGTGCTGTCTGTCCCCAGGCCGGTCACTCCATTTCCCAGCACCTTCTGTTCATGCAAGGAGGAGATTGTGGATGATAGCCCGCCCCTGGCCCACCAGCTTGATGCCCACAACCACCCTACTCCCCAACTCTCTTAATACAGAATGTAGTGTCTGCCTTCACTCTCCCAGAGTGGCTCATGATTATTACAAAGTAGTCACGGTACTGAAGACCATACTGACCCCCCTTTCCTCAAAACAGCGGTGGGCCCAGGACCCAATCCAGGCCAATGAGACAAGATATTTCTCTCACTAATGGAAAAAGATCTGTGCCACCTCAGGGGCAGCTGGAGAGGACAGTAGCATACAGGTGGCCTTCTCCCTGAGCTGGGACTGAGGAAGATACAACCCCACCCGCTGAGGAGGTGCGTGGGGTCTCCTCTACTTCCTTCTTTGAATGAATGTGAACACTTGCTCTCTTTAGCAGTGATCAGGACAGGGGAGCTGACAGTGATTCTGCCTTGGCATTGGTGGGGTCCAGGTAAGGTTCTGGCGATGGACCATGTCAGACCTGGATTCTATCTTGCTGTAGCACCCGCACATATGGAAACATCTCCAGGCTCCTGTGGAAAATTAAAGTCCAGAAACTAGTAGTCAAGGCTCCACACCAATCATGCGTGCTTCTTCTTCTCAGTGGCTCTGGACTATCCCACAGTGGATTCCTATGTGCGCCCTGGCTTGGATTTCTTGCCTCATCTAGATCTATTTCCATCTCTCCTTCTCTGCCCACCTGTCATTCCTGGTTGTCAGCTTGACTACATCTAGAAGGAACTACAGCCCAGAAATGGAGGGCATACCTGGGAGAAATTATTTTTGCCTGGTTTAAAGTGGGTGGATCTGTCTCTAGGCCTGACCTTTGAGGCTCGAGGACATACCCCTTTGATCTGGATCTTGAGGCAAGAAGACACACCTTTAATCTGGGCCACACCTTCTGCTGGAAGCCTATATAAGGATAAGCAAGAAGGAAGCCTTTGCTTGCCCCAGCCTTGCTGCCCATTTACGCCCTCTCTGGCCCTGGAGCCTACTTCTTCAGGAGTCCAGCGTGTACTGAAGGCCAGCGGAGGTATCCAGCCTTGTGGACTGAGCAACTACTGGATTCTCGGACTTTCTGTTCACAGCCAGCCATTGTTGGATTAGCTGGTCTGCAGCCAGCAAGTCATCCCAATAAATCCCCTATATAGAGAGAGCAGTGGTTCTCAGCCTTCCTGCTATTGAAACCCTCTAATAGTTCCTCATGTGGTGGTGACCCCAGCCATGGAATCCTTGCATTGCTACTCTGTAACTGTCATTTTACTACTGTTGTGAATCATAATGTAAATATCTGATATGCAGGATGCCTGGCAAGAGAAGTCTGTGAAAGGGTCATTCGACCACTGAAGGGGTTGCAACCCACAGGTTGAAAACCACTGGCATTGATGCGTGTGTGTGTGTGTGTGTGTGTGTGTGTGTGTGTGTGTGTGTATCTGTTGCAGTCAACAAAGAGTGCTTTGACATCAGACATGAAAATGGAGAGTTTGGAGTTTGCCTAGCTGGTTTGATCTTGCTCTAGTCAGTTATTTCCTCACTGTGCCCCCTTTCCTATGTTTTTGGAACAGTAATGTATATTCTGTGCCATGATATGTTGGAAGAATGTGATCCGCTTTTTTATTTTGATTGCATGGGGGGGGTTAGTTAAGAGATGGCATGAATCTCGGAAGACTTTGAACTTTTAAATGTTGTTGAGACTGTGATAGACTATGGGGACTTTTGAAGTTAGACTAAATGCATTTTATATTATCTTATAGCTACAAGGTGCACTGTGGTGGTTTGAATAGGTTTGGTTCCCCACAGACTCATGCGTTTGAATGATTGGCCCATGGGGAGTGGCACTATTAGGAAGTTTGCCTTGTTGAAGTAGGTGTGGCCTTGCTGGAGCAAGTGTGTCACAGTGGAGGTGTGCCTTCAGTTTATACATGCTAAAGCTACGCCCAGTGTCCCCCACACAGTCTCCTCCTGGCTGCCTGTAGATTAAGATGTAGAACTCTCAGCTCCTTCTCCAGCACTATGTCTGCCTGGAAACCTCTGACACTGTAAACCAATAAAATGTTTTGCTTTATAAGAGTTGCCTTGGTCATGGTGTCTCTTCATAGCAATGAAACTCTAGGCACTATCTTATTGAGCTTTTGATAGTCGACTATCATTCTCCATGGTCCATCTGTTTTCTGTGCTGGCTAGATAGGAGAGTTAAAGGGAGATGTGTTGGGAACCACTACCCTCACATCTTTCAAGTCTTTAATTCTGCAACTCCTTCAGGAATATGGTACTGTTTTTTTTTCTTCACTATGTTCTTTGGCAGAGGCTTCTCTAAAGGCTTCCATTTTTCCTTTCCAACCACCATAGCCCTCACTCCACAGGTCTGAAAACCAATGTGAGAATTCTGCCAACTTCTAAGTCTATCTATGTCAATTATACATTCTGGAACTAGGGAGATAACCACAGGGTGAGTTCTGGAACCCACTGAACCTATTGTTTCTTGGACTTCAGGCAAAATGCCATTAATCACCTGGCCTTCATAAGCCTCTACTTTAACTAGAGAGTCACAGTGTTTCCAGAATCAGCATTAATTCAGAATTGGTATCTAATAGACCCGAAAGGTCTGATGTTTTCCTTTCTCCCAGTGTATAGTTAACCCTGTGACTGGCCATAGGGCTGGGGAAACACTAACTATAAAACTTTTAGGCATTTTATCAAGTTCTTCCTCAGGGAACCTGGCCCCTGCTCCATTTAGGGTTTCTGGGTCTGCAAACTGGCTGAAGTGTATAAATTAGTTCATGAACTGAGATTCCCCTTTGCTATGATGCAACATAACCTTTCCTTCATTTGCATGATTTATTTTTCTGCTTATACAGGTGAAACAGAAATTCAGTAGGCTTGTTTATTTCACGCCTGGAAACACCATGATTGGTTAGCCTTTTACCAAATGTCCCCTCAGGTCCTGCCACCATGAAATTCACCTTGCCTGTGTTGGCCATTATGGGTTAGACCATTATGAACACTGATTTGTCTCTGCTGCCCATGATAATAACTGCATTCACCTTTGGTGATTCAGTGCTGACACCTGGCCCTTGCTACCTCAGGGCCCCAATTAAACCCACTGCGTTTAATTCATCCAATTGAGCAGCAGCATCTCCAACCCTAAAGCCTGGCACAAGGAAAAGAGGGACAACAAAACCCTTCAAATGTGGGCTGTACAGTGGTGGGGCACACCTTTGATCCCAGCACTGGAGAGGCTAAGGTATAGGGGTGGGGTGGGGGAACCTCTGTGAATCTGAGGCCAGCCTGGTCTACAGAGCTAATTCTGCAATGGAGAAACCCTGCTTCAAAAAACAAAACAAAACAAACAAACAAAAAAACCCCAAAACTAAAAACCAAAACTCTTCAAAAGTGCCTATGCCCACTCAGAATTTTGCATTTTATAGGATTATCGAAGGGCAGAGCCTTCCCAATGTGGGGGATTAGGTGTCATACAGTGACATCCCTGAATCTTAAAATCCCTTCATTAACACTAAGCCAAGGGATAGCAAGGCATCTCCAAATCCTTTTCCATAGCTCATCTTTTGATAAACACTTCAGCCAACTATTCAAGCAAACTTTTGACACCTTATTTAAAAAACAAAAACAAAAACAAAACAAAAACTCTGGGAGTTTCCATATTAAACCTATAATTTAGGATTTATCTCACCTAAGGAAGGAGTACCCTCAGTAGTAACTTTGAAATATTACCCTCCTTACCCGAGAGAAACTAATCCTTCATATCTGCTCAGAGGACCCATATCAATCAATAAACTCAGCCTGATCTAGTTTTGTGTTCCTTCCACTATTATCCCATACCCTTAGCCATTTCTACACATCCTCCCCAGACTTCTGCTTGAATGAAATTAACAAATGCATTTAGCTCTCAGTGTAGCTCTCCTTCTGACCTACACCTTCCACCTCCCCTCTAGGAGCCTGCGCTGCCTTATGTCTGATTATAGGTCTAAAGGCAACTTTCCTGAGGGACATCAATATTGCCTTTCCTGGTGTGTCCTTCAGAGAGAAACACTGTTGGGTTAGCAGATATGAAGGATTAATTTCCTCAGGTGAAGAAGGTAATATTTCATGGGTACTACTGAGGGTACTACTTCCTCAGGTGAGATAAATCCTTGAGAATCCTTGAAAATTCTCAGCATCAAACAGGGTCTTCCCACACACATGCACCCCAATTTATATGATCCCATTCTTTACCAATTATGCCCTTACTTTAACTGCTGACAACCTCTGAGACTGAAACATTTTTTGATGTAATTTTTGATGTAATTTAGTCAGCCTTATAATGACTTCAGTTTGAATTTCTGCAACTTAAGCCCCGTGGCTGTTGGAGAGAAGATTCTCTTCCAGAGCCCACTTAGAAACCTTTAAAGTGTTAATGTGCATCTGGAGACAGTCAATTTTAACACTAAATTCTTTGTTGTCCTTCACAGTATTCTGAGTTGCTAGAAGCTGGTTAATTTTTCCGTGGAGTTCATCCCTATCCTTTATCAATCTATCCAGAGGCACTAAGGGCAACCAACCAGCAACAGTATTTTCCCCCAAACTGTCAAAACTTTCATATACAGGGTCACCAAATCCTTTGCCACTCACAATTGATCTATCAGGACAATCAATATACGTATCTCCTTAAGTTTGAAATATAGTTCACACCATGGGCTTTCAGTAGTCTCCAAGCTGCCAGAAGAGGGAGTGGCTAGAAGGGTTTTGGTAGCCATAAGTGCTGGCAAATTGAAAAGCCTATTCCAGGCACTTAAAAGAATCGTCTTTCTGTTCTTCTAAATCCACTTCTGGTACCAAAATCTGTATTAGCCAGAGTTCTCTAGAGTAACAGAACTTATAGGATGAATATCTCTATCTCTGTCTCTGTCTCTGTCTCTCTGTCTCTCTGTCTATCTCTTTCCCTCTCCCTTCCCCCCCGTGTGATCCTATGAACTGAACTGCTGATCTCCTGACAATACAGATTGGATTTGCTCCAAAGAACAATCTCTAAACAGGTCCACTTCCCCTGTATCCTAATAACCTTTCTTTTTCTACTACCTCTGGTGGGTGGTGATCTAGAAGGGCATTCAAGAACCATTATTCAAAGTAGATTTTGAAAAATTTAAATTTACAAATGCAATTAATCTAAATCTCTTCACTTTTGCCTCAGGCAGAATCTTCAGATAAGGGCTTGTCTTCAGACAAGCAGCCACATTCTTCACCAAAATATCACAAGAATGATCTCTAGGCAACATACTAAAATTTTTCTCCAATGAAAACTCTTGATCCAGGCCCCCACAGTTCAAATCACCCTCAGTACCACTGTCTTCCATGTTCCTATTAGTATGTATCATTAAGCTGTACTCAACGCATTCTACTGCTTTCTTAATGCAAAGTTCCAAAGCCCACATTCCTCCAAACAAAAGCATGGTCAGGCCTATCACAGCAATGCCCTAGTCTCTGGTACCACTTATCTCTTAGGCTTTCACAGCTGTGAAGAGACACCATGACTAAAAAGACACCAAGGCCATAGCATCTCTTACAAAGGAAAACATTTAATTGGGACTTGCTTACAGTTTCAGAGGTTTCCAGGCAGACATGATGCTGGAGAAAGAGCTGAGAGTTCTATATCTTGATCTGTAAGCAGTCAGGAGGAGATGGTCTCACTGAGTATAGCTTAAGCATATATAACCCCAAAGTCTGCCTCCACAAAAACTTACTTCCTCCAATAAGGCCACACCTACTCCAACAAGGCCACCTTCTAATAGTGCCACTTCCTGTGGGCCAAGCATTCAAAGACACAAGTTCACAGGGTCAAACCTATTCAAACCACTACAGATAGTGACTCCAATTGCAGGTGCTGTTCCAGATGTGATTTCCTTACTTGAACAAAATTACATATCTCCTGGTACATGCTATGCAGCTATTGATCTAGCAAGTACCCTTTTCTCAGTAGCTGTCCATAAGGACAACTAAAAGCAATTGCTTTCACTTGTCAAGGCCAGCTGTCTACCTTTAACAGTTTTACTTCAATTATATATTAACTCTCCAGCCCTATGTCATAACTTAGTCAGAATGGATCTTCTATTGATGACATTATACTGATTGGACTATATGATACAGCAGACCCGGTGGTATTTGAGGTGTCATGGTAGACAAGGATGTGTTTGGAGCCTTTGGCAGGCCCCTATAGATGCATCAGAGAAGAGACCTTTAGAAGTTTGGAGCAAAGCTCTGTCATCTTCAGACTACTATACTCTCTTTGAAAGACAGCTCTTGGCCTGCTATTGGGCCTTAGAAGAAACAATGTTTGATAATGGGCCACCAAGTTACCATGAGACCCGAGCTTCCCATCATAAGCTGGGTGTTTTCTAACCCACTAAGTCATAAAGTAGGAAGTGCATAGCAGCAATCTACTGTCAGCGGAAGTGGTATATATGTGTTTGGACCCAAGCAGGTGCTGAAGGCACAAGCAAGTTACACGAGACAGTTGCCCTATGTTTTCTGCTTCTGTTATAATGCACCTATTAGCCTCATGGGTGTTCCCCGTGATTGGCTGACTGAGGAAGAGAAGACTAGGGCCTGGTTTACTGATGGCTCTGCACGTTATACAGGCACCAACCAGAAGTGAACAACTGCAGCATTACAACCTCTTTCTGGGACATCCCTGAGAGATATTGGTGAAGGGAAATATTCAGTGGGCAGAACTTTGGGCAGCACACATGGAAGGAAAAATGGCCAGATGTGTGATAGTTCATTGGCTGTAGCCAATTGATTGGTTAGATAGTCACAGACTTGGAAAGAGTATGACTGGAAAATTGATGAGAAAGACATCTGAAGAAGAAGTATATGGATAGATATCTTCAAATTGGCGAAGAATGTGAAGATACTTGTGTCCCATGCAAATGTTCAGCAAAAGGTGACTTACCTGAGAAGGAGTTCAATAATCAATTAGATAAGATGACCCGTTCTGTGGACAGTCAGCCTCTTTCACTAGTCATTCCTATCATTGCCTAATGGTCCCATGAACCAAGTGACAATGGTGGCAGAGATGGGGTCGATGCATGGGCTCAACAACATGGACTTCCACTCACTGAGGCTGACCTGGCTACAGCTACTGCTGAGTGCCAGATCTGCCAACAGCAGAGACCAACATTGAACCCCAAATATGGCACATTCCCTGGGGTGACCAGTCTGCCATCTGGTGGCAGGTTGACTATACTGGACCGTTATCTCTATGTCCATCCATGGAAAGGACAACACATTTTCCTTCTTGGAGTAGATACTTATTTGGGTTGTGGATTTGTATTTCCTGCATGTAATGCTTCTGCCAAAACCACCATCCATGGACTTACAGAATGCTCTATCCACCATCATGGGATTCCATACAGTACCTCTAACCCAGAAACTCACTTCACAACAGAGAACTATGACAGTGCAGGGCTTGTAGGACCCTGTTACTCTATAGGCATTGTGGGACCTTCTTACATGACAGGTGTGAGAAATGGTAAGGTTGAATGAGCTCAAACCCCACGAATCTCAGAATTGAGAATGGTCAGAGTGGAGTCATTCCCTTCCTACCTCTACCTGCTCTGGAACATGTAACCATGACACCACACTGAGAAGACCATGGCAATCAGTCACGGAGCGTAAAAACACGCAGTTTTCCATGCTAACGAGAGATAAGGGTAGGCTAATGATAGGCCCTGCTGAGCAGTCAGCCAATGAGCTTCCCTTCCTGGACATTCTTCCGCACACATTTAACCCCAGGTTCACCCCGAGTAAGGTGTATGCATTCATACACTCATCCATAAAGTAGTCTAAACAACCAAGGATCATCTCTTTATTAAGGATCACTACAGGAAGGGCTTTCATCTTTTTTTTTTAAATTTGTTTTATAAGAGTACACTGTAGCTGTCTTCAGACACATCAGAAGGGGCATCGAATCCCATTACAGATGATTGTGAGCCGCCATGTGGTTGCTGGGCATTGAACTCAGGACCTCTGGAAGAGCAGTTAGTGCTCTGAACTACTGAGCCATCTCTCCAGCCCAAGGCTTTCATCTTGACGAGCCACACCTAAACTCTAGAGATCTCTTGGAGGATCCATCTCCTCTGTACTCTTGTCACTCACTCAATCCTCCCCTCACCCAAATCAGGGGCTCCACCTTCCCCTTCTTGCTTGGTACCTGGATCCCCGTGGACTATGGAACGTGGGACCCCCATTACTAAATCCCAGTGGTATACCAGCAACATCTGGGCAAACAGGAGAATAGGAACTACAGTATTCATCCCAGACCCCCGATGTTCCTCTGTTTCTCCTTCTAGTCTGGTAAAGAAAAACACAGACCGTGGACCACCACTCATTATGAACTCTTCCCTATCTTCTCTTGGTGGCTTGCCAGATGGCTCTGGGCATCCCAGAGGAGAAGCAGGGTGTGGGATGATACAACAGTGGGCCTATAACATAGAACCACTAGTCTTACTATGTTCCCCACCATTCTGAAGTAGCTGGACTGATAGAAAGATGGAATGGCTTTTGAAAACCCAGTTATAGCATCGATTAGGTGGCAGCAGCCTAGAGGACTGGGGCAAGGTTCTCCAGAAGGCAGTGTATGCTGTAAATCAGCATCCAATATGTGGCGTGGTTTCTCCCATAGCCAGGATCCATGAGTCCAGGAATCAAAAACTGGAAACAAAAACTTCCAATCACTATCATCCCTAGTGACCCAGTATGACAAATTTTGCTTTCTGTTCCCTGTTCTGCTGGCCTAGAAGTTTTAGCTCCTACAAGGAACCACAACAACCTCCCATTGAACTGGAAGCTTTGGCTTCTCTCTGGCCACTTTGGCTTCTAATGTGTTTAAGCCAAAGGGATAAGAGGGGAATAAAGAGGTTAGGAGATTAGGAGATGACCATGTGGAAATTGGATTGCCTCTCCACAATGGAGGTAAGAACGATTATGTCTGCAGTCCATGAGATCCTTTTGGGTGTTTCTTGGTGCTACTGTGTCCTGTGATTAAACTCAATGGGAAACTACAACAGCCTAATCCCAGGCAGGATGATAAAGGCCACAGACCCATCAGGAACGAAGGTATGAGTCACTCCTCCAGGAAAAGAGCTAAGACCTGATAAGGTGTTTGCAGAGAGTGGAAGAAATATAGAATGTGTAGTAGAGGAGTATAGTTATAAATACCAGCTAAGGCCACATGACCATAGTTGGATTTTATATATATAGATTACATATATATATGTATACATATGTTTACATACATATATGTATATATGTTTAATATATATGTATGTACATATATTATAGAGGATTACATTTGACATGAGTCTTTCTGTCATATTTTTCTAAGATTATTTTTTGTACAGATATTTGTGTTTTCTTTCAACATATAATGTAACATCAATGGCTATCTTCTTTAAGTTTGAGATACTAAAGGAATGTTCCCCCAAGGGATGTTGCTGCATAAATTCTAAATTTATAATGCATTTCTAGTTGTCTGCCAGACAGTTATGTCATGTTAGGTATAATTATGACCTAATTAAATATATAACGTGTTTCAGGCTGTCTGTGGTATAATTACATTATGTTTAGGCATTATTATGACCTGGATGTTGTTCTTATTTGGAAACTGATGATGATATATGAAAATATGATTGTGTGTCAAGTTGTTAGGGATTGGACTTGGGATACCTATTCCTAGTTGTCAGCTTGAATACATCTGGAAGGAACTACAATCCAGAAATGGAGGCTATAATTGTGAGAGATTATTATTATTATTATTATTATTAGCCTGGTTTAAAGTGGGTGGATCCACTTCTAGGCCAGACCTTTGAGTCGGGAAGACTCACCTTTAATCTGGGCCACACCTTCTGCTAGAAGCCTACACAAGGACCTGGAGGAAGGAAGCCTTAGCTTTTGCCTTGCTTGCCCATTTACCCCCTCCCTGGCCCTGGAGCCTACTTCCTCAGGATTCCAGCATATGCTGAAGACCAGCAGAGACATCCAACTTGTGGACTGAGCAACTACTGGATTTTTGGACTTTCTGTTCACAGCCAGCTGTTGTTGGATTAGCTGCAGCCTGTAAGTCATTGGAATAAATCATATATATAATTATATAGGATACGCATTCATAGGTATGACATATATGTAAACGTAGAGAGAGAGATTCATTTTATAAGTTCTGTTATTCTAGAGAACCCTACCGAATACAGGCGTAAACCTGCCATTAGAAGTTAGACTTCATCAACAAGATGTCCAGCCTCTCATCTTGATGGCATCCAGGATCTTGACACACTAGATCACTAGATCACTAGATCACTTCTCATGACTCCTCCCTGAAGCATTTGATCTCAGGATCCCTGAAGACTCCTTGCAGTGCCAGGTGGGACTGAATAAAAGGGACTTCGGGCCCAACAGCACCCCAAGTATACAGAGCACCTCATTTCCTCTTGGTTTTTGTTTGTTTTTGTTTGTTTTTCCTGGTCCACTAAAGCCTGGTTGAGAGAGTTAGAAATTGGCTGAACTTCCTCTCAAGGACATTTTACTATCCCTCATGCATATTCAGAGGTTTCATGTTAATTGCTGCAGGTCCTCTTGCCCAGATTACAAAGTGTCCTCTTGCTAATGCACCCCTGCTGGATGATTGCTCAAGAATGCAAGTATCAGCCAAGTGTGATGGCCCCACGGCACTCCCCGCTTCTCAGTGAACACCGGCTTATAATGTCGGCCTGTTGCGGGCATGAGCTATAGAATGCTATTCAAGCAACCATGAACCTGCAGGCAAGATAGCTCAGAAAGTGAAAGGCAGAGGCAGGCAGACCTTTGTGAGTTCGAGGCCAGCCTGATCTACATAGTGAGTTCCAAGACAGCCAGAGCTGTGTAGTGGACCCTTTCTCAAATACGCCAACAAAAAAATAACAAAACCAAGACAGTGCCAAGCTTTACTTGAGAACACCCATCTTTCTTCTAAACAAGAGGCTCAGATCCAAGCCAGAGGGGCCGGCCCACTGCTAGCAGGCTCCAGTTTTCCACCACCAACATGTCTTTGGCCACAGTGTCCTTGTTAAAAAGCCAGGTCTCTGTGGTTCAGCATGTCATTTGTCATTACTGTCAACAAACTCAAAACCAGTGATGATTAGTGTTGAGAGAAGACAAAGGACAATGCCCAACCCCTCCAGCTACTGCCCAGGGTTCAAACCCTAATTAATGATTGATACCCAGCTACTTCCCCCATCCTAAGACACTCCCTCTGCAGGCAGAGTTCTCCGTAGCAACTGGCACCACCAGCAGCTTGCTTAAACCTACTTTTAAAATGTGGGAAAATCTAGACCCAAGGCATAAGGAGACCCATCTCTTCACAGAGTAGGTTCTTGGGGTGAGAGAAGCCCGTGATAAAAGAATTTGACTGCGGCACATTCTAGAAAAGAGAGAAGTTTTCTTTCTGAAGAGGTAACTTGGATCCTTGTTCACACTTATCTGTTGGGATGGTTAATCTAGAATGTTATTTTGACGGCATTTGAAATCACTGTGAAAATAACCCCCTGGGCATGTCTGTTAAGGAGTTTCTAGAGATATTAATGGAGATGGGAAATGCTGCTCTAACTGTGGATGGCATCGTGCCAGAGGCTGGAGTTCTGCACTGAATAAAAGAGGAGACTGTGAGGCAGGCATCTGTGTTCCCTCTCTCTCTGCTTTGGTGCTGCTATGTGACCATGCACCTCATGGTCCCCCCATCACGATGGACTACCGCATTTTCAACCTCTGAACCCAAATATACTCCGCCTTCTTTTGTCAGATCTCTTATTACAGCAATCAGAAAAGTAACTGACCAACATCTCTCCAAGAGTGACCAGTCTACATAGCAAGGATATGGAGAGGCTGGGTTTTGCTGGTCACAAATGTCCCAGGGCGATCTGTGACTCAACCTTAAGTGTAAGTCACCCTGAGGTACCACTGAAATCACGACACTGGAACAACAGGCAGACAGGGCCCAACTGTATTCTTCTCATAGTGAAAGACTACAGCACAGTCATGTGAGAGCCGCCGGGGACTTCTAAGTGGTCCCTCCCTCCTCTATGGTCTCTGTGCTTCTGTCTCCTATACCTATTTAAAGGAGGATAAACCTGAGAATATCTCCCCTGGGAGTGTGAGGCCGCTGTGGAGGTCAGAAGGCTGTGGGATACTTCCAAGAAGTGTGGGGAAGGGACTGTCTGAGGTGGGGCTGCAAGGAGGGGCTGTCTGAGGTGGGGCTGCAAGGAGGGGCTGCAATTGGGGTGTAAAGTGAATGATTAAGTAAATAAATGAAAAAAAGTAGTTTCTATGGGGAATGCTCCATGAAAACCTGTCTAACAACAATGCTAAAGAAGACACGGATGAGGAAACTGAGGATCTAGAAAGTCACAGCCTGTTCTGGAGACCCTTTATGACGAGAACAGGATTCAGATTGATTCTTTCTACTGTAGATATCTATGCTTACTGTATTACAACAGCTTGTCTCAGAGAAGCCTTGAGTCAAGCAAAAAGTAAACAAAAAATCTATAGCATCCTGTACAGTTTATATTTCTGTTACTGACCAATCTGTGATTGTCTCTCCTGTGAGATTGATTCCTTCATTTTCTTAAGAATGAGTGCTTAGAAAATTTAAGAAATTAAGGCACGGCATAATAAATATCCCAAGAATATAAATAATTTATGCCAGAATTGTTTCAGCATAAGATTTTGAATTAATACTATTTTTGTAACACTACAATGATCATTTTTTTCTGGCAGTTCTATTCTTTCTGTACACCTCAAATTAAAATTTTATTTTATGTCCACATAATATTGTTTTTAATTTCAAACTGTTATTTGAATCCACTCAAGGACTATTGATTAAACGTGATTATGCTAAAAGTAAAAGTAATATCTTCAAAAAAATAAAAAGCTTCCAGAACTGAATGCCCTGAATAAGCGCTGTGGCACGTGAGAAGAGGCTCACATCGCTCTGTGGCTCCTCACGTGGCTCCTCACGTGGCTCCTCACGTGGCTCCTCACGTGGCTCCTCACGTGGCTCCTCACGTGGCTCCTCACGTGGCTTCTCACGTGGCTCCTCACGTGGCTCCTCACATGGCTCCTCACGTGGCTCCTCGCAGCTTCTGGAATAGTAGGCTCAGGATAAGGAGGATGAAAATGAAGATGTAACAATCTCCTCTTGGTTTGGTGTCCTCAGTTTGGGGCCACCTGGGGACAAATTCTTGCTTCCTGCTCCACAGCTGCAGCTGCCTGCAAAGTTCGCCCCTGGTCGCCCAGCAGGCTGGGCTCAGGCTGCCTTGGTGTCAACAAAGCCAGCGTGTGTCCCTTTTCCATCTTCCCAGCTGTAAGCTCCAAAAGTTTTCCAAGGGCCCTTTCAGCTGTGGTTGGAATCCAGGGTCTCGGCACCACCCCAGGGCGGAGACTCATTTACTTTGGCCCCTGGGCAGTTTCCTATGGCGTCCCGTCCTGGGAATGTATGGAAGAGGGCCTTTTGAAGCAGGCTATGGTGAAGACCCTCCAAAGACTGTGGCTAAGCCGTTAAGCCTTCAGGGATCTCCCAGTTCTTGCCCCAGGATTCTTCCCCTCATGGGTTTGAGGTTTAAAGGATGTGCCCACAAGCAGCTTCTGATGGAGGGTTTGTTGTAGCTTTTGAAAGATACTGCAAATACTCAAATTTTCCTTGTGGATATTTTTTTTCTCTCCAAAAGAGAAAAAAAATTATAGTGTCCATCTAAGGAATCTAGTCAACAGATGCATGATGAATTAAGCGTGTACATTAAGAAATAAATAGTTTTTCCTTCCTGGCCAGCTGGGTAAGGCCTTACATATGCCAGGGCGCTGCCTTAACTCACCATGCTTTCTAGAATGGTGTATATCTGATGATTTATTTATTCACATCTTTTTTGGCATGGAAAGAAAGCAGATGTAATTAATGCCACACCAGAGCTGCTTTCTGCTCTGCTGAACCCTTCGTGATGTGTCTGCAGATGGTCTGAGAGGTCTTGGGTTCTGAACCTGTTCTCCTCATGCATTTCTGGGTAGTTACTTCCAGAATTGGCCTTTGAATCGAACTGGCTTATGGGTATCCCTACCCCCACAGTGGTGTTAGGGAGTCACCTTGCTTTTGTCGGGCCATGCCTTTGCCACCAAGCCGCATCATTGATTCCTTACATCAATACCTGATCTAAGGAATTAATTTTTTTTACCTTATGATTTTTGTGCCCATGTGTTTCTGTGTTTCTACTGTAGGGTATAATAGGCTGAGTGTGGAGATGTCCCAGAATGGAAGTGGCGAATCTGAGGGCTCTCTCAAGGGCAATGAGGAGTACCTCAGTCCATTTCTTACTCCAGACCTACCACACATTGCCTTAACTCACAAGTCTGTGTAATATTAACCCTCCCTAGAAAAAAACCCCAAAGTTCCCGGGGTTCCTTGTAATACCATAAAGTCATGTGCATATCAGAATGAACACAGCCTCTCTGCTCTCATAGCATGGGGCAAACTTCGGAAGCTTAGAAGATCCTCTCAGTGTACAAAGGCAGACTTTCTGGTCTTCCAACTTGATGGTGCGAATGTGCATGCACCCCAGAATACGGCTTTTTTACATTTAGCGGAGTGAACATTCATTTAAGCCCATAAATTATTCACTACTTTATTATAAACTCAACTGCGTTAGATACTTTTGCCTGACTGAGGCTAGCCTAGTATTCTGGGCATGTATAAGGTGGGCCCTCTCCTGCAGAGGTTCTACTGGTTAAGTATATTAAGAATAATTTTATTAGTGTTATATTGAATGTGTGGTAGATTTATCACAGGTTATTCCTCTGTAATCCCGAATACCTATAAAGTTCTCACCCCACACAGTGCATATCATCTGATTTATCTCTTTCCCTAATGAAACTGGGCAAGGACTGGGCACACTTTGTCATTGTGCTTTTTACAGCTAGCCAATGGCTAGCAAAATCCAAGGCTCCTCAGATACTTACCGGATGAACAGTACATGCCAATAGGCTTGTACCTTTATTACCCCCACCTACAGGAGGCTACCCCAATAAGAGTGAAGTTGGAAACAAGTATGAAGCCTCTGGATTGTAGCTCTGTGCCCTCGGTCTGTGCTTGCCAATCTTGGCCCCTCTGCCCTCTGCCCTCTGCCCTCTGCCTGCCTCTGGGACTGTGGTGTGTGAGTTGTATAACACAATGAAGGGACTCAAGCTTGTGTGCATCCCCATCAGCCAAGGGGTCGCTAGGTCAGCTATCCAGTTCAGTGCCACCCAGGCAAACACACAAGCGTTTCCTTTTCAACCGACTCACTTGACCAAGCGTGGGCAGAGCCAAGTGACCTTCACCCAAACCTATCAAGGCTATCATTGTGTTTCCATGTAAGGCAGCATTGTGAAGCTGGGAGCTTCCCTCTTCCACATGCTTACGACCGCATGCATTTGTGTTTTGAATGCTGCCACCCTGTGCAGAGACCGCAACATTGGGGCATGAGGCGTCAAACAGGGGCCTCTCAGTGGGTCATCTGGAGAAGTACTTAAAGCTTCCTAAGCATGCTTTCTGTGCATAGACAGGGCAAAGAGGTGGCTGACACTCACATTTGGGCATCAGTGGTACTGATGTGAGCTTCAAAAGTACCTACCTGGCATGCAGAAACATTATCCGGGTCAACCTTAATGTCAATGCTGGAAGCGCCCCTTCCAAAAGATTTCTCTACTCACGAGATCAGAAACTTGAACAGAATGAATCTCTTTTCCTCCCCAGTGACTTCTAACTGGGTTATATAATTTTCTTCAACTCTGAATATAAGTAGCAGCTATCAGCCACAGCACCATCTGCGATGGTACCAAATGATCAACAAACCGTGGGCCTTTTCCTAGCAGTATGGGTTCCCCACAATGTCTTTTATACGGTTGCTTCCTCCATCATAACGCTCTGACACACACTGGTGGAAAAGCATCTTTGGACCCTGTAGCATCTCAGTCAGGGTATTGCTCACGTAGCAGGGGGAGTCCGGCCGAGGGCAAATGCTCCTGCCTGAGCTAGAACATCCAGACAGACACACTAAACCCCTCCCTCCTCTGTCTGTTCTGGTTTTGTACCTTCGCTCAGTAGACTGAAAGACATTTACCCACACCAAATGACTATCTCATTATGAAACACATGTCTACAGATGCTCCCGGAAGCAATCCTTAGCCAGCTATCTGGGTTGCCCAAGACTTAGTCAAGTTCATACAGAAGACTAACCTCCTATTATGCATTTTCTTTTCTTTTCTTTTCTTTTCTTCTTTTCTTTTCTTTTCTTTTCTTTTCTTTTCTTTTCTTTCCTTCCTTCCTTCCTTCCTTCCTTCCTTCCTTCCTTCCTTCCTTCCTTCCTTCCTTCCTTCCTTTCTTTCTTTCCTTCTTTCTTTCTTTCTTTCTTTCTTTCTTTCTTTCTTTCTTTCTTTCTTTCTTTCTTTCTTTCTTTCTTTCTTTCTTTCTTTCTTTCTTTCTTTTTCTGGATTTGGTTTTTTTTGAGACAGGGTTTCTCTGTATAGCCCCGGCTGTCCTGGAACTCACTCTGTAGACCAGGTTGGACTCGAACTCAGAAATCCGCTTGCCTCTGCCTCCCAGAGTGCTGGGATTACAGGCATGCACCACCACCACCTGGCTCCCTATTATGCGTTTTATAACATTATTTTATGCAGCACGTTTTGAGAAGCAATGTTAGATTTTTACCAAGCAATGCAAGGGAACCATGGCACCACAAAATGTTAGACAACCCTTGATAACAGCTCTACCATGTGAGCATCTAGGATTTGCTTGATGCTTCTCAGGTAGAAACAGATCATTTCTAAAATAGTTCTTGTCTAATATTCTTCCTATACCTGAGAGAGGTAGATGCGCTAGCTACCAACTTATTGGCTGCCAACTTATTGGCTGTCAATGTATTGTACAGTTGCAGTGACTTGCCAGGGATCTTCTGCAGTGGAAAACATTCTGTCTGTCTTTCTCTATGTCTTCACCTTTCCTTGTTTAACACACCATGGAGCTGAGCACTCACAACATTTTTTCTTTCCAAGCCAAAAGAGTGTGTTAGCTGGACCAGGGCAGGAAGCCAAGCCTTCCCCCAGGCAGTGTGGCCCTCTTCTTCCCTTGATGCTTGTCCTGCATGGCTACCCAGAGAATGGACATCCACTGTTTGTCACCTGCATCAAGTGAAGCATCCTGCAGTCTTTAGTGACCTCCATCATGTTCCTTCATGCTTACCATATACATCTCATTGGCAACAGGAGTTTCTAGAGTTTTCTGGCTGTCTACGAGAGCTTCGCAGACTCAGGCCTGTGTATGACCCGGGCCATTCTTGACCTGGGTCAAATCAGCATACTGATCTCTAAACCACTGAGCAACTTCTGTAATGGAGCCTGAATCCAGGTGAGGATTAGGCCTCCTGGACTTTTCCAGGGATGCCGTGACAAGGGATTGCTGATGGAATGGCTTACGATCAAGGATCTGATAGCATTCTTTCCCTTGCCAGGCTGGGAGTCAATGTGTTGTGCAGTTGCAGTGACTTGCAGGTGATCTTCTGCAGTGGAAAACATCTTTCTGTCTGTCTTTCTCTTTATGTCAAGTTTCCCCTGTATTTATTTTTGGTGTCCAAATCCTTTTTTTAAAAAATAGGATATTGGTTCTATCCTACTGACTTAGAGTTTACTGTATTCCCATATGTCCTTGTTATAACTAATCACGTCTAATTCTACCATAACTAATTAATGACTCTGATTTCTAAATAAAGTTATCTCCTGGGTAGAGCTTCAGCATGTGCATTTTAAGGAATACATTCCTCCCTGCAGTTCAACATCCCTTTAAAATTTGCTCAGAACTAAGATTTTTAAAAAAAAAATGTTTACTTGTTTGTTGAGCAGGAATTCATGTAGCCCATGATGGCTTTAAACTCATATGTAACAGAGGCAGGCCTTGAACTCCTGACTTTCCTGCTTCAATTCCCTCAAGTGCTGATATTAGAGGTACAGTCACTTTACCTGATAAGATTTTGTGTAGTTTGAATGAAAGTAGTGCCATAGGCTCACAGGGAATGACACTATTGGGAGGTGTGGCCTTTTTGGAGTAGGTGTAGCATTGTTGGAGGAAGTGTGTCCCTGGGGGAAACCTTTCAGGTCTCATGTGCTCAAGCCAGGCATGCTGGCCCAGCGTCTCTTCCTGCTGCCTACACATCCAGATGTAGAATACTCTAGCACCATGTTGCCTGCATGCTGCCACCCTTCCCACCATGTTCTCCTTTCTAAGAGTTGCCATGGTCATGGTATCTGCTCACAGAAATAAAAACCCTAACTGAGACATGTATTTGGAGATTTGTCTTACCCCTTTATAACTAACACCATGTTAATGGACTATAACTCATAAATAATATTCTCCAGTTTGGTCTTGAGTAATCTCTTAGGACAGTAAGTGCCTTCCTTCATGATGCGTCTGATAATTTGGTCATACATGTTTGTAGTGTCCCTCCATGGAATATGCCTTTATTCTGGAATATGTGTGTCTGGAATATGGCTGAGAGTTCTTCTCATAGGAGATTTGAGATTTGTGTATATTGGTGGACAGCTTTGTGGTTCTTATCTGACTTGTGTCTGGCTTATTCCTATTACAACTGCTCTCCAATGGAGCTCTAGTCAAGAAAAAAGCCTAGGGTGTGTTGGTGACCCAAGAGAGACGGCAAAGCACAGCACATAAAATGACAGTAAGCAGAGGATAGTCTGTTATCACAAGGCTGTGTGAGACACATGGTCAACCTCCACATGCTCAACCAGTGTAGAGGAGCCAGATGAAGCAAGAGGAGAGGGGAACTGTGGACTGAAGACTTAGTCACTCTCTTGGATGCTTCCCTGGGGTCATGCCATGATTGAAAGGTGGTCCCCACCACACAGCATGCGCAGTTCGTGCAGAGTGGAGGCAGAGGGGTGAGTGAGTGCACTCTACCATTCAGCCCCACAGGAAGGTGAACAGCAGGAGGCAGGTGTTTAGAGCAGATTTATGGATTAGCCACTTTGAGGAAAACTGAAAACTGTGTTAGAGATGACTATCCCCTTCCCCCAGTATGAGACCAATCGAATTATATGTTTAATGAATAACAAGGCAGCATAGAATGGTTAAGAGTTTGCTGCTGTATGGTAAGTGTCCCTACTCTCCTGACTGAATCCCAGCAGACCCACGAGTCAAGGGAATGGATATGAGGGAAAGGCCAGACATTCTAGTTTCACCTCTTTCTCATCTTTTAATTCAGATATGTTGTCGTCCCCATTCACAAAGATGCGGTAGGTAGACCAGTTCTGACACACCAAGTGTGTCATCCTCTGAAGCCTAATGGCTGTGGGCCTCTTCTGCACAGTGCTCATGTCACGCCATGTGCTCATTAACCCCTCATCTCTGTGAGCTAATGTCTGACAAATAGTGTAAGGGGGGCAATATACACTGTGGCGCACAGTTTCACGAGTGCCAGGCCAGCACGGTAAGAATGGCATATGGAGCAAAACGGTTATAGCCTTGTCGCTAGGAAGCAGAGCAAGGGAGACATGAAGGGGCCGGCAACAAGGTACAGCACAGACCTGACCCCAAGGCCTATGTCCTCCAGCCAGGCCCCACTTCTTAAATTTCCAGAATTTCCCAAAATGGTACTACATGCGCATTAACACGTGAACCTGTGGAGTTCATATACAACCATTACACTGTACTTCTCTGTAAAGGTTTTAAAAAACTTTTTATGTATACGTATTTTTTACCTACGTATATGACTATGTACCACATGTGTGCAGTATCCGTGGAGGCCAGAAGAGGGCATCAAATCCCCTGGAAGTGATGTTCCAAACAGTTGTGAGCCACCATGTGGGTTCTGGGAACTGAACCCCAATCCTCTGCAAAAGCAACATGTGCTCCCTGTCCCCTGTGCTTCTGCTACACACTGATGGTCACAGCTTCTGTGTAACAGGAACCACAGGAGAATCATTGAGCAAATATTCACTGTGCATACATATTACTCTATAACACTGTCTATGATTAGAGTATGATTAGAGACCCGGAGAGCTCAAGCTTTACTCCCAGGGAACAGAAAGGGTAGTTCTAGAAAAAGACAATGGAAGATGTGTTGGGTATTGCCGAAAGGCTTCCCTAAGGTAACTTTTGTATTCATCTCTTGAATTATGAATTTTACAGGACAGTCAGTCAGGAAAGCATGGAAGTGGAATACTCAACAAAGAACAAAGCATGGGCAAGGGCATTTATAGGCAACTGGGCATGGTTTGTTAGGAAACTTACACCAGAAACAGTGAGAATATCAAACCTAGAAAAGATAGAACTCCCGTAGCCTCAAGCTGCTTGTGATTTGTCACCACACACAGTTGCCACAAATGAGTCATGATCCCAGAGGATCAGCCAGGTGTGCGTAGCGTGAAACATGATGAATGCATGATGGCTGTCAGTTGGTTGGGAGCAAGAGTGGTACCCCATCTGTTATAGGATGCAGCCTGCCTCCTGAGATTCTCCAGTGTAAGACCGTGAGACATGTTAGACTCCACAAACACAGGTACATTTATTTGTCAAGGGATTCTGTAAGCGACCAGGATACTGTTGTTAGCACTTGCCTTCATAATGCATCGAACATCCTTAAACTTTCAGTAAACAATGGCACAGTTTCTCACGGCAGCATCCTGCTTATCTAGGCGCGCTTCACTCTGGAAGTCTTGAATCACATTTTGTGAATTGTCTGCTTGGTGGCTCACTCAATCGCTCTGGTTGAATGACACTGTCAACTGAGGCACCCTCACAGCATTGCCAATGGCATCCATGCATCCTTGGCTGAGCTTATGAATGTATGATCGCCACTAGTGGGCTGAACGGTGGCACGACACCTTCTCCTTCCAGACTTGCTCTGAAATAAAGTGCGTATAAAGCTAGGGAACATTCATGTGTTCCATGTGCAACAAATCAAAGTGTGCAAACTCAGAGCAAACTTGAAATGAAATTTCTCTGATGTGAGACTTGCTATTTCCCCAAGAATCAACACTTAGATACATGATAATCTTTCTATTCCCATGACCAGTCACATAGCAGATAACTTCCACAGAACAGGCAAGTGGTCTTGGGGGCCACTTCTGTGAGACCTCTGTGCCCTCCAGGGCCTGGCCTCAGATGTTGCATACAGCCACACATACTGCGTGCAATCTCCTGCTTAGGCGACCTTGGTCCAGTATAAGAGGGGTTGGCCCAGGCAGTGAGGTTTACTGGGCACAGGAGACAGAGGCTACAGGACACCCTTGAGATACAGGGGGAAATGTGTGACGAGAATGAGGAAGAGGAAAGGAGAAGAACCAGGAAATAGACCCAAACCAACAGAGGAACAGGACGGAAGCTGGGGCAGGCCTAGAAGGGAAGCAGCCTCAACTGTATGAGGAGAATACACGGCAAGAGCATTTGGAGCACAGCCTTCAGAAAAAAAATTAAAATCATGAAAAAAGAGATGTGTTGAGTGAAACATTAAAAATGTTGGACTGGCTAGTTTCCATGCCTATGCCTTGGTGGCCTGGCTGGCCATACATTGGAGAGCAATGTCTGATCTGTTTTTATCTTGTAGAGATTCTGACTCTGAACTCCACAACCTCTCTACCCAGCTTACCAGGTTCCCACTGGCAAGTGGCTACCACACCAATCCCCCATGGCTTTTGTGATACATCTCAGGCAAACCCATGTTTGGCCGACATAACTTTCTCTCTTGAAACCAGATGAACTGCCACATGAAGGAAAATGCAACACAAACTTAGTTCAGAAACAATAGTAATTCAATCTCTGGCGCAACAACTAAAGCCTAATCTTGTAAGCCTTGTTAAAATCTGATCCCTCCGGTGGCAAATCCTTGTGGATCTGCCATGATACTGGGAAACTCTAGCAGCTACTTCTTACCCCTCTGTTGTCCCGGTTCCAATGAGAACTAACTCTCTCCTGCTTCCTCTCTCCTTCTGTCCAACCCAGAAATCCTGCCTACTTGCCCAGTGATTGGCTCCTTTATTCACTGGGGGATTGGTTCACAAGAACAGCACCAGGCCCATCCACAACAGAGATGTTAGAGAGAAGGTGGTTCAGTGGTTTGGCGAATATACTGCTCTTACAGAAGACCCATGTTGAATTTCCTAACAGCTCCTCCAGACCACCCCCCAGCTCCTCCATTGGGGACCCCATGCCCAATCCAATGGTTGACTACTAACATCTGCCTCTGTATTTGTAAGGCTCTGGCGGGGCCCCCAATGATCTCAGCCACCCAGAAACCCCAGGACTCCCAGGGACTAAACCTTCAACCAAGGGATACACATGGTTCCAGCCAAAAATGTGGCAGAGGAAGGCCTTGTTGGGCATCAGTGGGAGGAGTGGTCCTTGGTCAGGTAAAGGTTCAACAGAGGCTCCAACAAAGGGAAACTGAGGGGGGTGATGTGGGAGTGGGTTGGGTGGAGGGGCATTGGTAGGGGGTGGAAGGAGGAGTTGGGGGTCTTTGGGGAGGGGGGAAATCGGGAAAGGTTTTACCATTGGCAATGTAAATGAAGATGATATTGAATAAAAAAAAGAAAAAAAGAAACAACTCATCATAAGTACAAAAAAATTCCTAACAATTAAAAATTGAGTTCCCTCCATAATTAAAAATAATACATTTTCTAAAACAATGAACAGAAGACCGTCTGCTATGCTTCAGCATCTGAAGCGGAGGAGACGGAGAGATGACTCAGTTGGAAAGCGCTTATGGTCCAAGCATGAGGACCTGAGTTCGTATCCCCAGCACATATGTACAGAGCCTGGGGAAACAGGCAGATGGACCCTTGGAGCTTTCTGACCACCTAGCCAAACCCATGAGCTCCAGGCACAAAGCAAGACCCTGTCTCAAAAACCAAGGTGGAGGGGCACAGAGGAGGCACTCTGTGTCAACATCTGGCCTCCACACATATGCACACACATGCAGGCACAGCCCTGCGTGTGCACACTCACACCAACACCTGCACACACATACATGCTGCACACACATAAAAGACCTCAGCTGATATATAAACAATATGATTAAAAGAAACCTGTACTGTACAGGAAAGCAAAAAGAGAGAGAGAGAGAGAAAACTCAGCAGTTATATGTTCAGGAAAATAAGCCATTTTAGAAGAAAACGGTGGTAATAGATGACTTCAAATTTGCAAAGAATATTGATTAGGCAGAAACCGTGACATTGCTGCCGGCGCCGTCAATCTAGTTAAAATGGGAAATGTTGTGAGGGTGGCCAGAGAGGACGCAAGGGCAGAGGACAGACTGCCTCTGTTAGTTAGGCAGAGCACGAACTCTGTCTGTGAAAGCAAAGCTCAGAGACGAGGCCAAGGGACAGCCACTTAAGTCATCACACTACTTGGAAATGCAGAAGTTAACATCAAATGAGACAGGTGAAGAACTGGATGTGACCCTGCCTGAGGACTCGATGGGGAGCATTCAGGGGCAAGGCAGGGGACAACTGCTCATTGCTATCTGTCATTGTCAGATTAACACTAACATAAACAGTACTTACAAAACGGGGTGACTGTTCTATAGCATCCCTGATTTCCACGTCATGCTTTAAATTTCGAATGACTATCCTTATGCTTCCATAGCTATTTAGAGAATCGCCAATGACTTTGACTCAAATTTTTAAAATTTTTACCATGCTGCATGAAGTAAGTTGCTGAAATTAAAAAAAAAGATTCAGAGCAAAAACAAATAAATGACCTTCTCAATTATCACTTACAAATATATTCACCCCTCTCAGAAATGGCTTCTACCCCTGAATTGTAGTTCCCTTTTTTCTGCTCTTTGTGTTTTGGGGTCCCCTCCCTAAAATCTTCTTCAAGATCTTTCTTGAGATTTTAGTGTGTGTGTTTTCACATGTGTGTGCCTGTACACACACACACACACACACACACACTAAATTACTGGACAACTTTGTGGAATCAGTTTCTCTCCTTTTACTTAAAGCAAAACAAAACATAATACCTGTGTTTTCTTTCATTTCTCAAAGTTAGGAGAGTGCTTTCTGATATACTTCATGAATGATGTTTTAAACTTCTGCCCTATATACTGGAGTCACATTTTGGGGACAAGGTCTGTATTTCATTGGCACTTTGATTCTACTACTAATGTGCTTTTAAAATAAGGTATTCCTTAATTTGGAGCAAAAAAAAATTTAAAAAAATGGAAATGAACTCTGATATGAGCAGTGTCTTTGCTGCCCCCTATAGACTAACACTGGGACTACATCCCTTTGTAGTTTCTTTTGTTTTGTTTTGTTTTGTTTTGTTTTGTTTTGTTTTGTTTTTGAGGTGGGGTTTCACTGTGTAACCCAGACTGAGTTTGAACTTCAAATGCTCCTGTCTCCACTTCCTGAGTACCAAGATGATAGGTGTCTACCACTTCACCCTGTTTATACATCACTGTTTTATACTCTTTGTTTAATTGCTGAGTTATCGTAAGCAGTCAAATATCCTTGTCATTGTTTATGGTGGCAGATGTCTACAAGGCAATGCAGGGACTTCGTAAAAAGTCATCCCTTGGATCTTTAGGGCATTTACTAATCTAGCTGGGAAGCCAGTCTCCTGGGGAAGACTAAAACAGCGAAGGAACGCTCTGGTCAATAGATGGCTCTCTTTCATGGGGAATTCAGTCAGCTTTATCCCTTTATCCTCAGATGTGCTTCAAGAACGATGTAAGGTGGAATGGAAGAACTCAAAAAAGAAAGAAAAGCCCTACATGACAAACCCTACATTTTCTGTAGAGATCCCAGTACCTCATTCACACAGGAATTGAGGATCTGCTCTATAATCCCTAATGGATTGTGGATGACAATTCACTAGAATAAAAGGCAAAGATACTTTGGAGCATTTCTACCTTTATATGAAAAACAATGTAATCATTGCATGTGATACACACACACACACACACACACACACATATAGTGGTGGTTTGACTGTGTTTGACGCATGGGAAGTGGTGGGATGTGTACCCTTGCTAGAGGAAGTGTGTCACTGTTGGGGTGAGTTTTGAAGTCTCCTCCTATGCTCATTGTCTGCCCAGTATAGATGGTAGCCTCCTCCTGGCTGCCTGCAGAAGTGAGTCTCTTGCTGCCGCCTCTGGATCAAGATGCAGAACTCTCAGATCCCTTCCCGCACCATGTCTGCCTGGACACTGCCAGGCTGATGCCACCATGATGAACCTCTGACACTCTCAGCCAGCCCCAGGTAAATGTTTTCTTTTATAAGAGTCGCCTTGGTCATGGTGTCTCTTCACAGCAATGGAAATCCTAACCAAGATAAACTCACACATGTGTGTATGTGTGTGCATTGTGACTGGTGTCCATTGCCTTATGGCACTGAGGAAAATGTTCTATAACATAATGATAAGGACAAGGGGTGACAAAAACCTACTTGTGTTCTATGGAGAGTTTCCCAGGGGTTTCTATTTTCATGTTAACTATGTGAGTGCTTTTCAAATTATATTCCAGAATCTCCCAGAAACAGTCCTCACAGAATAGACACGGGGCCATCAAGAACACAAACCCACTCGTACACAGTCAACAGAGGCAGAATGACCTCAGAATGACTTCCTCGCCAACAATATTAAGGTAAATATCAGTGGCCATCTAATTTTATCTTCTAAGAGGCTGGTTTTAAAAATTGGAAAGGATCCAGAAAAGACTCAAAACAGAGATAGGCGCACATTCTCTCAAATAATCAGACCTCGATCGAGTGGAGTGTGGGACAGGACAAAGAACATGCACTTCACAGAGGGAAAGACAATTTTGGCTTCAGCATCCAGGGAATGCAAAGAGATCTTTCTAATCAGAATAATAAAAGGATGTGCTACATTCTGTGTTTCTCCACAGGACGCTGGTAGGACTTTTGTTTACTCAGACATTACACACTGATTTTCTGTTACACTGGGTGAAAATGTAATACTTGTGTGTTCCTCAGCCCCCAGTCTCCTGTCCTCTCCCATAGCTCTATGTTATTCTTGGTGGAATCAATAAAGACATTGGCATTCGGGTGTCCATTGCGGTTCCACTGGCGGTGGGAAAGTAGGCTCCATCACTGACCAACTCAGCTCAACCTCAACCAACCTCATCCAGGCCCAGATCGGTCGCTTTGAGTCCATCCACATTGACATCTACTCCATCTATGTGCTGATGGAATCTACAGGAGCTGCTCCTGTAGAACCAGAGCCACAGGATCTCTATGACGCCGGGTAACAGCAGGATATTTGTCCAGTATTGATGGTACATCAGAAACCAGAAACCTTGAACCAGACCAACAACTCGTTGCAATACATTTGGGTGTAAAGCTCTTTGGGTGAAAAATATATGTGTGTATATATTGCATGACTCACTACAGCTTTCAATGCTACTACCAAGGAATATATGATGGAGAGGGGACAAGATGGAGGAGTGGAGAAGTTCGTGTGCAGGGGAGAGAGGTGGAATTAGAGGCATGACAACTGTAGCAGGTGTCGGTGAAGACTGGTTAATGCAGGGGCAGGTCATTACCCAGTAGGGTCTGGAGGGTGGTGTGCAGCAGCCTAGAGCTTCAGCAGACTCAGCCCTGAGCAAGCTGTCCAACCACACGATCATCCTGGCTCCAATAGGATGTTCGAGATGAAGAATTTTCAATTACTGGATTGGACCTTTTTGAAAGTCCCTCCCATAGGCCATGGCCCAAACCTTGGTACCCATGCTGATGCCTGCAGGCAGTGCTGCCATTGGAGACCAAGTGGGACCTTGGCATGTGCTGGGGACCATGTGGATGTTCATGGCCTATGCTGATGTCAGAAACTGTGTAGAAGTCCAGGATGTATGCTGCTGCTGACTGCCAAGGGCAGGGAAGCAACTTTTGCAGCGTTATCGACGACAGATGCGCAGTTGGGAAAGAGTAACATCAAAGGCTTCTTTGACAACGCTTACCTCTACCCCAGCCCTCCTCCCAGAAATGACAGCCCCAAAAGGACACCATCAAAGAGACCTCTTAAAGATTGTGATATGGATGCTGACGTATAGCTCTCCATAGTTGATGGCTTCTGGTGGGGGTGCAGGTGGAGAGGGACTAGTTTTCTTTTGGGAGCTGGCCACTGGGAATTTGACTATGTTCCAATGGCTATATGGGCAACACAAAATAAACATTTTTCTTTTTCTTTTTCCCTTTCTTTGCTCTTTTGGTGGAGAAAGGGTCAAAATGGGGGTGAAGCAGACACAGGATGACTGGGAAATAAATATGATCCGAGTGTATGATGGGAAATTCCCAAATAATTAATACAAATATTATGTTGGCATACTGGCTGGTGTGTGTCAACCAGCCAGTTTTGTGTGTCAACTTGACACAGGCTGGAGTCATCACAAAGAAAGGAGCTGCAGGTGAGGAAATGCCTCCATGAGATCCAGCTGTGGGGCATTTTCTCAGTTAGTGATCAAGGGGGGGAGGGCCCCTTGTGGGTGGTGCCATCCCTGGGCTGGTGCTCTTGGGTTCTGTAAGAGAGCAGGCTGAGCAAGCCAGGGGAAGCAAGCCAGTAAGAAACATCCCTCCATGGCCTCTGCATCAGCTCCTGCTTCCTGACCTGCTTGAGTTCCAGTCCTTTGGTGATGAACAGCAGTGTGGAAGTGTAAGCTGAATAAACTCTTTCCTCCCCAATTTGCTTCTTGGTCATGAGATTTTGTGCAGGAATAAAAACCCTGACTAAGACAGTTGGGGGCGGGTGTGGGGGAAGAACCTAAGTCATTTACTATCATCATGTTTTCTTTCTTGAAAAATGTCTTATTTTTCTGGGCTTTGCATCATTTTGCTTTCTGTATACTGACTCAACTTCTTCCATGTTATTTACATATAAATCAACTTTCAAAAATGCTTAAGGATATAAAATTTTCTTTAAATCTATTGTTGCCTATTTTCCCCTCCTTCCTACTGAGCACTTGTTGTCTAAATACAGTCTGGACTCCAAAGCCTGCTGGAGTGCTGTTTTGTCCTACTAGAGTCCTAGGCTACGAGGGGAACCTGATGCAAAGACAAGTTTACACAAAGTCATTGTGTAAGCCATTTACACAAGTCAAGACCTAGGAATGAGTCTGGTTTTCAATGGGGACTGCAGAACCATAGACAGTATCGAAGTGAAATGTATATTTGAATGACCATCACACCCGCATTACCCAGGGTTAAGGGAAACATGCCTGTCTATTCTGGAAGGGTTCCCTGGGATGCCTATAATGGCATGCCTTTGGTGCTGGCTGGTTTTCTCAACTCTACACAAACTAGAGTCACCAAAGAGGGAGGAACCTCCAGTAAGGAACTGCCTCCATCGCCCGATCTATGATCACGTCTGCAGTGCGCTTTCTTGGTGAAGGATTGATGTGAGAGGCCCCGTCCACTGTGGGTGGTCATGTTGGTTCTGGGTTGCATAAGAAAGCGTGTGGGTGAGGGAGAGCTGGCGGGCTGGCCAGCTTGGCTATCACCCAGGCCTAGATCCAGGACTCTGATCCACCCCAACATCTACCCCATCTAGGAACTGTTAGAGCCCAGGAAGGGGCTGGTCCCAACAGGGTTGCAGGATCTCTCCATGGCACAGGGTGAAAACTGATATCTTAAAGGAGTTTCAGTGAAGATCCGGTATTGAGGATGTGGCTGAGGCCAGGGGCCTAGAGCCAGACTGGTGACTCACTGCAATGAGCACATTTGCAAGTGGGAAGGTGTGGACTAAGGGTATGCTGTGGGACTCACTATGAGACTTTATTTTCTTTTGGGGGGGAGAGACTGCAAGGGCAGAGTGTGGATGAGAGGGAATGGGAAGGTGAGCAGGACTGGGGTGCGCGATGTAAGCTCCAAGGAGAATCAGTAAAAAGTTAAATAACACAGGAAGAATTAACTAATTAGAAAGAAGGCTGAGCACGTTGGAGAGCCAGCCCGTGAGCCGCATGATGTCTGCCTCAGTTCCTTTTGGCCTCGGCTTCCCTCAGAGATGAACTGCAGCCAGGAAGGCAAACACACTCTTTCATCCCCAAGTTGCTTCTGGTCGGTGTTTTTTTGCAGCAACAAAGAAGCAAACTCTGACAGTCTTCTTCCTTGGAATGATTGCACACTGCCATAGACCACAAGAACAACTTAGAACAGAGAAGCAAGTGCTGGTCCAAATGTCACTCTAAAAACAACTTTTATAGAAAGATAAGAAGAATGATTTTCAGTGTCAAACTCCGTGCCAATATTCACCTAGAAACTTCCTCACCCATTTAACGTCTTCCAAAAAAAAAAAAAAATCCATGCCATAATTCTCACTTATTTAAAATGTAAACTTTGAAGCTGGCAATAAAGATGATAGAAAACACATCTCTCAAAAGAATACAGAGACAATTTGAATTTTAACAGGGCGAGAGTGAGCAAGAAAAAATTTGTCCTGGTGACCACATTATAGCAGGCAGAATCTTTTATTCTTTAGACTCCCTCAGTCTGGAACTGGTCTCTGTCTTGCTTAAGTATCATATTATTAAAGTTATATTATCACAATGGGCTTGCTGCTTTATATGGTACCTTATAATTTATCAATACTTTTGTGATACTCCTGTAAGGCCTTAAACGGTCTATTTCATTTGAGCAGCTTGATATATATAATGAGCCTGCTAGATGCTTTGGGTCGTGTTTATGGTGTTAAGTATAACATTCCCTATAGAGATTTCCTATCAAGGGAACACTGAGGTTAGGATTTGAGTGTTCGTGCTAGGTGAGCTGGCTTGAGTTCAAGTCTTGCGTTTGACACCAGCTAGCTGTAAGACATGGAAACATGGCTAAGTCTAACTCTCAGTTTTCCACTAAGAGAGCCACCCTTTCCACTTCCCAGGGTCATGAGAGGATCAATACAGTTAGTAATGACACCAGAGTAGTGCCTGGCCCACAGGGAGTTTGATACTGGGCAGGAAGGAGGTGGTGTCTTAGAGGCGGCTGGAACATTTATGATTCACTTTTGAGCATTCATGAATGCGTGCATGCATGCGTGTGCATGCGCGTGCGTGCGTGTGTGTGTGTGTGTACGTGTGTGTGTGTGTGTGTGTGTGTATCCGTGCATGTGCAACTGTAAACTCTTTCTGCAAGCAAACCTTCAAAACCTTATGCTGGCACACATGGAGCACTGGGGAGCTGTTGAGAAGCAGGGGATCTGGCTTCCCTCGGCTTCGTTTCCTTTCTCGGTTGTGTCCTTGAGTCATCTCTGTGGAATTCTGGGATGCCTCAGCAGAGCTTGATCGCCCACAGGACTTGAAGTTCTCTGAACTGTTTTGTTCCACCTTTCCCACTTTCCGGCAATGAGAAGTGGCATCTCGCCATGAAATAGAAGCCTTGCCTGTGTTTGGCTTCTTCCTGACTTTGTTAAGGCTGTGCCTCCTAGGACACCAACTCAGCCCCTCGCCCCTAGTAATGCCTCACACCCCATCTTCCCAGCCCTGAGATCAGAGACAGAGTCAGGACTGGAAGTGACCTCTAGCTCCCTCTAGGATTCTGCCTGGGTACCACACTGGATTATCTCAACAGCCAGCCACAGTACTTTGGACAAATGAGGTAAACTCAGCCAATCACCAAGCACGGCTGTAGAAGAACCTATAGCAATGAACTGTTTGGTATTCTACTACTTACATCCTGTGGAAAGTGAACCACTCAAATCCCCCATCTTCAGCGCTCCTTGTTACAAGTGTGAACTGCACACAGAATTCGTCAGCTCCGACTGGGCAGGAGCCATTCCTGCTTCCAATCCCGCTGCCCGAACGCTCCAGGCTCTTTAACGATTGAAATGAAGCCTGGAGCCTTTGTATGGGTTTCCAGACTCTTCGTGTGTTTCTCACAGTGGTCCTCGCTGTCCAACCACACTTTGCTACTGTAGCCCGTCCAGCCCAGGAAAACAATTCTGCCCTGTAACCTTCTTCTCAGAGAGGTCCACGTCTCTTCTCTTCTCTGGCTCCCTCCTCACAGAGGCTTTCCCTGGTCACTTTGACTAAAAGAATATCACCAGTCTCTCTCTAAACATGTCTCCAGATTTCTATGCATAGCTCTGATGCTCTCTGCTACACAGAGACTCTACTATTTCCACGCCTCCGGTTCATTCCCTTTGTAGGAACGTGAGTGTGAAGAGAGCAGAAACATGGTCTGGTGTGTTCGCCGTTGCATCCTCAGGACCTGGGACTGCATGCCTAGGTAACGTAACCCCACACTTGTGCTTCTGCTCTATGGTTTACAAACTCACAAAGCCACAACGACTATAAAGGCATCTGTAGTACTGGTGGAAGATGCTCACTGTCAGCTCCTTGTATGTTGTTCCGGTTTAACAAAGCTCTTTAAATCCCAGGCCGATTCAACAAGGATACCCAGCTAAACATGACTCTTCTTAGCAGACAGCCCAAGGAAGCCAGGTTCGACCATCCTTCTTAACCACTGAGTCACACTCACACCTCTGGTCTCTCTTCTTGCCTAGACTCAGAGTTCCTTATATTCCTTGTCTATTATGTTACACGCTTGCGGTTAGCCTTTCCATCGCACAACACAGCAGTCTGTGGACTAGTCAGAACTAGAACTACATTTCCCAGCATTCTCTTCCCAGTATGGCTCTGAGTTGGAGTTGGCCAGTTCTCTTCTGGGAAAAACTGACACCGAGATGCCAATAACTGCCAGTTTGTCTTTATACTTGCGGGCTACAAAGCAGGACTCTTCTCCCTCGCAGCTGGCCCTGTTGTCCAACAGCAACATTGACCCACCATCAGAAGTGGGACTGTTCCTGGACGGAAACATCTCTGCGAGCCTCTAATAAGGCTCCTTCCTCTCTAGCACCTGGAAAGGCCTGGCTTCTTAGTTCCCTGAAGGTTTTGGAACCCCAGTGTCCCCTGTGTATCAGAAGAAGTAGTGAGGGACCGAGTTTCTCTGAATTTCTGACACCTCTTGCTACATGTTCCCTTCCAGCCTCTACCACAGTTGTGAAGTCTAATTCCTTTAGTGCAGCCCTTCTGCACAATATCATTGCTGGTTTTATTTCCTGACAAATTTCCACTCATAAGAAGTTTGTTCTGCTGGCTGGAAAGATTGCTCAGTGGTTAAGGGCCCTGACTGCTCTTCCAGAGGTCCTGAGTTCAATTCCCAGCAATCACATGGTGGCTCACAACCAACTGCGATGGGATCTGATGCCCTCTTCTGGTGTGTGTCTGAAGACAGCTACAGTGTATTCATATACATAAAATAAATAAATACATTAAAAAAAAAAACCGGGCGGTGGTGGCGCACGCCCTTAATCCCAAATCCCAGCACTTGGGAGGCAGAGGCAGGCAGATTTCTGAGTTTGAGGCCAGCCCGGTCTACAGCGTGAGTTCCAGGACAGCAAGCCCTGTCTCAAAAACAAAACAAAATAATCCACCATCACCAAACAAATGAGTAAAAAGAACATGTTCTGTACCTGAATTGCTTCCTTTTCCTCTGACATAATTGTTAGGGCTCTGTCTAAGCTCCACCCCACAATTACCTGGCAACAGCCAGGCATGCCCCGCCCCACAGTTGCCTGGCAACAGCCAAGTAGGCCTGGCCTATAAAAGAGGATGCTAGGCCCCTCCTCTCTCTCTTATCTCTTAATCCTCTTCCCTCTCTTCACCTCTCTCCTCTCTGCCCTCTTGGGCTCTCCTCCCCTCCCCCCTCTCTCCACGTGGTCATGGCCGCCTCTACTTCTCTACTCTCTCCCTCTCTCTGCCTTTCTCTGCCTCCACTACCCCATTAACTCCCATCCTCTTCCCTGAATAAACTCTATTCTATATCAGTCTGTGTGTGTCTGGTCCCTCGGGGGAAGGGATGCCCACCGGGGCACCCCTATCCTTCACACTGCCGTATACCACTTTCTCTAAAACCTCTTTCTCTTTTTATGGACATAACAATAATAATGACCTTTTAGAAGGCAGAGCATACAGGTGATTTTGACATGAATATTGCATCATCGGATCACAATTCACGGGAACCCTGGTCTTCCCTTCCTTCAGCTCACTAAGTCGTGGTTCTAAAGTTATCTAATGGGGGGACCAAAGTTCTCCACCCGCTGCATACTTTGACAAGGAAAATCTATTCTGGCCTTCTGATCTACATTTATGACCTAAGCCAAGTAAATAAGCCTGGTTTATTTCTGTAACATTTTTATGCAGACAGTCTGTTATGCACTGTGGTTTCAGATGTGCAATGATTTGTATGATGGTTTATTCCCAAGTATGCCTTTAAGCAGAACAAATGTGTTTTTCTATATAGTTCCTTGCCTTAATATATATGGAATATAAATTTAAGCAAACTTCTATTTTGTATATTTGTAAACTAGAAAGTAAAAAAAAATGAACATTTTGTGGGAGTTTGTATTTTGCATACTCAAGGTGAGAAATAAGTTTTAAGTAAACCTATAAAACTTTATCTGAAAAAAGTTTATTGTACTCAGTGTGCCAATTAAAAATTATGTTATCCATGTTTTCAGTGTCATTTAAAACATGCTTCCTAAATAATGTATAGAATAAAGTTGTAATAGTCTCAACAAGAACCTGGCATAGCATATATTGTATCTAATGTACACTATAACCTCTTACATCCTAAAATTGGCTATGGCAAAATGTAAAGTTTAGGTAGGTTATTAACTGATGACTTTTTAAAGAATCACTTTATTTTTAAAGGACTTATTTCATTTTAAAATTATGCATGTGTATGTAGCTCCTGAGTGTGTGCACTTGAGCATGGGAGGCAGTAAGAGCCAGAATCCCAGGTCCCCTAGAGCTGGAGTTACCAGTGATGGGGAGTTACCAGACACTGGTGCTGAGAACTACATGCAGGTCATTTGTCCAGCCCTCATATCCATTCTAATAACTTTCAGGAGCCAAACTGACCTTACTTTATGCTTAGAGTCCATTTTAAAGATAAGCTTAGGTTTTGCCTTCCCCTCAGCTACAAACCTTGGAGAGATCAGGTGGTCAATGGTCACTGTGCCCTGCCAGAAGAAGAAAACATCTTACAGCTGCCAGAGATTCACCTTGGCAGAATGCCCGGGCTACGTGGAAAATCCCACTTGCCTTACTTCTTCCCCCCAAACTGTATTTTCTCAGGAAATTATACAGGCAGGGGAACATTTTTGTTGGTTTTTTGTTTGTTTTTTAGTCTTTTTATTATTTTATTTTATATAAAAATAAAACATTTGTGGAGATCTTATTTTTTAACCATTATTCTTCGTACCTTGAGGGCCTCCTTGAGACCATAAAGCAAAGCCTCCTGCTTTACTTAATACCTGTCCCATAATGTGTGGCCTGAATTACCCTGGATCTCTCCCAGACAAGGGTTTCTGTGGTGACCAACCATGACCTGATGAGTCGGTGGTTCCAAATGATGAGTGGCAGCTCCTTGAAGACGACGTTCTCTGTGATCCTTACTCAGGAAAGAGCCCCACGTTGGGCGCCAGTGACCATTGACCACCCTATCTCTCCAAGGTCTGTAGCTGAGGAGAAGTCAAAACCTAAGCTTATCTTTAAAATGGACTCTAAACATAAAGTAAGGGCAGTTTGACTCCTGGCAAATAACTGCTTTGAAATAGAAAAATATAATTGACATAAAAACAAATCATTATTTTTTTTTTAGTTAAGATGGAATGAACTATAGAGAGTTGAAAAAATAAGTGCAGTTGAGAGATAGCACAAAAATTCAGTGAGAATGACTGACGTGGGGAGTTCTGATTGGTCCCTGCTACAGCTGACCCTCTATTGACAATATGGTCACCCACTCTTCAAGGGTATTGTTTCCCCATTTGATAGCAGTAGGTCAGAGATGAGATCAAGTGTATTCAGTGGTTATAGAATGGAGGGAGATGTCTTGCAAATTAAGTTCTCAACCCATTATGGGTAAGTCATAAGTATGAGACAAAGTTACTTTGTTAGTTTTCTCTGTTGGTGTTTTTCTGTGCCAGTGGCTAATAATGAAGGGAGAGATTTTTCCAATAGAGGAAAGGTCAAGTTCTCCTTCTGAGGAAAAGGCAGAGATTTTCTAGAAACTCATGTGCTTTCAAGTTTCTCTCTCTCTCTCTCTCTCTCTCTCTCTCTCTCAACTTTAATTATTTTAAATATTATTTTTAATGATGGTTCTTAAAGGCTTTCACCTCCCTTGTAGCCTACCATCTGCCAGAGACACTGGAAAAGAAATGGTGAGGGGAAAGTAGACCTGTTTAGAAAGGTTCTTTGGAGCAAATCACGTTTGTGTTGTCTCAAAATCAGCAGTTCAGTTCACAGGTTAGCAGGGAGCAGCGGCTCAATCCACTCACAAACACTTCACACATACACCAGCAATCTAGTTCAGTAGAGTCAGGTTAGCTACAGGGGTTACACAACCTAGCAGAGGCAACCAGGCCTCAGCCTCTGCTCAAGGCATCAGGAGGGACCAACAGGAACACCAGGAGACATTCTCAGCTGTGCCTCTCTCAGGGAAGGCTCAGCAAAGACGAGAGACCCCCAAGCATTGCACAGCTAGCTGTACCCAAGCTTTGTCTCTGTCATGCAGATTCCTAATTATACCCTCCAAACATCACGTGTCTTCTACGTGTCTTGCCTCAGCATATGCAGCCCATCAGCCTGAGTTTGAGGAGTCCTGACAAATGGGGTTCAACTATACAATGTAAGGCGGACCAATATATGTGGGTTGTTAGTAAAGAATCTTTTATCACGAGTCCTTTTATGTGTTTGCTTTAGCAGAATATCCTTTCTCCTGTGTCTGCTTCAGTGAAACTTTCCTTCATGGGTCTGTCTTAGTCTTTCATTTGTGTTTACTTCAGGGAAACACTCCTTCATGTTTGTTCCAGCAAAACACCATCCAATACAATGGACTCTCCAAAGAACCCTTAAGTTTCCACTTTTCTCTCTTTCTGTCTCTCTTTCATCTCTTTAGTCTCTAGTTTCTCTGTCTCTGTCTGTCTGTCTCTCTCTTTTTCTGTGTGTGTGTGTGTGTGTGTGTGTACACGTGTGTGTTTCTGGCTGCTATCATGGTAATCAACTTTCTGAGTACTGTTAGAGGTCATTTAGGTAGCATCTTAGATGTAGCCAGTTTCAACTAGTTTTGCTGTAAAGGATTTTCACTCTGAACATTCTTTTGTTAGAGATAAACTGAATTAGGGGTTGTATAATAGTCGAGATTATGAGATACTTAGAATAATATATCCCTATCATTATATAGGTAAGTGTGGAAAAGACCCTAACTAGGGGCCTGGAGACACTCATTGTATGTCTTTTTCCAGGGACAGAGTTGCAGAGACAATGAGTTGTTCAATGTGTCCTATGTTGTGCAGCCTACACAAACACTTGGGCTGGGACTTACAGATGATACACCCGCCACAGTCTGTCACTGGATCCTCGCCCTTTGCTTCTTCATTTTCTCTAGTGACTTCGGATTCCCCCAAAGTTTCGCAATGGCTTATGCACTCATGTATCTGCATCATTAAAGCTGTTCTTATCACCCTGTGCCTTTGTGTGATGCTTGATCTCCATTGGCAACATAGACTCAGAATCGCCGAGTAGGCACATCTCACGTTACAGCACTGGGTCTAGATGGATGGTTATTTGGGTGGCTTGAGTCAGTGAGAGAGCTGAGTTGAACTGAGTGAGACTTGGAGTACAGAGCTGGAAGTTCCTGTTCACCATCTAGCCATCCCATGCTGCATTCACTGGATGGTCTGGTGACACAGCCATGGGTGTCCAGTGTCAATGGTCCTTCCTTTCAAATGACCTCAATGAGGAGGCTACAGCAGTCCGTGTGTCTGATATGTTGATGGGCCTGCTTATTCTGATATGGTTTTGTATATTTATGAGCCCATGTGTTCCTAATTAACTTTATTAATAGGCTCACGGGTAGTAATATTTTATCTGTGCAAATCCTTTATCAGCTGTGTCTCGTGGTCAGTGTTGGACAGTTAGTGATGGTTTCTTAGCACCAAAGGGTTCAGTCTTCTGCCACCTCATGTGCACCCAAGGTGGAAAACATTTTGTAAAATTGAGTCACTTGGGGCAATGGAAGAGCCTGAAAGCAACTACCGTGTATAATATAAAATAACTTAGAGCATGAAGCAGCCTGATCCTCACAAGTCCCCGTGGTCATATGGAAGGTATAATGGGTATTCTTGACTATCAACTTGACTGTATCTGGATTGGCTAAGACATAATATGCTGAGCACTCCTGATTATTTGAAGCAGGAAGACATACCCTCAATGTGGGTGGCATCTTCTGTTGGCAGCCTAGATAAGAGGACACAGAAGAAGCAAACTTTACTTTTGGCCTTCTTGTCCTCACTCTCAGCGGCAAGTTGATCTATGCTATTGCTATGGCATTCCTTAATTTATATTAGAACCAATTTCTTTAGGCTCGAACTTAGACAGAAGACCAGCATCTCTCCATGAGTAACCAGCCTAATGGAAATTATTAACTCTAAATATTAATATCAGCAAATCCATCTGAAGCCTATTGAATATATTTCATGTGATATGCTGATAACTATCAGATTCTTGTCCTCTCCATTGTGAGGCAGCCATTGGTGTACTACATGGCCAGGACCATGTAGTATAAGTCACTCTAACGAATCCCATATAGAGTCTATCTTTTCTATCCTTTGGGAGAAACATGACTAATGTAGTAGGCGGTGGATTAGCTTCCTGTCTAAGTTCCTGGGAGAAGCCAACCCTGAAAAACTGAGAAATGGCCACTTGTCTTAGTTACTGTCTGATTGCTGTGAAGAGACACCATGCCCAAGGCATTTCTTACAAAAGGTGCTTATAAAAGACAGCACTTAGTTGGGGACTTCCTTACAGTTTCAGAGGCTTAGTACATTATCATCATGGTGGGAGGCATGGCAGGTGTGGTACTGGAGAAGAAGTTGAGAGCTACATTCTGAGAGGGGAAAGAGAGAGAGAGAGAGAGAGAGAGAGAGAGAGAGAGAGAGAGAGAGAGAGAGAGAGAGAGAGAGAGAGAGACTGGGTCTGCCATGAGTTTTGAAACCGCAAAGTCCACTCCTAGTAACATACTTCTTCCAACAAGGCCACACCCTCTAATCCTTTTCAAATACCGCCACTCCCTGATGATTAAGATTCAAACACCTAAGACTATGAGGCGCTTCTTATTCAGATCACAACCCTGCTCACATCATGTCTATGTCCTGTCGTTGAGATGAGAAACTCCGTGGAAGGAAGGCTAGATTTTACACCCAAGTCTGAATCTTTCTTGAGATTTTCCCCAAGTTCAACCATTCCTAAGTCTCATCTTCAGCTCCCAGTCACCTGATGATGATGCAGAGTATCTGAGGCTGATTCTGACTCTCTGCACTGCATAGGAGTTAATCTAAGTGCCCAGCACTGACAAGACTGTGCTGCTGATGTTAACTCTGGCCATCAATATCAGCAAATTCAGCTAATACTTTCTGAATACATTTCACGTGCTATGCTAATAGCACACCATAGATCCCATCTCATTTCCATATTCCAACAATTCACTGAAATTGAAAGAAGCTAAATCAACCTGCCCATGGTCACCCCAGTAAAAAAAAGGGGGGGGGAATTGGCAGGGAAACAAACCCCACTCTTCCTAAGTATAGACAGCTTCTAGCTCTCTACAGCCTTGCCACCACTTTTGGCTCAGCTCAGCCAGACCGGGAGGGAAGCTATCTTTCTTATGTTTGTATTTTGCTGTGTCAAGCACCCCCAAAGGCTACGAGACTTGTGTGTATTATCCATCTTAACTTGTTAGACCTGAGAGGTCTTTATATACAATGGAGACTTAAATCCACTTGAATGATGATTCTGTTACCTTATAACCTGACAGCCATGAGGACTGGAGTTTAGTGCTGGCTGCTTGATAAATCCCTTGTCAGGGCAAGTGCTGATGGCTTGTTTTCTTCCCTGTGCTGGACTATTTATAGAAGACCTCTTAGCAAGCTCCAAATCATAATACTCTCCAGGGATCGGTTTTGAGCCTTAAAACTACATCCTGGGATGAAAAAATAAATATTGCTAGGATTTTGGATAAAAGCTCAAATATTGATTTGCTAGGACCTCCCATACTCTTCATCTTTGCTTTGTTGTGCCCTGTGCTATTCCTACCCAGTTCTACCATTATCTTAAAGGAACTACTAACATATTCAAATAAATCCTATTCAAAAAAGAACAACTTAAATTATGTTGATAATGAATTTTATTGCCAGAAGAAATTCTTGAGTTAATATTAAAATCTTTTCAGAATCCAAGGGTTAAACAGGAAATTTGGCACCTGTTTATGGCAACACAGCTACATTTCAGGATGGTTCGGAGGCACAAACTTGGCTGTATTAAAGCCAGTCTTTGTCTCAGTTATAATGAATACATAAAGCCCAGTGACTGTAACTGATGGTTTTGGATATGGCTGTCCCTGTCCTAGATTGTTATTATTCTTGTATCCTCAATATCTGATGAATACAAGTACTCACGAAACATTGTCTATGTTGATGTGCTCAAAATAAGAGCTACATTTAGGTAAAATAAATGTTTCTGTCTTAAGAAACGAAAATGCATGCCCAGCATAAAACAAAGCATTGAGGAAGACTTTAAAACTGTCTCAAAGCAAGGAGAGGAGAGAAATTAGAGTCACTTCTGCTCAAGTAAAGGGTGGGAGATTTTAGGCCCTAGAATACCTGAGGAGAAAGTACCAGAGGGCAGAGAAAAGTACAAATACTGTGTATGCTGCATAAAGTGCCTAGACATCAGCCACATTCAAGGTGAAAGGGCAGTGCCAAAATGCTGAGCGGTTTGGAGGATGAAGTTTTGCCAAAATGCTGAGAGGTTTGGAGGATGAAGTTTTGTGAGAAAAAACCTAATGTTTCCTAATTGAGCCTTTCTACCAAGTTCTTTGTAAGTCAGGTCACGATAAAGAAACTGGGATGGATAAAACACCACCCCTACCCTTAGCCCATACTCTTCTTGTGATAGGTTATATTGTCAGCGTGATAGGATTTCAGATCCTCATGGGAACAATCTCTACATGTCTCTGAAGGGTGTTCTAGGTTAGGCTACGTGAGGTGGGAGGATATGGGCCATGCTGTTCAGTGCATGGGCTGAGGAGTGGAGGGCACATGGACTCACATGTATGAAGAACTACATGCAAGTAGTTCATGGAAGAATTAAAGGGAGAGAACAATTTGACATCCACGGCCATGACTCTCTGCTTCCCGACCAGGTGCCTTAAACTTCTTTAGCGATGATGGACTGTCATCAGACCAATAACCAAGTAACTAATGCGTCACTCTCTCTAGAGGCCAATGCTGCAAAACAACCAGAAAAGCACACAAGAGGAAGAAAGATGTGTTAAGTAAATGTAAATAGATCCAATGTAGGAAATAGAAGGGCAATCACCAATGGAGGAGGAAGGTTGATTCCAAGGTCACCAGCCTTCCTAGAGGAGGACAAGTTTAGATTGAGATAGAATAGGGGATTTCCAGGGCTCCGCCTTATGAACACTAAAAGCAATAGAACACTGATACTTGGAGGATTGCATTCCATGAGAGACATAAGACCCTGGGAAGATATGGCTCACTGGTAGAGCAACACACATGAAACACACATGAAGACTAGGCTCAGGCCACAGTGAGGTGGTAGCCAGTGACCAGCCAGCGCTCTCCAAGCCACATGGAAGAAGTCGGCCAGGTCGTTATCTGTGACCACGAATGCAGGAAGACAAACAACAGTTTGGGTAATGACCACTGAAATGGCCTGGACTTGATCGATAACTAATGTTTTCCAGAATTTCTACTGCCACTTTCAATTTGAGCCTAACCAGAGAAAGCCAGGTATGCGCTCCTGGAGGATAATCCCAGTCCTCCACAGTGGCTCTGCTCCGCCACAGCTGTCTGCTGCCAGTGGGTTCAGATCCCACCTGAAGCTCTGTCTCTTTCAAAACCACTGTTTACTCCTCTGCCTGAATTTCTGCCCAAACACAGGCAAGGGCAGCAGATGCGCTTGCAAGCTTGGACCAGCCTGAGAGTCGGGTGCGGGCAGGGGGTGGGGGTATCAGTGCTCTCTTTCAACATTGCAAAGATCTGATCGACTTTGTTTTCTTGCAGAGAACAAATGATTTCTCATGTAGGCACAAGTGATTTCATGCTTGTTTCCCTCCCTGGCGCCATCATTTGTCTTTGTTTGCTTCCTTTTTGACTGGGTTTCATTTATTTCCATAACCATCAACAAAAATTCAAAGAGCTGCTTTGAAGTTAACACAAAAGAATAGGCATGCCTATAACCACCCTCAAAGAAAAGTGACCATCCGTTCTCCATTAACCATGAACTGTCAGTAACTCCTCTCTTAGGGGTGGAGCCTCCACCACCCCTTCATCTTCCATGCAGGGATTCTTAATTGGCATAAATTTGTCCAGGTCCTGTACAAATAACATCAGTTGCTGTGAGTCCATGTGTACAACAGCTATGTCAGGTCCAAAGGTCGCCATTTCACAATACTCCTCCCATCCTGCAGCTCCTACGCTTTCCACACCTTCTTCTGTGATGTTCCCTGAGCCTTGCAGAGGAAGGCAGATATAGATGTCTTTTTATGGCTCACAGTTACTTATTCTTGGTACTGTGAACAGTTATAAGTCTCTGCAGTGGTTACACTGCCCTCTGCAATAAGAGGCTTCATTGACCAAGAATGAGAACAGCACAAATCAATAGCTATAAACAAAAATATTTAGAGTGCACTTTGACAATATAACCATTTAGCAAAACAACATAAAGAGGTTTGCCTTGGGCCTATGTCTTCTCCAGCCTTGAATGTTGGTTACATTTATGGTGTCAAGCATGAATTACCTCCTGTGGAGCACACTTCAAGTACAATAGAGCAGTTGATTACCTCATAAACAGTCTCACCACTATTGCACAATGGGTGCAGCTTCCTGCTGTATGATGCTATAAGAGGCAGGGTCCAGTACTAGTTAAGTTTGTTGATATTCTCCCCTAGAAATCCTCATAGCACCATCCATTACTGTGAAATCTAGCTAGCTACCATTTCCCAGTGGATGGCCCCACACCCATTTCACATAAGACTGACTTAATTTTACTCTGTGCGGAGGAGGGAAGAAATGAGGGAGGATGGAGAGAGGGAGGTAGAAAGACAGAGAGGGGGGAGAGAGATATGATACCAGGAGGTAGATATGCTGGGGGGGGTTCAGGAGAAATGAGTTGGAGGTAGCAAGTGGGGGTGATATAATTAAGATATAATGCATACATGAATGAAAATTTCTAAGAATAAAAGCTCAAAGAGAGAAGAAAGCAATGATTCTCTACTATGGGGAATAGCTAAGAGTAACACTTCCATAATCCAAATAATGTTATTACCTATTCACACTTCGTCTTCATTGAGAAGGCTCAAGAATATCAATCTTTAGTCTTTCATTTAACTAATGTTGCAGGGTTTTTTTTTTTCCAGTTCTGATCATAAAAATAAGGGCCTCCAGCATACTAAGCAAGTGACCCGTACCCCAAATCTGATGGTCTCCACCATTTAACCCTAATGCTTAAGTCATTTGCATTTAATATTGTTTGATCTTTACGAGGTTTTCTGAAACTCTCTCTCTACCCATTTTCCCTACCTTCAGTACTCAGTCAACGCAAAGGTTGGCCTTCATCCCTTTGAATAAAGTGGCGGTGCTCAGTATTACTCAGATCCCCCTCCTGACCCATAAGCAGAGTCCAGGTAATCCTCTTCATCTTTATCCTTGTAGGGATCACAGTCCTGCGTAGCCTGTCATAATCCGCTATCTCAAAACTACTTGTTCCTATTTTGCTCAGTCTTCTGACTGTCTGTGGTAGGATGGTGAGTCAAGTGTCAGTTGCTCAATAATAAACCAGAGCAGGTGTTTCCCTCAAAATCTTTTAATATAAGTTAATTAGATAAAGAAATCTTGATAAATATGCCATCAACCTCTGGCTACCAGGGCAAAATCTGGGCATGGCTGGGGAAGGAGCTCATGAATCCCCACTACTAGATGAGAGAGGGACAGTCAGTATTCCTCAGGGATCTGGTCCCTGATAGGCCACCCAGGCTTCAGCAGGTAGGCCTCCAGCTCTGCGCATCTAGGCGGCACTAAGTGGACCCGGTGGGTTTAAAAAAGAACACGTGAAGCTGGAAGGGAAAAGTAGTGGGAGATGGGGGGGAAACTGGTGCAGGGGGATTAGACCAGTCTATATCATATTCATGTGACACGTTCAGACACCAGCAATGACTGCTGTCATTACTGATTGGCGTCAATGACTGTCTACAAAGTGGTATACACATATAGAACTAATACAAAATTGTATAAAGGTGGCCAGGTAACACCGTCTCTCCTGTGGTCTCCTTCACTTTCCCAGTCTTCTCATTCGGGTTTCTCTCACTGCAACAGGAGCTACCACGTCTTGGACTTTGTCCCTGAAGAAAGTGTGTCCCAGATGTGTATACCTGCTATGTCCCACCCATAAGCCAAGCATCCCCAGGGCAACAGAGATGATTTATTAAAATGAGGATATGCTTTTTTTTTTTTTTTAAAGAAAATCACTTACCATGTTCTAGTTCTGGAATTGATTTTGTGTAATTTGCTTTGTTGGGAAGTAATTGTCTTTCTAGGACTCACATCGATAGAATGTCCTTGATACCAAGGAGTGAGAAGGTATGTGTTCTCTGAGTCTATATAGAGTGAGGAGAGATCGATTGTTTTCAGGGTACAAATGACCTCTGTTTTATGTATTTGTCTGGTGTTTGTGCTGTCCCGGATCCCCACCTCTTCATTTTCACTCCAATTGTAATAACATTTTAAAACTATGTATTTGTTTAATGGTCATAACTTATAAACTACAGTATATTGTTATATATGCTTTAAACACATATTTATTCATTTGCTTGGGGGACATGAGTGTATATGTAAACATACACATATACATATATATACATAGACATATACATGTACATGTACATATGCACATATACATACACACAACAGTGTGTGTGTGTGTGTGTGTCTGAGTCAGAAGACATCTTGCTAGAGTCAGTTGCTCTCCTCCATGTGGGTTCCAGGGACCTAACTCAATGTGTCAGGCCTGGTGGCAAAGGCTTCTTCTCTCTGAGCCATCCCACCAACTCAAACCAAATGTTTTATAATGAAAATCACTATTAATTCCCATTATATAGAAAGTAAAATTGAATTGCATATGGATTAATGTTTTCCAAAGGTCAGAAAGTTATTAATAGCAGAGCTAAATCCAAGACCCATGTAGGGTTTTTCACCATATCATGGCCTCTTCACTTCAGTCCTTCTTCTTATTAGTGGTAAACATGGGTCTTTCTTATTTTTTTTCAAGATTATTTTGCCTCAAATTTCAGTTTTCTTGTGACTTTAAAAAAATTCAGGGCCTTTTTAATCTCTCAGGAATGACAGAACTATGACTTGTATGCAAACATGCTAGCAAAACCTATTTTGTTTCAAAGATTTGTTAATTTAATTTTATTTTGATTTATTAATTTTATGTGTAAGCATGGATCCCAGTATACTTCCTGAAGCCTGTGCGTGTAGGTGCCCATGAAAACCAGAAGGGGGTTTCGGCTCCCCTACAAGTGGAGTTATAGGACACCCCCATTTGGGTGCTGAAGAACTGAACCTGGGTCCTCTGCAAGAACAACAAATGCTCTTAACCACTAAGCTATCTCTCCATCCCCCAAAATCCTTTTGAAAATAAGGTCTGCACCTCAGGGGCTCCCAGAGACTGAGCCACCAACCAAAGAGCAAGCGTGGGCTGGACCCACCCCCTCCACACATATGTAGTAGATGTGCAGTTTGGTCTTCACGCAGGTCTCTAAACAGCTGGAGCTGGGCCTGCCCCTGAATCTGTTGTCTGCCTGTGGATCCTGGTCCTCTAACTGGGCCGCCTTGTCTGGCCTCAGTAGGAGAAGATGCTCCTAGTCTTACAGTGACTTGATGTGCCAGGATGGGGTGACATCCATGGCGGCCTCCCCCTTCTCAGAGGGCAAGGGGGGGGGGGTGATAGGGAAAGACCAGTGGGGGGGGGGTCCTGGGAGGAGCCGGGTGCTGCGATTGGAATGTAAAGTCAATAAATGATAAAGTTAATGATGATAAAGAAAATAAGATCCACAATCTAAATTTGTGCTATTGATACTTCTCTTTATGAACATGTAGGATCTTAGAAGCTGTTTGTAGGTCACCCTTGGACTTTCTTAAGTCATAATGTATGCATTAGTTAATGTATCTATATCTGGGTAAAAGTTGGGTCTCTCCAGAGAGCTGTGGTATTTGTGGCTTTGGTCAGACTTGCTTTCTGCTTGGTCTCTCTTCTTGTTCTCATTACTTCTTGGACTTAATGAACTTAATGATGTTAATAAACTAACACATAATTCAAATCCAATCTGGTGTACAGATGTGCATATGCTTAGTTTACACAGTACTTTCGTAAGATGTAATCAGCTGTCCTCTGTCTGATGGAAAAAAGAAAACCAAATGCTTTCTTATAAAAGTCATACTCTTCACACCATCTTGGAAAATTGAAAATATGGTGATGGCAGCCCCCAGTGAACAGGGCTGAGATTTTCCCATTCACCAAAGGCCTTTAATGTACATTGTCTTCCTTTAGCTTTACTTCTGTATTGACTTTGGTTGGATATGTGATTTGGGCCACAGTTTAAACCACGGCCAAAATGTCTCCAGTGCCATGCATGGTGGTAAAACCTAGAAGTGGTGGGCTGTTTTCTCTGTAAACATGCTTTGTCCTGAATGAAGAGCAGAGCTGAGAGTTTGTGACTAGTTACCCACATCAGTATATATGACTATGTCACAGCATCATTATACCTCATGTGACTCACACGTGTGTAACTGCAATCAACCATGAATTGTCTGTTATCCTTGACAAGTCTTTTGTGGAACATATGGATGTGCATACACAAAAGACATGGAAAGTGGAGAAGAGCTCATAACCTGATGCCCTTTAGCACGCCTACTGGGAATCCAGTGTAGCAGGAAGTCATTCACAGGGGTTTTTAGGAGAGTCCCTGCCTTTTCTGTATTGCTATTGAACAATACCTGTTACCACATAGCACACAGAACAAAGCCTTTGGAACCACAGAGGTGACTTAAAGCCTTATTTCTGCTGTTTATTGTCTATTTGCTCTGGAACAAGGGCACAACTATCTATAGATCTATAGACTTTGTTTTTCTCATCTAAGAACTCAACAAATACTAGCTGCAACTTAGCATGTTGGTTGTGCTGTTCAGAGTCCTATGTGAAACCTACTTAGTTGTGACATATTATTTTAGAAACACTGGAAGGGGTTAAGGGTGCCGCACACCATGCTTGTTTTAGAGCACTTAAGGGTGAGGCTGAACATATTCATTAACTTTGAAAATGATTTTTTTCATATTTAACCATAATTAATAAATACATTTTAAAAAACAGCTCTTTTTTTTTATCTGAGTTCTTAAAGCCATTTGGTAATGTTTGGAGAGATTTTATGCATAGTTCCGTTGTTTTAACATCTCTTAGCCCCAAGCACACCTCCCATGTGGATCTAACCATTCTTGGATTTAATAGTTATTATCAACATAGCCCTGCCCTATACTTCTGTTCTCTTCACAGACCGTCTTCCACAGAGAGCTCAGCCATGGTCATGGTGTCAGAGTCACAGGTTTTAGATAGTTATTCTTTATGATCTGTCACCTGGGTTTCCTACTGATTGTTTAAGAGATACTATCGTTTAGATTTCCTCTTTTTTATCTAAAATTCAAACATTTCTAAGTAGAATAGCATCTAATCTCCTCTCTGATATTAACATCCACATTTTCTCAATCCCATGCAATGTGGATTCATTCTCTGGTCATAATGGGCGTGACCTCTGTGCTTAGAGACCTATGGTCTATAACCTATGACCCGTCCGTCTCCTTTAATCCTTACGTCCTCCCTCTGGTCTTTCTTGATGGCAGTAGAGAAGTGACATCTCTTCCTTTTTCCAATTTTCTTGAAGCAAGCTGGCCTAAGGCTTCCTGGTTGTTCTTGCATCATAACACAAGACCTGATTTCTTACCCAGCTGAACCGTGCTGGGATCTAATGTCATCAAAACATCTCTGTGGTTTCTGGTATATCACCCCTTCAACCCTGACTCTCGCCGGTCTTAAGACCTTTCATTACCTAACCTGGTACATTTTGCTATTGTTTCTCACCACTCCATGCTGCCACCTGTGCCTGTCTGGCCTTGGCACAGAGCTCTACCATATTCTCATTGCTTTAATATTTTTCTTACATGGAAACTTCCTCCAAGATGTGTGAATCCACCAGAACTTCGGAAGTCTGTATCTTTCACCCTTCTCTAAGACTTGCTTGTCTCTCTGTTTCTGCTTGTTTCCTTCTCCCTAAGTGTCTGTGACAGTAACAACCTGCCCTGCACCAATAGCACTTGATTACGTATCCAGGGTCCTTGTTGACAATCAGCCCAGAACACCAGCTTTGCATTTTCTGAGTTCCTTGAAGAGGGGCCCCACATCGTGCTGGCTTTCTAGCTCATTAAAATTCCCTGTGTGTGGCAAATATTGATTGAAGGGAAAATTTTAATTTCTAGTTGATTTGTCAACATAAGTGAATAGAATATTTGGCTTAGATGGGTTTTGACAAGGCTTAATTTACTTTTTGATACATTTCTCTTTCTTGAGCAGACAAGTTGCATTTTTAAATAAATGCAGTAAAGCAAATGCCTTAGCTGACTTGGAAAGTAAAAATCTGGAACCTGATGTCTTGAGCACAGAATGTACTTTAAAAGGCATTGGTACAGCCTACTTGAAACCAGGCCCGAGTCTCGGGGGGAAAAAAATCTGAGATATTTGGAAATAACATCATTTTATCTGCATGCAACCCATTTCTAATATGTCAATATTGCTAAGCCCCTAAAAAAGGAAACCAGGACAATATTGATTATAGGTTCTGATTGCCCGAAGGAAGTAACAGGAAGTGACACCCGCACACGCACCAGGTCATTTTTCCGTGAACTGGGCCTGCAGTGATTAAGTATGTGTACTTGAGAATGCATCCAAAAGCTTGAGCAATCCATCTGGCCAAAGCGCCTGACACTACGGGATTTGTTGTGTGGTGCCGGGGCCAGCACCAAGACTTATTTCATCCCCTTAGTCATCGGGCCACAGTGCCACTAACCCCGTGTCCCACCAAGTGGTGCCTGGCCTGTCTGGAAGGCCAAACAAACAGAACCAAACAAGTGAAAAATCCTCCCACCTCTGAGGGTAAGGTCTGGAGGATCCGAGCTTCCAGCAAGTCCTGAAGCAAACCTGGGGTTGTGCTAAAGCGACAGGACTGAGAAAATGACAAGGCTGGAACATTCCAACGGGCTTTGTCTGTTAGGAACCTGATGGCCCTGCCACGTGCAAACCATTAACCCAGTCACCATTAACAATTTTTATAAGTCTGAGCGAGGTGGGCAAGGAGTTCTAATGTAAATGTCAAAGTACTGCTTGTTCGCCGCTTCCTTCTCTGCTCACACTGCTGAGAGCCAGCCAGCTTCCTCGGGTTAGATCCTGGGGCACTGAGGGCAAGTGGGTTTTGATGGCCTGGGGATGCAAAGATTATAATTTTAAGGACAGGAGTCCATGAACCGGCAGTGACATCTTCAGGAGGCTGTGTCCTGAGAAAACTAGCCATTGTATGAGGACACGAGAACCTACTTTGCAAGCCCCCACCTGACCTGGCTTTTGTACTTTCATTTTCCAGACAGCCTTTGATAGACTTACTGTTCTGTGAGGCCTTTAGCTTTGCCAGGTTTTACATCAGAAGCTTACTCAGTACTTCCTCCCAACTTGAAAAGTTCAGCCAAGAAAGGGATGGGAAAGCAGGGAAGATGAGAGAGAGAGAGAGAGAGAGAGAGAGAGAGAGAGAGAGAGAGAGAGATTTTGTTCCAAAGAAAAGATCAATTTCTTTTGGTTTCTTAAATTTTTTTTCTTTCTATAAAATGCGTCCTACGACAGAAGATTTGGTTCTGCAGTAATGCTGCCTTGCTGGTCTCTTTCAGGGTATTCATTGGGTAAGGCTGTCCCAGAACAACCAACCTCCCTGTCGCCTCTAATAGGAGAACAAAAGGGTATTTTGAAGTATCCAAACATCTGAAGAGATAAAATTGTGTGTGTGCACGCATGCACGTGCGTGTGTGCGTGAGTGTATGTGTGTGTCCTGGATTGGGGCAGGGTGGACAGGAGTGGGTGGGGTGTGGCGAGGCGGGGCTCGGTGGGCAGGGCAGGGTGGCCCCTGCAGCCTGCAGAGCTCTGCCTCATGAATATGAATGAGATAAGAGGAGGGACATACAGTAAATCACAAGCACTGATTCTCCAGGACCATCCTATCCGCCATTTCTGGGACCTCTGGTTTAGGACTCTGTGTCATCCTGTTAGACTGTTTGGGTTACTCTGATGGCTGTTACACCAGATACTATAAAATTAATCTTCATGAACACAGATTAGACACTGTTACCCCACCCCTTTAAATGGTGAGGTTTCTGTCTCTCTAAAAAATGTCCTTTGCTATGAAAGCTGCGAGAGGAAGAAAGGAGCTGAGTAGAATTAAATATACAATCAATGTGTCTGAAATTGTCAAAAGTGGACGTCGTGGCGATCCTTGTTCATGAGCTAAATAATCTGAAGAATGTGTCTTCATGTGCACATAAAAACATTTAACGCCCACATTGCATTGTTATCCAAGGAGGAAGACAAGGAGGAGGAGGAGGAGGAGGAGGAGGAGGAGGAGGAGGAGGAGGAGGAGGAGAGAGGAGGAGGAGGAGGAGGAGGAAGGAGGGGGAGGAAGGAGGAAGAAGAGGAAGGGCGGAGGAGGAGGAGAAGGAAGGACGGAGGAGGAGAAGGAGGAGGAGGAGGGAAGGGGGAGGAGGAGGAGGAGGAGGAGGAGCAAAAGGTAGGAAAAAAGTACCACATCTCTTCTAAAAGCATCCTTTGGGCTGCGATGATGCAGCTGTGCCATACACTTGGTCCAGGTTAGACCACTGTGGCCTCTCTGCATGTTGCAGAAGACAGCAGTTTACAGTAGTTGGACCACAATGGGGTCACTGGTTTATCTTGTCAGAGGTCATAAAGAACTACAGTTTATATCTGCACGGTCTTTTCCCCCAAACGGCCCTACAGAGTTACCACCCTGAACACGACAAGATCTGGAATCCTGCAGAAAGCCACGTAAGTGCTCCTTGTCCCACATCCTCATCCTTGGCAAATCTACAATCCCGAGGTCAGTTGAGGACTTGCAAGGACTAAGAGATGAAGATTTGGCTCCATTGGTTTGGAGTCGATTCCTGGCCCTGAAACTCGGGGCACTCGCTGAGTAGCCAGATTTACAAAACACAAAAGGAAATTGCCACAGGAGAGGAGAAAGCAAATGGTGGGGGAGTAGCAGAAAAGCGGCAGAAAGGCAGAAATCAGCTCTAGCCGCTCCGTTCCACTTCCCCCGTCTTCCCTGGGTTGGCTGCGTCTCCTTTGCCTCCTCAGATTTACTCCCCCCTCTTCCTCACTGGGACCTTTCTCCAACAAGCTGCCCTCTATGAACCTAAACATGGGGCTCTCATCCGCTCTCCCTTCCAGTGGGACGGATCAATTGGCAGGGACTCACTACCAGCGCTTTGAGAAGCTGCGACAGTGTGAGGTTGCAAACATCGAGTTCGTGGTGATCTCTGAAAGCTTCATATCCTTCATAGAATTTCCCATGCTGCCTTCTCAGCATCAATTAATTTTGCTCCCGAGATAGAGAGGCAGTAAAGGTAGTGTAAGGCCTTGACGAGCCTTTTTACAGCCCCACCCCCCCCCCCACACACACACACAATGAACCAAGCAGAGCCAGAGATTGATGTAAAAGCAAAAGGAGTTTATTGTTCCAGGACATTGGGGTCATCCTGCATCCAAAGGAGAGGCTATGACCCTGGGTGTCCAGTTTGGAGAGTTTTTATACAGTTTCCAGGGGCAGAATAGACATCAGCAACTAGGTATAATATGATTGGCAGAACAGTGCGCCCTTTAAACTGATTGGTCTTTAGGGAATGAGGTAATAGGAGATCCCGCCTACTTGCCCATGAGCTCTCTCGTCCAGGAGGGGAGGGACTTTCTTGTTCTGGTGCCTGGTGGAACTTTCCAAAGGTCCTGAGCTGACCTCTCCAGTGGCAATATGTCCGAGCAAGTGCGAGTTTGCGGGGTTGGAGGGAAGGGGGATTGGGGTGGACTCAGAAATCCGCCTACCTCTGCCTCCCAAGTGCTGGGATTAAAGGTGTGCGCCACCACCGCCCGGTGTTCTTGTGATGTTTTAGTGAAAAGTGTGGCTTCTTTATGCCCTTGTTCAAAAAATATGTCTGAGGCTAAATTGATGGGTTTGGGTTAACTGTATTGGCAGAGGATATCTCAAACAACCTAATATCAACTGGCCATCTGATTATTAGTGTTCACTCTTATGAAGATCTACAATAAAAAGTAACAAGCTGAGAAAGGGGAAGAAGTATAAACAGATTTAAAAAACTTGATGCTCAGTGGGATAAAGGGAGTGGTGACTCAGAGCAAGACCCCAGCCAGCTAAGCTTCCAAGTTATGAAAAGGAATTAAAGAAAAGTTTAGGGATGGTTGTGGTGGTGCACATCTTTAATCCCAGCACTCAGGAGGCAGAAGCAGGTGGATTTCAGAGTTCAATACCAGCTGGTCTACAGAGTGAGTTCTAGGACAGGCAGGCCTAGGATGGAAGGAAACGATTAAAACCAGAGAGCTGGCGAAGATGTTATTGATTGAGGGGATCACGTTTAAGTCACAACAAGCAGTAGAACTTGGCAGCTTCGGGTACATGGCTTTAGAGTCAAGGATAGAAGAAACAGGCGATGGGCTCTTCCTCTGTGACTAAATAAAGCTTCGGGGTCCAGGAATTTATCAGGGGTGTCCCTGAAAGAGCTCTAGAAATGGTCACTAACAGAGGATGCCAGCCTTCCATTTACCTGGTCATGACTTTGTCATTTAAATGTTATCACTTTCATACCTATGGTGCCAAATCCTGTGATAGTTTGTTTCATGGTGACTCCTTAACTCATAAGTTCTAGATTAAGTGAGAGACCCCCAACTCAATGTTTTTAGACCTCTAAGCAACTAGCCCATCACAGAGTAACTTGTTTTTCTGCTTTCAGCTTGAGAAAGATAGCCCACCCTGTTCTAGTTCCAATGTTTAACTATACAATGCCCCAAGGACGTTTGCTCCAGATAATCTCTAACCTTCCTTACTTCCTCATTCTGTACTTCCCCATTCCATGCATGTTTTGTCCTCCACCCCTTGCCTTGTGAATTGTGGCCTCCAACCCTTATCTTGGGATTTTTCCCCTTTAAATACCCCTGACTTCAGTTGCTCGGGGTCCTCAGTCCTCTACCCCTGCGTGGGATATGGCTGTGGAACCCAGAATTCTGGAAATAAAGAAATCCTCATGCTATTGCATCGAGACCGTTTCTCGTGAGTGATTTGGGTGTCGCCTTCCGGGGTGTGGGGTGCTAGGGCACCCTCGGTTTTTGGGTTCCTTCAGAAGCAGAACCAAATGCCACTGAGACATGGCCCTGGCTCACTGAGGGACAGACTCTGAAGGCAGCCTGAACAGCTGGCTACCCACACCTGGAATGACTGGGATGCATCTGCCATCCAAAAACTCTACTTTCCCCACTTCAAAATTTGCACTATTTTTTTTTTTCAGAGAAAGAATTGAATCAAGAGGTTCTGGAAATCTGAGGCTCACTGTGGGATTTTCTGAGGTGGTGGAAGGCTGATAAAGGCAGACAGACAGCGGGATATGAGAGTCCATACTACCCCTGACAAATGGAAAATCCATTGCCAGGGCCCTTTCAAATGTAATTCTGGAATTTCTTTTTTCCAAGTGTCTTTGCAGCTAAGCTTATTTCTTGGAAATCCAGTGAGCTTCCATTGGTTCAGACAAAGCCATATGACAGGGTTAAATAGATATGAGAGTTAAATTCTCTCTGGGACAGTGATGGCTGCCTTTCATTGTATCTGCTATAGTTTATAATGGCTGCCTTTTCTCTCCTATCCATGAGTTTTCTTGTTAACCACAGGGCTTCCACAGCTCCAATTAGAGCCTCTTTCATATTCATTGAGCAGATGCCTCTCTCTTTAGCCACCAAGTATCACAATTGGTTTATTCTTAGCTGCTTTGTTCTCAGAGCTTGCAGGCCCTTTGTTCTACAAGTTTTTGCATGTCACGCACATTCCAATGCCCACAGAGTCGCCCCCAAAAATCTAAGTGGGGCACGTGAAGAATAAGGCTGTCAAGTGAGCAATTAGCATAGAGATTTCCCTGCCACCAGTCTGACTTAGGGTCCCCAAGGGCTCTTGCTTGTCAGTGATTTGGGTAGATCTAGCCCGTTATAAATCAGAAAGATGGAGCTACGTTTGGAGCTCCTTTCCTGACTTGCCACTGGGGACTCATGATGGAGAACCTTAAACCATCTTCCAAAGACAGTGGACTTCCTAGTCACATCAGTCCAAAGCTCAGAAAGACCCTTTCCGGCTCCTGGTCTGAAAAAACGTTGGTTAGCTCTAGCATTTGGAAATGCTCAGAGGCAGAGCTCTCCAACACTGAACCCACTCTAAATTTAGCATGTGGTTTCAGGGGCCATGGTTTCGGGGGCCATGGTTTCAAGGGTCATGAAACACAGTGGTAAGAGCAGGAAGCAGAGAGAGGAAGGAGGATGGGACCCGCAGATGCTGCGTTATTGTGAGTGCAAGTCCTTAAGAACCATTGCCTACCTCTGAAGTACTTTTCAGGGTAGAGAAAAAAGTTAGATCATCTGAGTTAGTTTAAATGCATTCTCCTTTTAGCCACTTTATTCTAATAGAGTCCATTAAGTAATTACCCATAATAATAGATTCATTTCATGTCTAATTAATTATTAAAGAAATAAAGTATCATCCAGTTATAGAATCCATTAAGAGCTTTTATAAAGACTGTAGAGTTGCAAACTTTCTGAAAAATTTTCATTTAAGATGGATTCCCCCCCCCTTTCTTCATTATTTTTATTCTTTGGTCTTGGAACATCTTTGACAATAAAAATGATAGTATACAAGTAATAATGACAGCATGACCAACAACCTGGCTCAACATGCAAGGATCCTGACTGGTTACTGGAGGTTATGCCTTGGCGCTGGAGAGAGGGGAAAACCAAAGCAGGAAGTCCAGATGTTTCAGCCAGATGTTCTGTGTCCTTCCACAGACCCCACTCGCCATCTTGCTGGGTGCCTGGGATGAGACATCTTCCTTCCCATGCAAGAAAGTATCCTGCAGAGAGCATTTCATATTTCATATTCTTATTTCAAATTGGAGTACATATGTCCTTATAAAGGGCTTTATTTTCTGCTTCCAATTGAGACTCTAAAAGTTAACGCTTATTTAAAAACCTCATTGGGGAAAAAAAAAACAGTCAGTGATAAAATGCAGTTCACATCTTGGCCTATAAAAAGAGAATATAGACATTTCAAACAGGAGGTAATAATAAACACACTTGACCTGTTAGTCTGTGGTAAGATATAAATAAAATCCTAACAGCTTTAAATGCAGGCGTCCTTCGCCACATGAACCCAACAAGATGAACGCCATAACTCTCTTCAGGCTGCATCCCAAATTATCTCCTAACCCTAAACTTTCATTCTCTCCACTAACTACAAAACCAACAGAGCAGGATGAAATGCTACCATGTCTCACAGTTATTATGGAAGTGAAAACACATTTTATTTTATAAAATGTTGTGATGATGACACTGGACACTCAAAAGTTTGTCACGAGGAGGCCTGCTCTGCACAAGACCCAGATCCTCTGAGCCACATTTCACTCCCTGTGTTATGAAATTCAAGCAGTCGTCTTCCTCTTGGAGGATACCGTGCAGCACCCAAACCATAATCTCCCTGGACCTGGGTCGAGAGGCTGGGAAGGGGCGACTCAGTCTGCTTCATGGGATCCTGCAAGTTTTGTGTATTTCATTTCCTGTTCCTGTCTTGGGGCTCTGCAGATTCACTCACTCAGCCTGTATCCTTTAATTTCCCCTCCCCCCACTTTTTACCTAGTCTGTTTACTACCCTGTAATTTCCTGACCACAGTTCTCATATGTCTAATATAGGTTTTTGTCACTGTGGATGTGACAAAAACCAACACCCTCATTCCACAGACTTGTTAAAAGGATTAAGCTGAACTCTGTGTTAGGACCAAAGTCTCCATCTATCGCCCCCCACCCCCCTCCACTCTCAATAGCTCCTGATTTTTGTTGTTTTTATTTTTTCCCTTAATGTCAATATTCACAATGAATGAGTTTTTTTAAAAAAAAAACATAATTCCTTAAACAATTGTTTGGTATGTTCTCTCTTATTTTATTATTTGATTCTTGGGTATTTCATGGACCAGGAGAATGTCCACAGGGAACTGCAGACACTGGAACAGACCATGTCAGGAAAGACAGGGAAAATTCAGGATGAACTGAAGCAGCAGAAATAAAACTCGGTGTCACTAGAGGAAGCCGGCAATGTGTTAGTGGTATTTTTCTCTTTTAAGAAAAGTATTTTTCAAAGTCTCTTGGGAGGGAGATTTATGGGTCAGGAGCCATATGGGAAATGTGATCTGGAGGAGAGAAATGATGGTTTTGCAGCTGCCTGGCTAACCAGACTCAAAGGATATTAATGAACAGTCAGGTTAACCTGAGATTCCAAGTGGTGAACCATACGGCCCCGCGAACTGGTCTTATTTAGACTGCCGTATATGGACCCATAGAAGCCACTCTTATAAACATACAGAGGACACACATGTGCAAAACACTTCATTCAGAGCGTGAAGGGACCAAGAATGTGTCTCAGTGGTAGAGTGTTTAACTTGTTAAAGGGTCTTTAGTTTAATACCCAGTAGTCTATACATACACAAACATTTACACAGACACAAACATACATGCGCATAAACAAATATAGACACATATACAAAGATAGCTTCAGGATGTATAGAGAGCTTCATATGTCCAAGCATTATATCAAAGTAAATCATTTTTTACTTGAAAGGCTACAAGGCTGCCTGGGGTGGCCATCTAAAGGTCACGGGCTCGCACTTGTTTGGGAAATTTCTAGATTCCTGAGGTAGGGTCTCATTTGAAAGAGAAAGACCATAAATAGAAGCAAAGGGAAGTGGACAGCAGACAACCAAAGCCAGCAGACATGCATCCTAGGGTCGCATTCCCACTCTGTTGTCCGAGAGAAGATTGGCTGCTGAGCACCCAGAAAAGCCAGAGCTGAGAGGAGGGGAGGAGATGTTGGAGCTCACAAAGTGTTTTTACCGTGAAGTGTTCTCAGTGGGTCTCTATATTCAGAGGACAGAGAAAAGATCACTGGGAAGAAGATTCTGGAAAGACGATTTTAGTTCCATGCATGAAAAAAAAAAGTAATGATTTAAATTGTCCAATCAAAGCCTAGGCGTGAATCCCCAAAGAAAGAGGCTGACTGTGAAGTTTTGCCGATGAACCTCTGACTAAGTAAACAGCTGGATTATATGACCACCAAGATAGCAACAACCTGATACAGCAGATGTCTCCAAAGGATATGGCAAGTCTCCACGGCACAGTCTAGACAGCTGTACTGGGTCTGCCCTCTCCAATCACCAAAGCACAAGGACATCTGGACCTTGCACTGACTCACAGGTGTCTGCACACGTGCCGTATGTCAACATTTATACATGATCTCTGTCCAAGTGCTTCTTGGTTCTGTGAGGACTCATGTCTTAATTGAAGTTTGAACGTGAAGACTTGGAAATGCGCTCCTATGGTATGACCTGGAGATTTCTTTTTACAGACACTGTGATTATGTTGGCTATGAGCAAGGAAGATTAGATTTAGAGTTTTCAAAGAGCAGATCTGAAGAGCTTTGGGAAAATATCATAATAAGTATTTCTGTAACTCATTTATAGTCTTGGGATGATGATAATGGCTGAAATGATAGCAATTATAATTTTAGTTCACTGAGAACTTGGCAAATGTTTCCTTAAAGCAAACATTTGTTGAGGGTACTGAGAATGGTTGATATTGGGGTTGGAGAGATGAGATGGCTCAGTGGTTAAGAGCACTGACTGCCCTTCCAGAGGTCCTGAGTTCAATTCCACATGGTGGCTCACAACCATCTGTAGTGGGGTCCGATGCCCTCTTCTAGTGTGTCTGAAGACAGCTACAGTGTACTCATATACATAAAATATATAAACCTTTTTTTTTTTTTTTACAAAAAACAACTGATAACACTGGGCAATGGTGGTACAGACCTTTAATTCCAGCACTTAAGAAGCAAAAGCAGGCAGATCTCTGAGTCTTAGGCCAGCGTAGTCTACAGAGTGAGTTCCAGGACAGCCAGGGCTACACAGAGAAACCCTGTCTAGAGGAAGGAAAAGAAAAGAAGAATAGCTTATGTCACACACCAAAAACAATTCCAAAAAGTTTACATATATTATATCATTAAATACTCATGACACCTCCAGGAAGGTAGGTACCAGACTTATCGTCATATTGAAAATAAGTTGGTACCACAGTGTTTAATAACTTGCCTACAGATATATAGTTATAAATAACAATAGTAGGACATCTCCAAAATGATTTTTGTGCAAGAAACCTATGAAACAAATAAAAAGTAGTTCCTTTATATGATGAGGAAAACGAATATCAAGAATTTACCTGTCCAACATCACATTTATTCAGCAAGAAAGGAATCATAATTCAACTCAGTCTGCCCCCACACTGTATTTTTCTGCCTGTATACCCTTAAATGCAGAGTACCCAATGACCACTCTCAAGACAGTCCTGGCGTCTAGAATAACATACTCTCTTTCCTTTCAGGAAATGCTCTGGGTTTTCAGAGAGTGGCCTCTCCTTGCAGCTAAGCATGTCAAAGTTTCCAGGGGTTTGGTGACTCTCCTCCGAGGGTGATCAGAGACTCCAAAAGTAGAGTTTCTTGGATCTTATGCCCGGAACCATTAGCAGGAGCTAAGGCCCCAGATGATATGCCCCATTCCTCTGGGCCATATTCTTACATGTCAGTCCACGAGTGTTTGGAGAAAGGAACAAGAGGGCAGGCAGTGATGGTGGTGTATCTTGTTAGCATCTTATTTTCTATAGCAAATGTGTGGTATTTTAAATTCTGTCCAGGAGAAAGTAAACATAAGGTTATCCAAGGGCCTTTGTATCTATATAGGCATCTTCTGGTGGCCCTGACACGCTGTGGCCTATTATGTGGATGGAGATCACAAGGAGCAAAATAATCAACAGCGCTCTTATGAAGAAGATCTGTGACACATCAGAAAATTAATGTTCCCGGTGTATGATCTCTGTTACAGTATGTGCTCAATTTTATTTCTTTTCTTTTTTTTTTTTTTTTTTGGTTTTTTTTTTGGTTTTTTCGAGACAGGGTTTCTCTGTGTAGCCCTGGCTGTTCTCTGTAGACCAGGCTGACCTCGAACTCAGAAATCTGCCTGCCTCTGCCTCCCAAGTGCTGGGATTAAAGGCTTGCGCCACCACCACGGGCTCAATTTTATTTCTTACTCTACACTTGAATCCACTCTTCCTAATTTGTATTGTACGATACTAATTTGTATTGTACGATACTAATTTGTATTGTATTGTATGACTTTTCTCTGTGCATGCACTGACAGCAAGTAGCTCTGAAATGAACATCAAATTCTGGCTTATTGGTATAAGGGTCACCCCTGAAATGGTACCAGGAACACAGCCTGAACTATGGCACCAATGTGGATCATAGGACCTAAGTCTTGAGTAGGATGGTGATAAGCAGAGGGCGGGGCAAGAAAGCGGAGCAAAAGCTATGGAATGGCCGTGATAGCAGCTCTCAAGGACAGACAAAACAAGGCCCTTCACACATCGCCCACACATGGGACACCAGCTGGGTTTTATAATTTTGTTTCTACACTACAAGTTTCATCCAGAAAGATAGAGGAAAAAAGAAAATGTATGAAGTCTTTGTAAAAAGCTCCCTCCTTCATTACTACTCCAAAGGCCTCTTATCTGCCCAAGATTCCTTCTCTCGGCAAGTGACTTGTGTACAATGAAACTCCACTGGAAACTTCCAAATGATGGAATAAACAAATGCACCAGAGTTCAGGCGTTTGAGGCAGACGCAATCTTCGCCCCCAGTGTTGCCAAGTGACTTGAGCTTTACTGTGTCCTTAGCATCTGATTCAGCTGTCACCCTCTCGGGGAAGCTGCCAGGCCTTGAAGGCATTACCCATTATACGACTTTTGAGCCCAAACAAGAATGTTGGTAAGCATGGAGTACTTGTTACTTAATCTATTTTTTTTTTAAATAAAGAGCTCTGTAGATTCATGAAGGAAAAAACACTCGATAGGGTTTATCTATCTGTAGTCAAGCTGCCTACGCCTAAGCTAAGTGCTGTTGTAGAGATGCCCCTGCCCCAGCAAGATGAACACTTTAAAAATACCATCTAACCATAAGTGATTATTATACTCTCATACTTGGTTTCTCCGATATGTAACTCATAAGTCTTAATGTATCCATCTTCTTTACAGGACAGGTAGACTTGGCGTGTTTGGTGAAATTGCATAAGATAAGCCTGATGATTCTTCTCATTCAGTAGCACAATCTGTTTGAGTGCTGTGAACCTGAAAGATGTCCTAAAAGGTCTACCACTGCCACTCCTGGAGTGGGGGGTCATTGAAGGAGGGTCAGTGTCTGTCTTCCCATCACTGGACATAGCATTAGACAAGCGGAAGTTTGGGGAAATGGAGTGATATGATGTATGAGTTAAATGATTTTTTTTAAAAAATAAAAGTTGTAAACGTTTATTACAAATTTAAAAAATGGAAGTTCTTAAAAGTCTCAATGTGACTGGATAAGATTTTAAAATCTTCAAGGTGTTTTGAAAAAACTGGAGCTTTCTCTAAAAACATGTTTGTCATTTCAAAAAGAAAACATCTTTAGGAAATAAACAAAAAAACTATCCCCAGCAAAATAGGGGAAAATGCAAGCACTGAGACCTTCAGCTCCCATCTTTTGTTCCCTCCTTACTGCTGGAAACTTTTGTAGTTGTAGTCCTCATCGTCGTCGTCGTCCTCCTCCTCCTCCTCCTCCTCCTCCTCCTCCCCCTCCTCCTTTTCTTCTAATTCTAGTTCTTCTTTTCTTCTCCCTCTTCTTCCTTTTCTCCTCCTCTTCCTCCTTTCTCTTCTTCTAATTCTAGTTCTTCTTCTTTTAGTTCTTCTTTCATATATTGCATCCTGACCACTGTTTCCTTTCTTTCCCCTCCTCCCAGTTGCTCCTCCCTCTTCCTCAGACCCACACCTCCTCCCACTCCCTTCAGTAAAGAGCAGGTTTCCCAGGGCTATCAACCAAACACGGCATAGTAAGACACAATAAGACCAGGTACACCCACATATCAAGGCTGGATGAGGCAACACAGTAGGAGGAAAAGGGTCTCAAAGCAGTATAGAGAATCAGAGGCAGCCCCTCACCCCCACCCACCTCCCCACACTCCTGCTGTGAGGAGTTCCATAAGAACTCCAAGCTACACAGCCCTAACATACATGCAGAGGACCTAGGCCAGACCACACTGGCTCCGTGATATCTGTCCGTTCTCTGTGAGCCCCTAGGAGCCTGAATGGTTGATTCTGTGGGCTGCTGTCTTAGGATGTCCTGGACCTCTCTGGCTCCTACTGTTCTTCCTCCCCATCTTCTGAGGGGTTCCCTGAGCTTGCCTAATACTTGGCTGTGGGTCTCTGCATATGCTGGAGAAAGCCTTTGTGATGAAGATTATGCTAGACTCTGGTTTCTGAGTATATCAGAGTATCATTAGGAATGACTTCATTGCCTATTTTTTTCCTAGGTAGTCATATTTGGTTCTATCCTAGGTCTCTGGGGTATCTAGCCTCTGGTTCCCGGCCATCTAGATAGTGTTAGGTGTAGGCTTCCTCTCAGCTACCTCATTCAAGATGATTTTTTTAGTGTCATCTATTTGCCTGCAAATTCTTTGATGCCATTTTTTTTTAACAGTCGAGTAATACTCCATTGTGTAAATGTACCGCATTTTCTTTATCCATTCTTTGATTGAGGAACATCAGGGTTGTTTCTGTTTATTATGAATATAGCAGCAGCAAACATAGTTGAGCAAGTGTCTTCGTGGCTGGATAGTGTCCTTAGGCATATGCACAAGAGTGGCATACCTGGGTCTTAAGGTAAATAGAGCCCCAATTTTATGAGGAACCGCCATATTGATATTCGAAGTGGCCGAACAAGTTTGTACCCCCATCAACAAGAAGAGTCTTGTTCTTGCTTCACATCCTCACCAGCACAAGACACAAGTTGTGTCTTATGATTTTAGCTCTTCAGGCGCATATAAGATGAACTCTTCAACACTTAAAGAAACAATGAACACGTTTAGCCATTGGGGAAATGTTCATTTATTCTTGTTGGGAGGCTAAACCTGATGATGGTAGTGATGGTAAGGCAGTTGATGTCTGAAACTTCATTCATAATATGTCTCACTGGTCAACCTCCTTCTCTTTGACCTGATTATTGGCAATCTCAATTACTTCTCCCCACCCAGGAGGGCCAGAAACTGTAGGAAGGCCCAGAGGGCTATGGGGAAGCATTGTGCCTACAATAGGGTGGGTGTTGTTGAACCAGTCTTCAAAATATTGATTCTCTCCCTAATTCTCCCCCGCCCCCGACTCTCGTTATTTATTTAGTCTGCTGGCAATTGTGGGGTAGACCCCCTACCCTGTGGATCAGGTCTATCTATAATGACTGTGGCCTCGGCCTTCATTAGCATCAGACTCCCCATCTCCGGCCCTGGAAAGGTGCTGCCTCAGATCATCTCTTTACTGTACTCTGGTTTGTGTGTGTGATTGCACTTTCTATGTCATGATTCCTGTCTAGGAAACCACATCCCTTCATGACATGAAACCATTTTCTTCTTCTGAAATCATTTCTCCCAAGAACATGCTTCTGCCTGGTGGGAGATGCAGCCTGTGTCACTGCTGGCTGGGCCAGCTGAGGCAGGCATGGGGATGGCAGGTGACTGCTGGGTCTCTGGCCTTTACTGTTCATGGCTCAGAACTAAGGTGCGGCTGCTGGTGGTGGTGATGGAGCTGAGGCTTCTTGCTGAGTTGTGATGTTAGGTTAACAGTAGCACTGCTGTGCGGATGTGGGGGGCACTCTCTGGAATTTGCTCTTTACTCCCACTGCTGATGGAGCTCAAAAAACTGATCTTACCATTGTGTAGAAAGAGTTAACCCAGGAACCTTAAAAAGGTCAGAGACTGGGTTGCATTCCTCAGACCACAATGGGGAGGGGGAGGTGGACCTAAGGGTGGGGACGCATTCCGAAGGACTGGCCGTTGCCCACCTACCTCACCATCTAACAACCATGTAGAAGTAACACTGTTCTGCCAAGCACATTATGCTTAATGGCGGTGGCCCTGAGGAGGGTATAAAAGCCCACGGCAGCACAAGACGCCGGTCATTCTCTCTTGGTGTACAGAGCGGCCCCAGCATGCTGGTTCCAATAAAAATTCCTCATGCGCTTTGCTTCGATTCTGTCTCTGAATGTTTCACTTAAGGGGGTCCAGTAAGTTAAGATGGTCTGGGTTTTACTGTGTGTGTGTGTGTGTGTGTGTGTAATCCGATAATAAAGGTGACTATTTGGTAAATGATAATTTGATATCACAGTTTTTCTTGAATCATCACAAAAAATATCTCCAGATGAAACAGTTATAAAAGCCAAAGAAAGTTAAGTAGTTTATCATAAACTATTTGCAAAATTATCACAAAGTAAAGTCACCCGAGAAGAGAGAACCTTAACTGAGAAATTCTGCCTTCGGTGGACTGGCCTGTGGGAATATTGAAAGAGTTTTTACTTAAATAAAGGAGCTTCACTCACAGCCCAGAAACAAAGGCAGGCCAGGGCAAGCCCGACAGCCCTAGAATGCTAGGCCCACCCTCAAGACCATTAAGACGTTCCAGGAACTAAGGTCGTGAAGATAAGGAAGCTACCTCTGCTGAGTCAGGGACCATCTGGACTCCTTCTCCTCCCACCCCTCTGCTGACAATAGATAAGTTTCCCTGCTCTTCCCCAATTGCTGACGCGCCTACCTGCACGTACTACCCGCTGATGTAATTGTATGGATTACCCAATCTTGTAAAAAAGCGCGAAACCCCCTCGCCTTTCCTATAAAGACCCCCAGTTTCTGGGCTTCGGGGTTGGCCCCTCTGTCTTTTGCACAAGACACGTGTCGACCCAGAGCTCCGCCATTAAACTACCTCGTGTGTTTGCATCAAGTCGGTCTCTCGCGCTTCCTTGGGTGTGTGTGCGTCGATCCGAGACTCGAGTGGGGTCTCCCGTTCGGGGGTCCTACAAATATCTATGGGCCATTTCTTGATTGATGATTGATTCTGATTCGGGCAGAGGAAGTCCATTGTGAACCATGTAACCTCTGAGCAGGGGTCCTGGGTTGTATAAGAAAGCAGACTGAGCCATCCTGTGTGGTCTGAGCTTTAGATCTTGCCTCCAGGATCCTGAGTTGCAGTACACCCTTTGTTCCCCCGAGGTTGCATTTGGTCTTTGTTTGTCACAGCAGTTGAAAAGCGATTGGAAGAGTAACTGTGCTGTTAGTTTTGTGTCAACTTGAAACAGGCTATAGTCATCTAGGAGGGAGCCTCAACTGAGAAAATGCCTCTAGGGACGACCTGGCTGCAGACAAACTTATAGGGCTTTTTCTTTTCTTCCTTTTTTTGTTGTTGTTTGTTTTGTTCTGTTTGTTTTGACTTGTTTATTTATTGACATTTTCTTTGTGATTGATATATGAGGGCTCAGTCCCTTGAGAGTTGGAACCCCCCTGGGCTGGTCATGGGTTCCAGGCTGAGCAAGCCACAGGGAGCAAGCCAGTAAACCCGTAAACCTCACTCTTCCACAGCCTCTGCATCAGTCCTCTATTTGAGCTGCTGTCCTGATTTCCTTGAGGGATCAACAATGACGTGGAAGTTTAAGCCAGATAAACCCCAACTTGCTTTGGTCATGGTCTTTCCTCAAAGCGATGGGAACCTCAGCTGAGGCACTGATCTGAAAATGCATGTGGTGAAGATTGTGTTAAGGAGAGGGATAGGAAGAAACCAAGGAAAGATGAGGAGAAGCACTAGTGATAGGTGTCAGTGAGCATCAGGTTCAAACAGCCTGGGATTAGGGGGTTGAAGGGGCAACAGCTTAGTTGGAAAATCGCTCCAGTTTCTCTACAAGGTAAAGCAGAAATCCCCACTCTCAAACAAGTGTGGGGAGAAAAGCATCACCCAGCCAGCTGTTCAATTCTAGAGTTGGTTTTATTATTATTGTTATTGTGGTATCATTATTAATGATTATGATTACTGATTCCATCACAATTCCATGTGTCCTCAGTTAAGAAAAGCAACAAAAACATTTTTCCCTTTTAATATGTAACACATCACAAATCTGTGTGTCATCTCTCGCAGGGAAAATGTTCATCTTCTCTGTATTGTTCCAATTTTAGTATGTGTGCTGCCGAAGCGAGCACCACAAAAATTTGAGTCTCTGGTCATGAAGGAGTCGAGATTTAAGATCAGACCCTTTGTAATCTGAGGCCCTCTCTGTGTCTCGACAGGGTCTCAGCTATAACTAGAAGTTTCTGCTCAAACCCAGGTGTCCTGATGTCATCATTAGCTTTGGCCTTGGTTGTGCTATCTCCCAGGCGAAGTCTCTGTATATTAATTATTTAAAGATTTTTAAAACTCGGGGTGATCCACAAATCATTCATGAGAGATCGGTAAGGATTTGTCTGAAAGTCTGCTTCGTGACAGAAAACTGCAAGTAATTTTGTAAAGCAAGTTGAACGGAGCCATTTGGGCAATGTTAAAATGTATTTAGCTAAATATGTTTTAAAACTTCATTTCCCGGAATCCAAGTGTTTAAATAACTTCACCATGATAAACAGATGAATGTAATTTTGCTAAAAAGTTTGCTTTGGCTGTAAGCCATCGGATTGGTTAATTAGTAAAAGATGATCATGTCTCTGGGGACTATCTCAGTGCGACATTTGTAAATCCTTCTGTTAAACATTAGTTCAAAGTCTTTAAAATATTTATAGAGAAAGGTTTCAGGGTCATCACAGTAGGGAACTGGTATATGTTTGTGTTCAAAATAATTATCCTGTAAATTTTTTTTTAACCACACATCGAGCTCTGAAAGACAATTGGTCTGAAATGAATGAAGGAAAATTGATAATTATGAAATTCTTTGGGGACAAAATATTTTGTTTTAACATATGTATATTTATGGTGTATGTGTGGATGAGAGGCTGGCCTCAGGTACTGTTTCTTATGAGGCACTGACCCTAATTTTTGAGAGAGCTTCTCTTACAGTGGCTGGAGGTTCATCCACAAATGAGGTTAGGTTAGGTGGCCAGCGAATCCCAGGTATCTGCCTGTCCCTGCCTCCCCAGGGCTGGGGCTAGGGTGCCCACCAACATGCCTGTCCTTCTACATGGATGCAGGGATGAAGTTTAGGTCTTCATGTTTGTGCAGCAGTGCTTTACCAACTGAAGCATCTCCCCAGCCCACAGACTTCATTGAAACATATCTTTAAGTTGCACCATTCATTATAATAAAATGGATTTTTTAAATTTTTTCAAAAGTGTAAGAATCTGCATTTTTGCTTTCATGAAACACGTCTGTAAGATAAGGTAATAAAAAAAATTACTAAGCTTTATCCAATGTTGGGTTTTCTTAAAAAAAAAAGGAAAAAATGTGCCTGCACTTTTTCTACCAATCATTGGTCACTGAAGAAAGATAGTGTTGCGGTAGGAAGCGCCCAAACTTTCTGTAGCAATTGAGTAAAAATAAATCAGTGTCCTTACAAGCATCTGGCAAATAGCAGAGCCCCAGGGATCAAATACATTCTTCACAAAGCTGGAAACTTATGGAAAAGATTCAATAACTTGGAAATTTCACTTTCAAGAATGATAACTTTTATTTACTTAGTTTGAAAGTTTCAGTATATTATATATGTGTATACACATATATACATATGTGTATGTATACATATGTATACACACACACACACACACACACACACACACACACACACACACACGCATACACCCCTTATCCATTTGAAATGACATACATTTTTCTCACTGGAATGTACTTCACATGCCAATGATTAACTGTGAGTGTTGTTTATTTTGTCGTCATTAGCTAGGGCTGACAAGAGTTTTCTTAAACTCAGAGGAGATTTGTAGTATTTATTTTAATCTCACTTAAATGGTGATCAAAACTGAATGATACCTCATGGACCAGCCAGGTTTTTAAGCTCACACGGAAGTGATAACCACACTACACAAACCTTCTTTTTGCTCAACCAGAAGTGTCAGACAGTTCTGTTATGGACAGACCCGCGCAATCCCTCTTTGTCCTACTGCAGAAGTCTAAGAAAGGAAGTGTTTGTTTACATGCAACACCAAGACCCGATGACCAGATTAGTGAGAGCTTTCTGATTGTTTACTGGTTGTTTTCATAGTGTAATCAAAGGCCAGGCTACTTTTTATTAGAGATGTATGGATAGCGTGCCCAGACATACATGGAAAACAGAAATAACTGCTAATGAGCACACATGGATGACAGCTACTCTTTCTCTTGTCTGCCCGATGGACTTGCAGCCTTGATTAAATTCTTAGTTCTTGAGTCTTCCCAGCTAAACTGAGTTGTTGTGAATAGTCCTTAAATAGCTTCAGGGTTGCTGCAAATTATTATTATTATTATTATTAATAATAATCATTATCTTATTCATTTATTTTGGTTTTTCAAGGCAAGGTTTCTCTGCATAGCCCTGGCTGTCCTGGAACTCACTGTAGACCAGGCTAGCCTTGAACTCAGAAATCCACCTGCCTCTGCCTCCCAAGTTCTGGGATTAAAGACATGTGCCACCACTGCCCCGCACATATTATTAATTAAAAAAAACCACAGAAGGTGGGGAAACCCACATTTATAGCCCCAATTTCAGCCCAGTGAGAGACTTCATGTTAAACTTGTGTGTCTTTGTAACACATCCATTCATCTATTTATTCACTCAGAATTATGCTAGACACAGTAAGGAATTTGAAAGAAAAAATCCTACAAATTTTTGGGGTACCAGATGTGAACAGTGAGAGATCAAAGAAAGATCATAAAGCAGGTAGACTCCATGCTGTATCAGCTGACAAAAATTTTCTCTGATACAGAGAAAGGCAGAGGCAAAAGAGACTTTTCTTTCTTCTATTTCTGTGTATGAATGGTGTGTGCCTGTGTGTGCAAGCACACACATCATGAGTGGTGGTGCATAGAGGCCAGAGGTGATTTAAGGTGACTCTATTGCACTTTACCATATCCCTTTTTCTTTTTGAGACAGGGTCTCTCACTGACTCTGGAACTCTGAGATTGTCTGGAGGGGCTGGCCAGCCCTGGGTTCACAGGTGCATCTTGCCACAGGTGCTAGGATTCTAGACTGAGCGAGTTCCTCAGGCTTCCGTAGCCAGCGCTAACCAAATGAGCTCTTTCCACAGCATGAAAGGTCTTCTTCCACGGCATAAAGAAGATGCCTCTTCCATTCCCCACAGCAAAGATGGGTCTCTTCCAGACCCTATTTCGGCATCATTGCAAATTATTCAGACAATCTCGACATGCTCTCTTCTCCACCATTCCTGCCCGACTTCACCATCTACTCAAACGCAGTAAGTGGTGGGAGCTAAAGTTTCAAGGGCAGTTTCTGGGGGATGACATGTAAATCCTTGAGGTGAAAAATGATCAGACGCCGGCTGGGAGCAAGAGAGAGAATTGTCTTCCACGATAAGGTGACCACGTAATTAAAAACAAAAACTTAGCCTGGATGGGGTGTGTGTGGGAATTGAGCTGTGACCAGTATCTTCAGGCTGGTCTGAACTAAGGACACAAAAGATATTGTGATACAGTCTTTATGATTTTATTTTAGTTAAATGTGTATGTCTGTGTGTGTGTTTCTGTGCACCTGCGTGCAGGTGCCCATGAGGGACAGAAAAAAGGCATCAGAGTTATAAGGTGTCATGTGTTGCCTGATGTGGGTACTAGAAACTGAGCTCAGGTCCTCGGGAAGAGCACTGTGTGTTCTTAACCACTGAGCCATCTCTTCAGCCCTAGTCTAACTTTTTTTTTTTTGTTTTGTTGTTTTGGGTTTTTGTTTGTTTGTTTGTTTTGGGGTTTTTTTGTGTTTGTTTTTTTCAAGACAGGGTTTCTCTGTATAGCCCTGGCTATCCTGGAACTCACTCTGTAGACCAGGCTGGCCTCGAATTTAGAAATCTGCCTGCCTCTGCCTCCCAAGTTCTGGGATCAAAGGTGTGCACCACCACCGCCCAGCTCTAGTCTAACATTTTTAAACAGTTCTTTCTTAGGAATCAGTTCAGTGGAGAATTTTTATTCTGCATGAGTCCTTGCTATTTTGTTTTATTCTTTATGTTTCTGAAGGAAAATGCATTTTAATCAAATCTGGATTAGAAGGCCAATATTGGTGTCAAAATGGACACATGAAAAGTCCTTTATAAAAGTCCATTTTCTCTAACAGAAGACAGACTTAATATGGTCAAATATAATAGGAATTCATTTCCTTTTCAATGAGAGCTTTAGGAAGTCTCTTTTTGAAATATTCCATTGCTGACCTTTTTAAATCAAATGAAGTGACCTTTTTAGACACAGGCAGCAAAGTTATGCACGTACCTGGCTCTATCTTAGCCATGAGCCCAGAAGATGTGCTTTAATGGGCTTTATTTTTAAGTTGTTAGAGAGGACAGGGGCACTTCCTTTTTCTGCTTCTTACCAAGCAACTTTGTCACTCTGTTAGGCCCGAGAATATGAGATGGACAGAGTCTCTCTAGTAACACTGGGGAAATAAAACATGGCCACACATGTGGGTAGCATCCTTCAGATATCTATGTTCAATAGAAATGCCTCTCTCTGGAAGAGTCTAGAAGAGTCTGGCAAGAGGAAACTGCTGAATGGGGGCCAGAAAAAAGCTAATCAATTCTCCTAAGTCAAAACAGTGCCTGAATGATCAGTCCCCAGATTTCTGGGATGGAGATACATTTGATGAATTTGCATATCACACCGAGAACTTTGTTTACTTTGCTGGTTAAATCAAAGCCAAGAATTCAAAGGTAGCCTGCAACTCTTGGGGCCCCACACAACTCTGAGATAACTTCCCCCACTCATTCACTCAGAGGCATACCCAATGCCTATGGTGTGCAGTGCTTCTTGTTAAGAGCTGGGAAGACACACACGGGTGTGGACACACAGATCCAAGTGTCAGCACAGATTCCATTTGTAGGGGAGGCAGGCATACATACAGATAGATAAAACGGACATGTAAGAAGAGTCAATAATACGAGACACAGTCACTCCATCTTTCAACAAATCGTATTGATCATCTAACATCAGTTACACACTCTGACCTGTTCCAAGATATTTCCTATCCATTCACATTGAGGCAGTGAGAGGCCAGTGATTGGAGGGGAGAGAGGAGGCGGAGCTAAGGGAAGTGGGGGGCGGAGAGAGGCAGCGAGAGGCCAGTGATTGGAGGGGAGAGAGGAGGCGGAGCTAAGGGAAGTGGGGGGCGGAGAGAGGCAGTGAGAGGCCAGTGATTGGAGGGGAGAGAGGAGGCGGAGCTAAGGGAAGTGGGGGGCGGAGAGAGGCAGTGAGAGGCCAATGATTGGAGGGGAGGGGGCGGAGCTAAGGGAGGGCGGGAAGAGAGAGAGAGAGAGAGAGAGAGAGGCAGTGAGAGGTCAGTGATTAGAGGGGAGAGAGGAGGAGGAGCTAAGGGAAGTGAGGGGAGGAGAGAGAGGAGGCTCAGTGGACCACGCGGGTCAGAGAGAGAGACACAGATATCCAGATGGCGTTAGCCATATTTCTGGTGTTTTGGAGAGGTTAGAAAAATTTGGGATAAGACTTTATCATTGTAAATTGGCATTGTGTAATTGGGAATTTTATATACATAAAAGATGTTTGGTTAACTATTTAAGTTTAAGAGTCTAGATAGGAGAGGAAGGATAGAGAAGAGAGATCTATGAGTCTAACAACCAACCACCACCCACCCCACCTATCAGGTGGTGGTTGGCTGTTCAAGGTTGGAGCATTGGCTGCATTTTTGCTAATAGCTGTGCTCAAAGAAGAGAGAAATTAGACTCATAGATCTCTCTCCTCTATCCTTCCTCTCCTATCTAGTCATAGGGGATGGAACTAAGGAGTGGAGAATAAAAGTAGGAAAAGGAAGAACACACAACATAGCACCGACCAGCAGCACAGAACTGTGTGAGCAAACTGCTTTTAGCACTAAACTGCTAGGAAGGACCTTGTAGTGGGTAATAATTAAGATAGAGTACTACCGTGCCATAGATTCTGTAACAGCTGGAGTCCCGTGCTCCTGCTCTGCACCCAAAATACCTGGCAAAGCATGACTCTTCCGCCCGGAAGACACCCGCCCTGTGTTCTCACTTCCGTGTGATGCGAGAAAGCAGATCTCAAAGAAAGGGAATCAGACAGTGGTGACTAGAGCCTGAAAAAGATGTGAGTCAGGGGCAGATCGGGAGAGGATGTGCAGGGCGCGGTCTGAGGAGTAACTTCTAGTGATCTACAGCCCGGTAGGATGACAGCAGTTGGCAACAGTGAACTAGATCAGAATACTTAGAAGATATTCCCAGCACAAAGGAAAGATAAGTAACTGTGGTGATAGAAAAATACTGCTCTGGTCTGATCATTACATATTAAGTTGAAATGCGACACAGTGCCCCACAAATGTGTATAATTGCTATGTATTCATTAAAAATATGATACAATAAAAATAAGTGCTACATATACACACATGTATGTATATATGGATATGTGTATGTGTATATATATGTATGCATACTATAAGGTAAGTGTAGTGACTAATCTTGGTTGCAACTTGATTACACTTGGGATTAGCTAACACTCAAGCATCTGAGCATGCCTACCAGGGTTTTTTCTTTCTTTTTTTTCTATCTTTTTTTATTTTATTTTCTATATTCTTTTTTTACAAACCGAATAATAAAATTTGGTTTACAAACAAAATTTCTAATAAAATTTTCTAATTTTATTTTCTATATTCTTTGTGACATTCCAAATGATTTTCCCTTTCCTGGTTCCCCCCTCCCCCTAAGTCCCATAAGTACTCTTCCCTCCGCTAGTTCCCCAGTCAACCCACTCCCACTCCTCGGTCCTGGCAATCCCCTACAATGCTGCATCAAGCCTTTCCAGGACCCGGGCCCTCTCCTTCCTTCTTCTTGGGAATGATTTGATAATGTGGGTTGTGTTTTGGGTATTCTGAGCTTCTAGGCTAATATCCACTTATCAGTGACCGTATTCCATGTGTGTTCTTTTGTGAATGAGTTACCTCACTCAGGATGATATTTTCCAGTTCCAACCATTTGCCTATGAATTTCATGAATTCATTGTTTTTAGTTGCTGAATAGTACTCCATTGTGTAAATATACCACATTTTCTGTACCCATTCCTCCACTGAGAGACATCTGGGTTCTTTCCAGCTTCTGGCTATTATAAATAGGGCTGCTATGAACATAGGAGCATGTGTTCTTATTACATGCTGGGGAATCCTCTGGGTATATGCCCAGGAACAGGGATTTTTCTTGATTGGATTACTGAAGGAGGTATCTTCTGGAGCCCACATAAAAGGATGTGGAAGAAGGAAACATTGGGCTTTCTGTCTGCTTGCCCTCACTCTCACTGGCAAGTTCATCTATCCCAACCCACTCCTTCAATGGTGTTAAAACATACTTCTTCTTTGGGATCCCAGCATGGACTGAAAACTAGCAGTTCTCTGGGGCCTCCCTGGTAGCCCAGAAGCAGAATGGAACTGCTGGGACGTCCAGTCTGGTGAACTGAACGCCTACTGGATTGTTGTCTTCCTGCCAAAAGGCAGCCATTGTTGGAGTGCAGAGACCACTGCCTATAAGTCCAATAAATTCCTTACTAATGTTTAGATATATATTAATTCATTCTATAAGTTTTCTTCCTTAAAGAACCCTGACTGACATGGTGAGAATATAACTTCATTATTTATTCATGTGTTTTGGGTCTTTTGCTTTCCATTACTGTAACAAATACATAAGAAAAAATAAAATTATAAAGAGAAAAAGCTTATTTTGAATCAATTTTGGAGGTCTGTATGACGTTTCCTGGAACTACATAAACAAATATCTATTTGGAACACATAGGATACCAACGACAGACTGAAGACCCAATGCCACCAAGGTCTAGCTTGGAGAACCAGTGATCTTATTGGTATTGCTTATAGAAGAGTGGGTGACACCCCAACAGTAGTACCACAAACAGTACCACCTCACCGAGGAGAAGGACCCCCTAAAATCTCCACAGGTGGATGCCTGCCCCCTCAGTTAATATTCTGCCCTCTGTACAGTCCAGCATCTCCCAAGACCATAGAGAGCTGGGATAGGGTTACACAGAGCTGTGTACAAGAAACGGGAAGGAAGAAGTGGCTGTCATCTAAGGTGAGGGTGTTTGGGAGACAATCCAAATCATTGTAGCAATTATTTTACAACCCACACTGCTCCTTTAAATAACAGAGAATAGAAGATACCAGAATTAAAAACTGCATACTATCTTACAAAACTTGCAGGTATATTCCACGTTTTCTAATTCATGTAAAAGAAAAGAATATATTGTGTTGATTCTTGGTAATATATATGACACATATTAGGATTATATATATTATAATATGATATATATATATCATATTATAATTATATATCTAAGATAGACAAGATAGGTGTTAAGAGTACATGATAAAAGATTTGGGAAGGAAGAAAGGGAAAAGTTGGAAAACATTGAGAGCAGTGATCATGAGAGAGGAAGCCCAGACTTGAGTACTCTGTCTAAAAGAACAATGGAACATAGAATATCATGAACTCGTGAGGATCCTGTAACGACAGAAGATTTGGGCTATAGATAAATGCAGACATGGGTGCGGAAAATCCATTAAGGTGTAATGCAGAGTATGTAAGGTGTGGAATACTAAATTCTTTAGTGGACAGAGCTAGAGTTGGCCTTGAAGACTGGGTGGGCTTTGTCTGAAACCCCGACAGAGGAAAGCACACTGCTGCAGGGAGACCAGAGGTTCGGAAACAAATAATTGGCAAGGGAAGCTCAAGCACCTCTGGCAGCGTGTGTGGGTAGAGAAGGTAACTGGGATGGAACTCCACAGATGGGGGAAACTTGACAACTGCCACCTTAGTAGATGAGGAGGAGAATTTGTGTTTCCCAGTCAGCTTTTATTTGAAGACTCAACTAAAAATAACCAACAATTGTATATCATGTAAGGAACTCTTAATTATTCAGTGTCTAGCCATTCAAGATCTGCATGCCTTCATTCTTTAAAAATATGACTCTTTGATCAATAGCTAAGTAAGCATTTTTATACTTGTCCATAATCATTAAGCCCTAAGGCAGAGGAGAGATGGTTCAGCCGTTCAAAGTACTCAGTCCTTTTGTAGAAGACCCTGGTTCAGTTCCCAGCACCCACTACATGGTTCACAACTATCTATACCTCTGTTCCCGGGAGATCAGACATACTGTTCTAGCCTCTGAGGGCACCAGCTATACATATATTTATGTGGTGCACAGAAATACACAGGGGCAAAAAGCCAAGTTTGTCTCTTTTCTGTTGTCTCTTGACACCTAAACCATATCCCTCAACATATAATTCCTTTCACTACAGGACATTCTGCACAAAAGTTAGGCTAAACTAATGACATTTTCACATAAAATCTTTAAATCCTACAGTTTTAGTTTGAATTGTTTTCTAGATGCTGATTTTAAGCACGGTGACTGGAAGGTAATCAGAGTTACCTGCAGGTACATGCGTCTTTACAACGTACACAAACACATAAGGGCCATTTGACGTTTATAGCCAATTTTGGTGTCTGCTATAACCTTGCTTTTCAACCTTCAGCAAATAAACTTTCCCAGGCCCTGGTGGTGGTAGCTCTGCGCTGAGAAACTCACATTATCCTAAGTGTTTTTTAGTGCTTGAAATAGGACTCTTGTAGGCAACAGAGGCATGTTCCCATCAGTTACATTTTTCAGCACAAAACAATTTCTAAGAGCAACAGATAAATCCACCTCTCCTCTAGACAGGAAAGTATGCTTGCTAAGAGTAACAGCCATTTATACACATTTATAAGAAGTGGAGATTTCTTCCTATATTAAGCTTTTCAGTCTTGAACACATTAGAATATGTTGTGTTTCCTTTTGCAACCGGTTTGTAGCAGCTGTGAGTGTTTGCTTTTGGTCATGTATATGTAGTCATGTGTTTATTCAAGAGATATTCTTGGGCCACTTGGGCCATGCAGAGCCCTGTCCTGGGTCATGTAAAGGCCACAGATACACGAAAGGGGTTGTTTTTTTTAATATATATGGAGAGAGAGGGGGTGGGGGGATCAGAACCAAAACAAGGAAGGTCCTAGTCGGTTCTGTGACCAGCAGGGCAGGGGGGTGACAGATATGATGCTGTGGGACATCTAAAGGCAAGGACAGAGTAACTGTTTCCAGTGGTGACAAGACAGATCCCAGACGTTAGCATCCAGGAAGCACCTGCTCTAGGAGTGATGTGGACAGTCGGAAGGAGAGCTCAGATGAGTTTGGCAAGCGAACAGCACACAGACTGTGTGGTTGGGAGCCGTGAGCCCAAACAGGTGGACCTCTGGGTCTGGAACCCTTGCCAGGAGCTTTAAGTGTTCTCAGGAAATGACCCTCAACTTGGCATGGCATCCAAGGTCTTAGTATTTTTTTTTTTCCTGGCTGTTAGTTGGGAGTCAGAGCTACATCACTGAAGGGCAGGCACTACACATAAAGGCTTAGAAATGTTTGCTGTTAATTAAAATAAAACTTAGGAAATAGGTGATATTTTAGCATGTCATTTAAATGCCACCCTTCCTTTGCCTAAGCCAGCTTAAATCCTAGTTGATTTTATATCTTCAAGGACTAAGGCATAGTCTCCTACTGACTTTTTTTTTGCATTTAAAAAGGGATGACGTTCTTTTTTGTTGCTTGTTTTGGTTTTGCACAGTTGGAATGAAAGTTTCTGGGGTCTGAAGCTTGCTAGGTAAACTCTACACTGAGTTATAAGTTATATCTTAACTCTACAATTACTTTTGTTTGCTTGTTCTAATTATTTTTTATTTTGTTGTTGTTTGTTCTATGGTTTCTTGTTTAGTTTTTGTTGTTTATTTTAGATAGTCTTAATCTATACTGAAGAGTGGCCAGGATCTCACTCACTATGTAGCTTAAACTAGCCTTGAACTTACAACAGTCCTCCTGCCTCCAGTTTCCTAAGTGCTGAGATTACAGGTCTGAGCCACTATACCTTGTATTTTTTAATCCAGTCCTGAAAGATAGATGGTAGCACTTTCCAACAATCATCTCCATAACTTCCATAAACGGAGGAAATCCTGGGGCTCAGAGAGCTCACGGCGGGGTAGTGTCTAATTCTGTCATTAATTAATTGAGAAGACTTGAAAGAATCCGTATCTTTCCTAGATTTGAGTTTTCTCTTTTCATTCAATCAGGGGGCTGAGATAACAGAACTCTAAATTCCTTGTCAGTTCTAACCATTTTCATCTATCTTGTATACCAGCAAATGACCAAGGTTTACCGGTTAGTATTTCCTCTTCTATGGGAACACTAAGGAAACAAAGATACAGGAGAGGCCAGCTGTGTGAACTGATCTACAGGCGGAGTGTGCATCCTAGCACAGCAGGACAGAGGCCACAGCCCGTGACTTTCTTCTGGTTCTCTGTCACTACTAATGACAATCGAATGGTAAAGTCTGAGAATGGGTTAATTACTTGCTATTAATTCAGAAATAATTAATCTCACACAAATACAGTGGGAAACCTCAGCACTTAGAATAAAACAGTCCCCATAAAGCATAAAGTGGAGGTGTCCAGTATGTGTACTGATTTCTTGATTTCTCCCTCATTTTCCTGAAGCAGATCTCAGATCTGGAGCTCACTGACACAGCTTAACTGGCCAGCCCGAATACGCTGGGGATTTTTTCTGCCTCTACCTTCCCAGTGATGGAGGATTAGTGTTGTATGCTATAGGAGCCCAACTTTTTACCTGAGCTCTGGGGGCCAAACTCAGATCCCCTTGCTTGTTCTGCAAGCAATGTACTGACTGGGCTATCTCCCTACTCCCATTGTTATTTACAGGGAGGGTCTCAGGTACCCAAGGCTGGCTTCAGACCAGTAGTTAAGGATAGCCTTGAATTCCTGATCTTCCTGACTCTTCCTTCTGAGTGCTGAGATTACAGAGCCCATGCCACCATGTCCAGTTTATGTGGCAATAGTATCAAACAAACTTAGAGCTTCACGCCTATTAGGCAAGCACTCCTCAATCTGAGCTGCGGAGTCCCATTTGTATTTTTAGATCGGTCGAAATTCCCTCCTTGTTGCATATCTATTCACTGAGGTTACACTGTAGGACGGATGTGTGATTAAGTTTGTTGCCCTGTCTATTAAATGAATAGATCGTCTCTGTCTTCTGGGATATCAAGCATGCAAGTAGACAAGGCAGAGCAGTCAATGAACTGTTGCAGGAACCCTTCTGCAATTAGCATCCCCAACACCAGTGAGAGAGGAATATTTATGGAATTTGCACCCCAAGACCAGTGAGAGAAGAAGAGAGGAAATTTGACTGTTCGACTGAAACCAGGGAAGCTCTTTAAAGGCTTCAGTCCTGAGTCTGGTTTGCATTCTCATTTTATACTAAACACACACACACATACACACACACACACACACGCACGCACGCACGCACACGCACACTCACACACGCGCACATACACACACACATGCACACGCACGCACATGCACATGCACACACACGCACACTCACGCACACACACATGCACATACACATGCACACACATGCACACACACGTGCACACACACACACACACACACACACACACAATGTGAGGTGAGCTGGCAAGCAGGTTGTCCAGAAGCATGAGTGGAAGTCAGTTTGGGCACTCTTGCTTTTGGAAGGCATATTGACTGGTGACGGCTGTGAAGTTACTGTGGTCAGGTTGCTAAGGGCAACGTCATATTGTGTTTCAGCTGTTTGTCCAGGTTAATCTGTCCCACGACTTCATTTTGGCAATAGCACGGTACCAGCAGTTTTTTAGGTAAATCACTCGATAGATCAATAAATCAGTCTCTAATAGTTGGTCTTTCCTATCTTATTCAACTTGATAATGAGCCAAGAGAAAAGAGGTCATAGATTACTAATAGAGTGTCGGGGGAGGAGCTGATACTAAAATCTGGTTCCCTAATTGTTTCTGGATTAGGTCAATAAAGACGGCAGAAGCCAATTACTGGGCGAAGGTGGAAAGAGGTGAGAATTCTGGATCCGAGAAGGAAGAGGAGGGAAGGAGATAGAGAAAGGCCCTTTTGGCCAGGCTTTGGAGGAGGAGCACATACCATGTAAGGTCTGGGGGCAACTGGGGAGCGCAGTTCCCGGTGTTCATGGGGAATGCAGTTTGGCGGAGCTGAATGAGACCAGGAGAGCTAGCAGATTGGTGGAGCGAAGTGAGACCCCGGCGGTTGTTGGCTGCTTGGCATGAGAGTTTGAGAGAACTCGGGTAGAGCTCTTGAAAGAGCAAGTGTGTTTTTAAAATTACTCGCAACAGCCCATCTGCTTAAAAAAACGAACATCAACCTGTTTGTTGCATTGCTGCACCAAAGCCATCAATCTTCTAGGTGAACATCAGACATCCACCCACCCAACTGGTGGGTGGTGACCAGATGTGCTGGTTAAATCTGAGGTGTTCTCTGTATCACACATGACACAACACATAAGAGGCCAGAACACTGAACCCAAGGCCACGCCTTAAAGTTTTACATTCAGTTTGACTTCTGCCGACAGTGATGTGGAAAGTTTAAACATCTTCTCCCATGTCCTGTGGCATTGCTTTGTCACAGACCACGATCTCTTCCTCATTTGAGGCCGTGATTTCCAATACAATACCGGAGCCTGGTGTTTTCCGTAAGACGAGTAAACTAGACACTCCAAATGAGTGTGCCAAAGCCTGCCAGTAGGCAAAGGTAGTGATTTTTCTCTGTGCTTAAAATAGACTTTCACCGCTGTCCTTAGAATCAATTAATTAAAAGAACGTGTGAAGAACATCCAAGGATTATTCTAAAATAACCCTTCTCATTAGCAGTTCTTTGTGGGTGGGTTTTTTTTTTTTTGGTGGGGGTGAGTCCTTATTTGTTTTTGAAGCTTTCCTGCATTTAAAAAATTTAAATGAATTTTTTTATACTTTTTTTCCCCCTGGAGTTTTACAGTCTTTTTACAGCTGACATTTAAAAGGAAAAAAAAAAAAGACAGTTTTGCACCGAAGTTTTCAGCTGGACATGGGCAATCCTTTGTCTTCCCAGTTACTCAGACGTGGGGGCTGGAGGGTCCCTTGAAATGAGGATTTCCAAAATAGCCTATGCAACCAAGCGAGACCAAGACCCCTGTTCAACAAGCATATATAAGCTTTGAGCCTCACTTCTTTCCTTTTGGTTTCAAACATTTAAGCTGTATACAACGAGCAGTGGAGGATCCTGGGTCAGCATCTTCCTTTGCTCTGGGTGTCTCGTGCCCGCCTACAGCATGTGGCAGGACAGATCTTGTACAACCCTACATTGATTATCCAATATGGCCCCAGGGAACTCTACTTCCCATCCATGTCCATGGTGGCTTCTGAATTGTCCTGGTGACCAGTGATCATGGTGGGAACATCTCTAGAAAAATGAGCTACTGAGCTTCTTTCTTGTGTGGGATCATGATTTCCATAGACTTAATGGTCCTATTAGGCTGGAGAACCAGCGTGCCCAATGCCTGCTTCATTCACAACTACTATTGGTGAGCAAAGTCTTATTTAGAAGCTCCAAAGGTCCAGGTGTCACCAAGCACAGTGAAAGAGCAAAATAGGGTTCCTCGAGCTACATCTTAAAATTTCAGCTGAAATCCACCCAATTGCGTAAGAGGACAGCCAGCCAGCCAGGATACTCTTGCTGACTGAGAGGACTTTGAGTCATTGGGGGAAAAGAACATCCTGAGAGGGTCTGAGCTAGTGGTCCCCAAAGTAGAAGCAGTAATATAGCCAGTAGAGAAGCTGTTAAGATGCTGGGCATTCTGGGAAAGCTCCCTGTCCTCCCCTAGACTTCTTTGTTCTGGGATTGCAGGGTTTCCTCTTCAAATGAGGTTCAACATTCAAGGACATTCCTCCCTCTCATTCTCCAAGATCTCATTCCTTAGGGTTCCATTCATGTCAGGTGACTGGATTCATTCCTTCAGATCACTATGAGTTAGCACTGTGTCATTAGATATTTTAGATGAGTCTCTGGAGAGAAACCCATCAAGACTTAGAAGCAGTTGCCGTCTCTACCATCCTGCAGGCCCATGTAGTTTCCTCAGGCCATCTAAACAAATCGAGCTGGACACAGGAAGCCTCTGGAGGAGCTGTTAGCATCCCATGCCAAATGGTGACATCTCTGTTCTCCTGCAGTACTAGGGATGGAATAAATGGTTCTGAGTAAGTACTCTGCTGTAGGCTAGCTTTCCAGTGCTCACATCCCCAGCTTTTAAAGACTCTTCTGAGAGGAGGATCCTCTGGCTTTGTACCTTTTTCAGGGCTTCAAATACTGCCAAGGGCCCGGCCAATGGAGAAGGTAACAAAGAAGAAAGAGAAGGTCATACTGTGGTTAACAAGAAGATGCCTCTTAATTCGTAGCAGGTAAGGGTATAGGCATGGTTAGGTCTATGTATGCAGGCTTGCCTATCAAAGAAAGAGGTCCCACATGGCCACATCATGGCTAGAACGCTTCCTTGGGCCCATTCCACAGTTTTACAGGGTCCGACCTGATGGTTCAATCGTTGAGTGACTCCGGCAGGCAGTTGTGACTTTGCTGCTTTCAGGAGACTTTGTGACAGTTGTGATGACAGCTTAGTCATGTGGGGCTGATGGCTTAGATTTCTGGATTTTCATCAGGGTTTTCACATGACCATAGACAGCATCTTTTCCTGCTATGATCATGTGAGTCTTCTAATAGTCACCCAGGTGATAAACTATTTTATATCATTTCAAGGACACAAGGACATCTGGGACTTCACTACATGACAAGATAATTCGGACATTTTTTAAAATTATAGAACAAAGAAAAGAAAGACAAATAGTGTATCTTATTGGGTGATCTGGATAATATAAAAAGAATCTAGCTACAGAGGCTCCCAGAAGCCCTGGAATGTCCTTTATTGCCTCACTCACTCAACCGATTTTGCAACTTACATCTGATATCATTACATGATTACCTTTCCCACAAAATGAGTTCGTAAGGTGAAGTCTCCTGGATGAAAATAAAACTCTATTTACTGACTTTATCTTCTAAATGGCTTCTCAATGTGCTTCAATCAACTCTCTGTATTGAAGTTATATTTGAAAGAGAGATGAATATAAATTAGAACACAAGTGGTATTTTTTTTCTATCAGCAACTAATATAAGAAAATTGTTTTGTCAACCTCTAGGAAAAACTACCCTTCAATGATCATTCGATACTCTTGAAATAAAGAAGGGGACTTCCACAGGGCTTAGTGGACCCTGTTTCTTGGCACTTATAGTTACTAATTGAGACATGTAGGGTTGAATTTGTATAGATCAAACATTTAGAGAGGTGTTAACCTGCCTTATGAAACCTCATAAACCAAGTTTGAATCCCAATATCCTTGTTAAAAAAAAAAAAAAGCTAGGTGTGGTGTGCACACTACCAGGAGTCTTGCGATGAGATGGGAAGCACAGATTAGAAACCAGCCTGGACTTGTGGGCCGGCTAGACTACAGCATGTAGGGCAGCAGGGGGAGGAAAGGGGAGCCTGCTTTCAACAGCGTGGAAGGTGAGATTAGCTCCCAAATGCTGTCCTTAGACCTCCAATGGAGGCAGCTTAGCTCACAGCGTGTGTGCTACACACACACACACACACACACACCAAATAAATAAATAAATAAATAAATAAATAAATACGAATTTTAAAGTTACTGGTTAGGTTAAATCAGTTTTTAGACTTAAGAAATACAAAAAAGATCCCAAGTGGCCAAACAGTCTTTCAGCATTACCATATCTGTTCTCTCAGTATTGCTATGAAATAAACACTCAGGTCCCATTCTGCATGGAAGGAAACTGTCAGGGCTTTGAGTTACCTCCTCAAAGACCCAATTGTGTGTGTGTGTGTGTGTGTGTGTGTGTGTGTGTGTTGGGAGTGGTGGCTGAGAATCCACTTCAGGCTCATTAATCTTCCTGATGAACTCTGTTGAAACCTAGCCATGGAAATGTCAACCAAGGGGACTCTGTCATAATATCATTACAGGCTAAGGGTAAAATGTTGCTAGTGTGTTCTAGTCAGAGAAAATCTCCTGGCCTTTGACCCACCCCTGCACAGCTTCGCTGTGATCTTAAATAAAGATGTGTGCTGAGGGGATAAAGGGAATTCAGACACATGGACAGAAAGCTTGGGCGGTGCACAGTGTTCTGTGCAAGAACCTCCAAGTGTCTGTTACATCAGAATTGAACAGAGAGATGGGGTTAATATACACAGCTGAGCGAGGAGGCAGGTTTAGCTAATCTCTGTAAGTACAATCTCAGTAGGGGAGAATTTAAGGTATATGTATTGGCTGGGGTGGAGGAGGTAGCTATGGTGGACATTTTCTGCTCATACTATTAACATACATACATGGTCTCTGGAGGAAGGCTTTCCAACCCCCCAGGGATCTGAACTCTGGCATTCTTAACATGGCCATGTGCATGTCAACAGCACACATTAAGTTAACTCAGGCCTTAAGTCACCTGGGGTTCCTTCTCTCCCTACGGATGTGTTGCTTGCTGATGGACTGACTCTACAGCCTTGCACGGAGCCTGAATAGCCTTACCTGTTCAGCTCTACATACCCACTGTTTATCTCAGCATTGCCAAATAAGACATGTCAGTAGCCTACAGTTCATGGGAGCAGACTGTGTTCTAAATAACTCCCATCAAAATATTAGCAACTTGGGCTGGAGAGATGGCTCAGCAGTTAAGAGCATTGACTGCTCTTCCAGAGGTCCTGAGTTCAAATCCCAGCAACCACATGGTGGCTCACAACCATCCATAATGAGACCTGATGCCTCCTTCTGAGACGTCTGAAGACAGCTACAGTGTGCTTACATATAATAATAAAATAAATAAATCTTTAAAAAAATATTAGCGGCTGGTGGTTGTACTTGGAATTGGAATTTTATCTCAGCTCTCTGCATTTTACATCTTATAGTGGAAATGTACTTTTAAAAAGAAAATATAAGGTCTTCTTAACCACACATTCCTGAACTCATCTTCCTTCATAGTTTTGTTTGTTTTTGAGACAAGGTCTCCTGTATCAAGGCTGGCAGTAAACTCACAGCTAGGTCTTGAGAACTTCTGGTGGCCCTGTCCCTGCATCTAGAGTGCTGGGATCACAAGATTACAGTACTGGGGTCTGAACCCGGGGCTTGCTTGATGCCCACTGAGCAAGCCCTCCATCTATGAGCCACAGTCCCTGCCATCTCCTCACCTTTTAACCTGGCAAGTTAAATGTCTATGTAACCTGCAACTGTTGGCTAAAAACAAACCCTCTGCATCTTAACTGCCTGGTGGTCAGGACTTTTTTTTTTTTTTTTTAAGGTTTATTTATTTTATGTGTCTGAGTCTCTGTGTGCAGGTATACCAGCGTACCAGAAGAGGGCAGCAGATCCCGGTATAGATGGCTGTGAGCCACTGCTAGGACATCTCAGTCCATCATGGCTACAAAGGCACGGCATGGAGGACGCCAGGTAGGTAGTCACATGTGCTCACCATGAGGAAGCACAAATTGAACAGGAAGCAGGGCCAAGCTGCCAAGCCTCACAGCCTACCTACCACCAGTGGCCTGCTTCCTCCAGCTGAGTTCCAGCTCCTAAAAGTTCCGCAGCTTTCCAAAGCACTGACACCAAAGTGGACCCCAAGTGTTTGAACATATCATCGTGTTGGGGACAATTTACATCCAACCTAAAGCCGTGCCACATGCTCGTTTTCCAGGCTATACGGATCTGGTTCCAAACTGGCAGGTTCCAGACAGGATGTAAAGAAAGGCAGAAACAGATAACCCTCAGAACTGAAGAGAAGTGTTGGCATCACACAATCCCTCCACCCACGCTTCAGTGTGTATGTGAGAGACTTAAAATCTCACACTGATTTTCAAGTTTACAATTACAAACAAAAATTATAGTCCCCAGGTTATACAGTCGATCTCTTGAGCTCATCCTTCATGACCACAGGGCTCATCCTGACTGGCGCTTACCCAATCTTCCCTCTGGTTTTCAAAAATAAGTCTCTAATAGAGAAAAATAAAAGACCAACATAAACTAGTGCCACGGAAGAGTATCTGGGGTGAGCTGCCCTGTCTGGGAAAGCCCAACGTGTAAACATCCTAGAATGTCAACAGCCCAGTGACTCCAGTTGTCAGCACTCATTTGATTTAATTTCCTTCACAGTTTGGAATGGACTTCCATGTGTCTCATGGTGACATGTGACCAAGGCTATCCTCTCATGATCTACATGAGGGGCTCTTCTTGCCTAATCGTGCTGGCATTAACCCTCCTCCCTGCCAGCCCTTCATCCAACTCCAAGGTCTCCCCAGGACAGAGACAGTTTAACATTCTTTTGTTCTGCCTTCAGCTATTAACTCAGAATACCTCAAAACACACATACACACACACACACACACACACAGCCCACATGTGTTTGCGTGCACTTGCGCACTCGCACACACTCACACACAGGCACGCATGCATGCATACACAGCACATATATGCACATGTACATACCTACACAGAGGGATGCACAAAATGTTTCAAAAGTAGCATTTTGGAAGCTTGTGCAGAAAATAGATAAACTAAAGGACAGAAACAATGACACTTAATTTCGTTTGCCAGAAGTGTCTTTGTGATTTTCCTTACATTATTCTATCTGCGCGTATGTGTGCATATGTGTGCTTTTGTGTGTATTGGTGTACAACAACCTACACAGAATTTTAAATTAAAAGAGCCAAATCTAAAATGTAATAGTTCAACATAGAGGTAAGATAGGCTCTATTATGCTACAGTTACTTTAAAAATCATTTCTTTGTTTACTTAAACTTTCTAGTAATTTACAGAAAATATTAAAAACTGGTCTTGCCCCATGGATTGATTAGATAAAAAGACGTGGTTTTCTTTCCTTGAACTCTTGCTAATGCCTACACAAAGGTCTCCATCTTCTTTATCTTTATGCCCACCATCCCAGGCAATATTGAATGGGGAGCTTTTAAGCTCTTTCCCCTGTTCTTCCTCTGGAAGAACATGGATTTTCATGGTTGGAAGATGAGATAATTCAGCAGGCTCTGAACAGGGCCAGTACAGAGGTGGAGCTGCGCCTGTCTGTAACCCATATCTAACTCCTCCCCACTCTACCCTCCCATGCTGGGAGCTTAGGAGAAGGAAACCACCACCCCTCCCCACCCACTTCAGGCTCCCAGCACCACTGCTTGTTAGAAGAAACCAGCTGTGCCTAGGGGAGGAGTAGGTAGCCATGTTATCCCTACTGACTCCTCTGTTCTCTTGCATGCTTTCTATCTCTTGCCCATTCATCAAATTGTTTAAAACCCAAAGAGGATGGAGAGTGTAATGTAAAGCTGGAGTGGTGGCTCAGTGGTCAGAGAACACTAGTTGCTTTTCCAGAGGACTTGGTTCCATTCCCAGTGCCCACACTTGCATATGAGCCCCAGGTATGGTGACTTAAACCTGTCTGTAACTCCAGTTCTAGGGGATCCAGCACTCTCTCTGGCCTCCATGGGGCGCGCTACTCACAAAGTGCACAGACATATACATTCAGGAAAACATTCATACACATAAAATAAAAGGAAACTCTGGAAAAATTTAAAGAGTGTGATTGGAAGCACCCTTAACCCTAAGAATGGTCTCTTAGGGTTTACCCTAAGAGTATATAGAATATACAGTGTGTATAGAATACACTGTATATTTTATAATATTCACATATATGGTATGTGCATGTATGTGGTATATAGGTATAAGTTGTTACATATGTGGTGTGTGTTAGTATGGTCTATAAACTATTACATATGTGATGCATCTGTGTGGCATATAAGCACAAATTATTCTACATGTGGTGTTTATGTGGGTATGGTATATAAATGTAAATTATTACATATGTGGTATGTATATGATTATGGTATATAAGAATAAATTGTTACATATATGGTCTGCGTATGTGTATAACATATAAGTATGAATTTCTTCCTCAGGATTCAAATTACATTTAGATCTTTCTAAGACCCAGAGAAAGGTGTCAGCTTCTTTCAGAGCTCTATAATTAATCTCCCTAAAATAGATCAGAGAGATTATCTGCAACTATTTCATACCTAGCCAATAACTATAATATAAAATTGAAGAAAATGTGGTTGAAAAGAGAGCCATTTAGAAAGGCTTGGGAAGCCCAAATGCATGCTCACTACGATGAGAGGGTGGATTTGGTTTCCCTAGCGTCAGTGTGGGGCTGTCGACAATAAGGGCTAATTTAGGCATCTTTGTTCCTTGAACTTTTTCATCCCCGGCCTGGAACTCCCCATGTCAGCACTGTGTGATCCCATTTTACGTCACAAATGGGACATCCAGAAGGTCTCTCCTGAGCTAGAGCTACCAGAGCTCACTGGCCTGCAGGCCCCGGGGCAGAGAGAGACGGCAGCACAATTATCTGTTTTCAGAGAAACTTTCTAGGCAGTAATCCATCCAAAGGGAAGAAGGGGGTAAGCACCATGGAGCCTTGGTGGTCAATGAGAGAAAACGATTTAAAATACAAGTCAGTGCCAGTCTCTCAAGTCTGTCCACCAGCAACCAAGAGTTTCCATCTGAGTCCTACGAAGAGCACAGTCTATAGGCACTAACCAGATTTTCTTTATTAACATCAATATGTTAACTTTGCATGGATACCTCCCCAAACAGTGTTCCGGAAGTGGGACAAGGAGACACGGACCACTTGACCCTGTTGGAACTTTGATGCTTCTTGGGCGTGCACCAGTAGCAGCAGCTTACTGTCGCTGGGGCCATAAATGTGGTCCCTGGCCACCTCAGTGCTCGCATCAGCCCCATCCAGCAGCACATGGTAGGACTGTGCAGCCTGGTAGACATACCAGCACCTGCTTGGGTCTCAACCAAGGCATCGTAGTGCTGGCGTACAGCAGACAGAGCTGGGTGATATGGTGAGGATGACATATTTAATATTTATACTCTTGGCCTGCAGATCTGGATCCAAACCAGCAGTGATCCAGACAGGATGTAAAGATAGGGAAGGAACACATAATTCTCAGAATTAAAGAGAGGCAGCGTTGCCATTAAACGTCCCCTCTACCCATGCTTCAGTGTGTACGGGTAGGTGATGATCTGGGAGTGGCCCAGACTTCTTTGACCTGAGACACAGGTAGGGAGCCTACAGTAGAAGATTTTGCAGTAGGGGGCATTCATTATAGAATGAGCCAATAGAATAATAGAGCCAAATTATTTTATTTTATTTTATTTTATTTTATTTTTTAAAATGTATCTATTTATTTACACTCGAGATTTTATTCCCCCGCCCCCTGTTCACCCTCTGACTGTTCCACATCCCATACCTCCTCCCCACCCCCTGTCTCCATGAGGATATCTGCACCCCCCAACCCCCACCCCACCTGACCTGTAAACTCCCCAGGGCTTCCAGTCTCTTGAGAGTTAGGTGCATCATCTCTGATTGAATACAGACCCGGCAGTCCTCTGCTGTATATGTGTTGGGGCCTCATGTCAGCTGGTGTGTGCTGCCTGGTTGGTGGTCCAGTGTTTGAGAGATCTCAGGGGTCCAGGTTAACTGGGACTGCTGGTCCTCCTACAGGGTCGCCCTCTTCCTCAGCTTCTTTCAGCCTTCCCCTAATTCAACCACAGGTGTCAGCAGCTTCTGTCCATTTGTTGGGTACAAATATTTGCATCCAACTCTTTCGTGTAGCAAGACTTCCAATAATCTCAACCCCCAGAAAGCCAAAGCAGGTAGATTAGTTCGTCAACCTTGGCTACATATCAAGGCCCGGTCAATAAGACATCAGACCAGAACAACTCCACAACAAAACCATCTGTTCTACATTAGGAAAATAGAACTGAGAAGAGAGAAGTTGTCAGGACTTGAATATTTTCCATAATCCCGTGACGCATTTTACAGCACAGCCTGGTAGCATATGGTGTCCATTTACATAAGGTTGAGTGCTTTGTTCAACCAAGATTTTGTGGAAGGGGATAAGAGATTGAGATCATTGTTGCCCAAGGTCTTTTCAAGTGGTGGAAATTAACTTCTGCACATCCTGCCTGATGGTACTCTGTTTTCTGAATGCCTGGAATTCATTCCAGTGGCACATCTTACATGCACATAAGGCTCAGATATGAGTACTGGAGCAGGCTGAGAATGGAGATATATATGTGTGTGTGTGTGTGTGTGTGTGTGTGTGTGTGTGTGTGTGTATCCAAGGTAAGGATCATCTTTTGCTTCCAGAAATTTCCTGTGTACCTTTGTGAAGGGATTGCTTTCTGTATATGTATGTGTATATATATATATATATATACACATACAAACATCAGTCAACAGGTAAACGCCCTTAAAGAGGAAGCACAAAAATCCCTTAAAGAAATACAGGAGATCATAGGTCAACAGGCAGCCCTTAAAGAAGAAACACAAAAATCCCTTAAAGAATGACAGGAAAACACAAACAATCAAGTGAAGGAACTGAACAAAACCATCCAGGATCTAAAAGTGGAAGTAGAAACAATCAAGAAATCACAAAGTGAGACATCTCTGGAGACAGAAAACCTTGGAAAAAAATCAAGAGTCCTAGTTGCAAGCATCAACAACACAATACAAGAGATAGAAGAAAGAACCTCTGGTGCTGAAGATACCATAGAAAACATTGACTCAACAGTCAAAGAAAATGCAAAATGCATAAAGCTGGTAACCCAAAACATCCAGGAACTCCAGGACACAATGAAAAGACCAAACCTAAGGATTATGGGTATAGACAAGAGCGAGGATTTACATCTTAAAGACCCAGTAAATATCTTCAACAAAATTATAGAAGAAAACTTCCCTAACCTAGAGAAAGAGATGTCCATGAACATACAAGAAGCCTTCAGAACTCCAAACAGACTGGACCAGAACAGAAAATTCTCCCAGCACATAACAACAACAACAACAACAAATAATCTTGGTTTAGTGAACAACAAATTCACTAAACAAAGAAAGAATATTAAAAGCAGTAAGGGAAAAAAAGGCAAGTAACTTATAACGGCAGATCTATCAGAATTATACCAGAATTCTCACCAGAGATGATGAAAGCTAGAAGATCCTGGGCAGACCTCATACAGACCCTAAGAGAACACAAATGCCAGCCCAGGCTACTATACCCAGCAAAACTATCAATCATCATAGATGGACAAACCAAGTTAGTCCATGATAAAACCAAATTTACACAATATCTGTCCACAAATCCAGCCCTACAAAGGATAATTGATGGAAAATGCCAACACAGGAGGGATACTACACCCTAGAAAAAGCAAGAAAGTAATCTTCTTCCAACAAACCCAAAAGAAAATACCCACACAAACTTAAAAATAACATCAAAAATAACAGAAACAACAATCACTATTCCCTAATATCTCTTAACAATGGACTCAACTGTCCAATAAAAAGACATAGACTAAATATTTCTCATGTAGATCTTCAATTTTATCAGAAAATGTTTGTAATTCCCCCTTTAATTAATTTAGTAATTTCTTTTATGTCTACCATTTTATCTGCATTATTTTTCATGATAATCTTCAATTTTAATGTCTTTCTATATGTTTCCTCTATTTTATCAGAAATGTTTCCAAAGTAAATCTTTGATTTTATCATAAATGTTTCTAATTCTACCTTCAATTAATTTAGAAAGAATTTTTACATGAACCATTTTATGTAAAATTTTACATGAAATAGTCAATTTTAACATGTTTGTCTATTTCTTGAATTTTTCCAGAAATATTTTCCATGTAAATCTTCAATGTTATCTGAAAATATTTATAATTCCACCTTCAATCAAGTTAGAATTATCTTTATGCTTATCATTTATCTATATAATTTCCATGATAATCTTTAGTTTTAACATGTTTTTCTATATATTTCTACAATTTTATCAGAAATATTTTCCATGTAAATCTTCAAGTTTATCAGATGTTTATAATTCCACTTTTAATCAACTTAGGAATACTTTTATGCCTACCATTATTATATCTATATAAACATTTCCATGATAATTTTCAATTCTAACATGTTTTTCTACATTTTTCTACAGTTTTATCAAAAATATTTTCCACATAAATCTTCAATTCTATCATAAAATGTTTCTATCTCATATTTCAATTAATTTAGCAATGTTTTGCTTGTCTACCACTTTACTCCTAAATTTTCCATGAAAACTGTCAATTTTAACATGTTTATCTGAAATATTTTCCATGTAAATCTTTAATTTTATCATAAAGTGTTTTTACTTCCCTTTAGTTCCCTTTTCAATAGATAAAAAAATTTAAAAAAAAAGAAATTCTATACCTAGATATGTTGTGGAAAAAAATCCTCTTGACTAATGCTTTTCCTGAAATTTTGCTTAGCCCTTGCAAAGCAGAAATTAAGATTATCAGGGTGGTGTTTTATCTTGGGGTTGTTCAGAATAAATTTTTCCTTCTCATCATTAGATCCCAGGTAAATGTTGCAGTAGGTGGATGACTCATCTTTAACTTAAAGAGCCATGGCTGGGAAAGCTGGGTGACATGGGGTGGAGGGGCCACCATTGATCAATCCATGGTCCAAGGTAAGGATCAGATGATCCTTAGACCATCTTAGATCATTGCTTCCATAAATGTCCAGTGGACCTTTGTGAAGGGATTGCTTTCTGTGTATGTGTTTCTGTATGTACAATAAGAATATAGCCATGCCATCTCTATTGCTATAGGAACTGTTTACAACAAACTCTTATAATTTCTTATATTCATCCATATCTTCCTTATCTCTCTTTCATCCTCCCATTCTGCACTCCAGGTGCTTCTTTCATTTCCTTCTTCCTTCCTTCCTTCCTTCCTTCCTTCCTTCCTTCCTTCCTTTCTTCCTTCCTTGTTCTTTTTCTTGCCTTTATCTTTGTTTTGGTTTTTGAAGCAGAGGCTCTTATGTGGCCCTTGCTGATCTGGAACTCACTATGCAGACAAGGTTGTAGCAATCCCCCTCCTTCTGTCTCCTGAGCACTGGAAATATGGAAGCCACCATACCGATCTCCTACCTCTGTTTACTCCTATATTATTTTTTTCTTTCCCATTCTTCCATTTGATTGACAGGAACAGACCACCTTAGGATATGATGAAATCATATGCTAAAAAAGCATGTGACCAAACTTGAAGAAAACTCGTTTTGGAACATTCAGTCTCATGAATATTCTAGTCTTCAAAATACCAATTTATACTTTATGGAATTTATCTTAGAGAAACATGGATGATACCAGATAATAATTACTGAGTTCCTGTCTTGGGTCAGTCTTGTTGATTCTTCTTATGAAGATGATAGTCGTTTTTCAGCCCAAATAAGGCACACGTGACAGAGCAGACTACATATAGCTCTACCAAAGTCCAACTTGGTCAATCAATGAATTTATTGGTCTTACTTCCAAGGCATGGGTGGCTATGAGGTAACTTGCATGGGAGACCCCAAAAGAGCTGCCCCACTGCAAAGTCCCAGCCCTACATGAACGATGACCTCATAGAAGTTCCCTACATCAAAGCTGCCCGCATCCCTCTTGTCACCCCTTCTCTGTGCCCTGGCAGCTCCCAAGATCACTTGCAGCTGGAGGAGGCAGTAAGGTATAACTTGAATCCAGGATTAGGAGCTTGCACCACAGTCCTGACATCGTTGAATCATTTGGCTCATTAGTTGGCATGGTTACTAGGCTATTTAGTCCCTCAGTATGACAGTGAGGGTAAACATGTTATACAGGGAGGGCAAAGACCATCATATTACAATATCCAGACACTGGAATTAGAGATCGATTTATTTAATCTTCAAAACAACCCAGGAAGTGTCACTGCCATTTTGCACTGGAAGACCCTGAATAATAGATTAAGCAACCTGTTCAAGGGAACATATGAATCTGAATAAGAGAAAGCCAGAGAGTCTGAAAGCTTTATTTATTTAGTTTATGTGAGTACACTGTTGCTGTTTTCAGACATACCTCAAGAGGGCATCAGATCTCATTATAGATGATTGTAAGCCACCATGTGGTTGCTGGGAATTGAACTCAGGACCTCTGGAAAAGCAGTCTGTGCTCTGAACCTCTGAGCCATCTCTGCAGCCCCACTGTGGGTTCTAATAATCACACTCACTATATCAGGCTTGTGGAGTGAGTGCTTTCGCCTGCTGAGCCACCTCATGAGCTGTCTCTACTCTTCTGTCCATCTCTCCCTCCCTGCCTCCGCCATTCCTTCTGGAATGGATCTATAGGTAGATCTATATCCTTCCCCATCTACCTATAAACTTCTTGGTTATACAGAACTTTTGTCATCATTGAACCATTCATTATCAAATCCATATTGTCACAACATTATAAAAGACATCAGAAGCTGGAAAACTCTAAAAGCCAGGGAACCCCATTCATGATACCCCTACAGCAGCAGTTGCTCCTCCAGGATCATCACCGTTGGTTATCTGAAAACTGGTGAACATTTTATGTTATAAATATTCTATAACTCAGTGAGGACCAATTATAAAGAAAGGCTCTGTATCTTGAAGAAGAGAAATTTGAAAAGGATAGAGATATTTGGGAGAGAGTGATTTTAATATAAGAGGATTAAGAAAAGACCTGGTGAAATGTGAAGAGATCCTTGAATATATTTAGGGAAAAGAATATATTTCTCCTAGTGGCTGGGAAACTCAAATACGGAAAAAAAATGTCAGCCTATCCTCTCAACTCCTTTATTGGAAAAATTATCCTCCTCCGAAGTTGTTCTAGGTGAATTTCTCTTTCATCCTGAGGACGAGTGGAACAACACACTTATGGCTTAAATATCTTAATGTAAAAAATAGTCATTTTCATAACTTTAGCTGTATATTTCACAAGATTCTAATCGAATTTTATCTTTATGCTATTTTTCTCTTAAATATTTGTTTCTCTTTGTCCAGATTCTCTTATTAAGTAGATCTGTCCTGTCCTTGGAAGGTTAAGACACTGTTGATGAAGCAAAGGATGACCAGTCAGCAAGGCTAGACTGTTCTTCAGCTTCAACTCAATCAGAAGAAGACCCTATAGTCAGGACAGTGGCCCTGGTAGAGTTCGCCAGTTTCCATTTCACTTCACATCTGGACTTGTCAGATTATAGGCAGCTCAGAGAGTTGGCTGGCCCCATAGGTGGACACCACCGGTGCTGGGCTTAGGAGAAACCCAGAGAAGACTCAGCTTCTCTGAGAAACTCATTCTTCAGTTAGAAATTCCATTCCCTAGAAAATACTAAGTCGCTCTATAGCTTACTTTTGCATACACACGGATGGGGGCATTAACTCAGTGCTTGAATAAACCCCTTCCTTTTCCTTCTTTTACGGAAATACGCCTGTTAAGTTCTTCCACACTATAGATATCACTAAAAATATGGGTGGCATAGTCCTCTGACATGAATTAGATGCATTTTATTTACCCAATTATGTGTCCTGGTGTTATTTTCTTGCAAATGACTTAATAATAATTATTTCAATTGTCTTTCAAAGCGATTTGTCATAAACACATTCAGTTACCAAGAACTGTCTCCCCTTCAAAAACTAATCCTTCCTGTAGATTTTATAATAATTGTTTTCTAGATAAACTGCACAGTAGTGCTAGCTGATGAAAATGGATAAGAACAATGATCAATGGAGAACATTAATCCTTAACTTGAGGATTTCTTACTTGGTGAATCTCATTAAAAGTGATCCAATAACTAAAAAACAAAGCAAATGAATAAAATCTATATTTAGGTGGGCAGCATGGAAGTTTCGAGCACACTTTACCCTTGGTCAGTTTCCCTCTGGAGAGCTAAGATGAAGTACACATGTTGGCAGCCAGTGAAGGCCCTGCCACTGTACATACAACCTGTATGTACAGTGTGATCCCTGGGTCACACATGCTGGAAGGCAGAGATGTCCTTTGACCTCTATATACATACTGCGTGCGCGCGCGCGCGCGCGCGCGCATGCACACACACACAGCCCCTTGGGGGTTTCTGTGGTCATAGGCAAAGCAGAACAATTTGAAGGCTCCAGAATTTTATAGCCTGCTTTGACTACACTGGACATTATAATGACCTTATAGGACATTATAATTATTATAGGTCCATGGGAGCTTCCAAGGTTCTGATGCCATCCGTGGCAGGGAACTCAGACAGACCCTGAGACCAGCCCCTCAGAGAGACTTCTTTCACCCCTGCTCTGCTGATGTCCTCTATTTTCCCTTTGATGTCAAAGGAAACACCTAGCTATTTGTCTACCCTTCTTGTCTAGGTTCATAATTCCTTTCTACTCTGTCTTCTTTCTTTTTTCCAAAATTTGTAATTATATTTATGTACAGAAAACGTAGTGTACATTTAACCCAGGTTAGTGGCGAGTTCTTTAGCCTTTGCCTTTTCCAGCTTGGCAATGCGAGCCACAGACTTAGGACCCAGGACGTTGCCTCCCCAGTGGCGGTGGATCTCACCATATCTGTCATTATAATTGGTCCTAATCGCTTCCACCAGCTTAGCCAGAGCACCCTTGTCTTTTGAGTTAACCTGTGTGAAAACAACCATGGTGCTCGTCTTCCTGTGGACCAGGCGCCCCCACCCCATCCCCTGCAGTCTTTTCCCTTGATGATGCAGTAGGGCACCGCCATCTTTCTACACAGGGCAGGCAGGCAGGAAAACCACCAGCTCGATGGGGTCTACATCTGGGGATTCGCCACCAGCTGAGCCTTCTTCTTTTCCACCAAGGTGGTAACTGTGTTGACTCCTGCTCGGAGGACAGGCGGTCTCTTACTAACGTCCCCTTTGCCAGCGGCTTTCTTCTCAGCACGGGCCAGTAGCATTTGCTGCTTCTGCTTTGTCTCTGACCTGTGCTTGTGGGCAAGCTCAAGCAGCTGAGTCGCTGTTTGCCTGTCCAGGGCCTGGGTGACCTGGTTAATGGCAGGAAGGACTTTGGGCCGCTTATAGAGGATGGCTCTTTGCCGCTGCAGCCTGATGTAGAGCAGCCATTTGATGAAGCGTGTTAGATCTCTTTTGGGCTGGATGTCCTGCCCAACGCCGAAGTTCTTGGGCCTTTTCTCAAACAAAGGATTGACCACCTTTTTTGGTGTCCTGTTTCTTGATGACAGCGGGGGCTGAGGCCATCTTCTTCCCCTTGGCCTTCTTTCCTTTGGGCATCTTGCTCGGCTGGTGGAGAGAGCCTCCTCTGTCTTCTTTCTTGCTCCCTAACTGGGTACTTTTCTGTCCTCTGCCAAAACCTCTTCATTATTTTGTTGCAAAAAATAAAGTGTGGGCTAGGGATAGGGCTCAGTCAGTAAAGTGTTTGCTGTGCAAGGATGAGGACCTGAGTTCAGATCCTCAGCAACCATGCAGACAGTCATTGCTATGGCAAGTTGGCAAGACGGAGACCACCCTGAGCCTCACGAGCTGGCAAGGTGGAGACCACCCTGAGCCTCACGGGAGCTGGCAAGGTGGAGACCACCCCGAGAGGCTCCCAAGCTGGTCAGCCTGGCTGAACCAATAAGCTCTTGGTCCACTTAGAGACATTGTCTCAAAAACCAAGACGGAAGATACCTGGTTTTGAACTCTGGCTTTTACATGCATGCACACCTATGTGCACACAGCACCTGCACAGGCTACAAACATGTACACACATATAACACATGTGCAGAGAGAGTGTTAATGATTGATTCTTCTCAAACAACATTTACTTGACTCCAAAATCTCTTTCCAGAAAATGTTTATCGGAAATAATAAACAAGTGGAGTCTAGTGATATATTCAAATGGTCACCATTTATGGTGTGCTTTGAGATTATGTAAACAAGAAGAAGCATAAAATGGAAAAAAGAAGTACCACGGAAGGCTGAGTAAAGGCTATAGCATAGAGGTGGGAAACGGTTATTGTTTGTCACTAAACATTCTGAGCTAAGCTGGAGCTCAGGTTGTGGAAACATAGTCAACGATGAGACAATTGTTGGGTCTCTGTCAGCCTCCCCAACTCAAAAGAGAATCTCTAGCTTTACTATTTAATTTGGGCCTCAGCAATCGTTTTTAAGTTAGATATGGTGGCGCATGCCTGTGCAGGTGCAGGTCTTTGGACTGTTCTTCACTATAGTTTGTTTCTGCAGATTGAAGCCTGGCTTCCTGCATGCCTCTCTGGCACTCTAAGCGATCTACCAGCCTTTTCTTACTCATTATCGTTATGGCAAGACAGGGTCTCGCTAAGTTATCCTGATGTGATCTTCTTTCTTCCACCGCCCCAGTAGCTAGAATTACAGCCCGATGGCACCAGGCTCAGAATGCTTCCCACCGTATTGATGGCTTGCATCTTGTATGGTGCTCCACGCTTGCAGGCACCTCAGCACATCACTTCTTTCCGGTCCTGTCATTCAAGGAGAGCATCTGTCCATCCAGTGGTGAAGCAATGAAGACCAACACGCTCTGAATCTGATTGGCTCCTGACTGGCTCTGCTGTTCCTCACTCCAAACATCATCTATGTGTTGATGGGTGTCTTAGGCGGGGTTTCTATTGCTGTGAAGAGATACCATGACCAAGGTGACTCTGATGAAGGCAAACATTTAGTGGGGGCATGCTTACATCTTCAGAGGTTCAGTCCGTTATCATCATAGCGGGAAACATGGCGGCATGCAGGCAGACATGGTGCTGGAGGAGCCAAGAGTTCTACATCTTGATCAGAAGACAAGCACAGATAGGAGACCTCAAAGTCTCCCTCCACCGTGACAAGGTGCCTCCAAGGCCACGCCTACTGCACATGCCCTAATAGTGTGACTCCCTGTGAGCCAAACTCATTCAAACAAATGAGTATATCGGGGTGAAATACATTCAAACCACCACACTGGGCATCCACCTGATCCCATAATTTAGCTCCTATGAATAAAAAAAAAATGGCAGAATAGATGTGCTGATAGCTCTGTCTAGGAGGAACGTGGATTACATTCCTTCTGCCATGCACTCAGGGCTGACAGAGCCAGGTATGCACTTCTGACATTAGCTCTTTGAGGAGCCTCTCTACTGATTTCCTCAGTGGCTGCACTGATCTACATTTTCACTAGCAGTGTGGACGGGCTCCTCTTTCTTTGCAGTCTCACTAGCATTGGTTTCCTTGGTAATAGCCATCCCGATTGGGCTGAGATGGAATATTAATGTAATTTTGATTTGTGTTTCCCTGATGGCTTAGGATGCTGGCATTTTTTTTCCTGTGTATTTATTGGCCATCTGTACTTCTGGTTAGAATAGTCTGCTCAATTCATTCGCCTCCTTATTGATCAGCTTATTTTGGGGGTGGGAGTTTAATTTTTTTTTTCATTTGTTGCACAGCCTAGATGTTAATCTTCTGTCTGGTGAGGGCTGGCAAGTACTTTCTCTTGTTTTGCAACGGGTGTCTTAAGGTCTGCTGGTTTGTTCCTTTGCTGTGCAGAGTGATTTAATTTTATCCCACTCCATTTGTCAAATCTTGTTATTGTTTCCTGGGATGTTTGGAGTCCGATCCAAAAAGCTCTTCCATGTGTCCGCATCTTCTAGTTTTTCCCTGTATTTTATTCTCATGGCCTTGAAATTCCAACTCTTACACTACAGTCTTTGATCCAGTTTGAACTGATTTTTGTGTAGGGTGTGTAAGAGAATGAGCAATTTTGTTTTATTAGTCTACATGTGGCTATCTCATTTCTCTGGAACCGTTTGTTGAAGAGTCTCTTTCCACTAACAAATATTTCGAAATTTTGTCCAAAAATTGAATGGCTAAGGCCACATAAATTTATTTCTAGGCCCCGTATTCTACCCCGTAGGTTGGGTGTCTATCTTGATGTGAGTACTACACCGATTTTATTACCCTGGCTCGGCAGTATAGTTTGGAATCAGGTATTGTGAGACATCCACTATTGGTCAGCTTGCTTAGGACTGAGCTCAATGTATTGCTGCAACAGTAGGAATCAAACCCAAGATGTCAAGCATGCTAGGCTTACAAACATGCAGACAAATAATTATACCCATAAAATTCTAAATAAGTCTCTTTTAAAAGAAAATTAAGAATACCTTGGTTTGATTTGCCAGACTCTCTAAATGTTAAGACTTCCAGTGCCGCTTCCTTCTGATGACAGCTTGGTGCTTGTGGGGGTTTCCTGACGACTGAGTGAAATCATCCTTTGACCTGAGGGTCACCTCCCTGAACTGTTCTCTTCCTCACATAGCTATGCTGGTTTCTTATGTTGCTCTATTGTCAGTGTCCTATGGACCCCGCCATGGCTTCTACAGGGCTACCGTCCCTCTGAGTGCCACTCTAGTTAGAATCAGGACAACTCGGGCGGATTCAGCCCTCTCCCAGGCTTCCTGGGCTACTTTGACTCCATTGGAGAATCTCCTGGCAGACTATGGTCTGACTGAATTCTGTAGACCTGCTAGAACATAGGACGGACTTGTCATCTTGTCATGTACCACCACGGATTCCTGGGGGGAGGGGTGAGTGAGGGTTTAGTTTCTTGCCGTGGGGAACCTATAGAAATATTCTCTCCTGTTCCATCAGCCTCTTGGTTTGTTCTTCTGTTGGATTCACCTGATTTTATGATTCTAATATAATTGACATGATAGAATCATCTAATATGATTCTAATATAATTCTTATAAAACAAGGAAACAGACTCGGTGAAGAGTTCCTTTGTCTAAGATCACTGAATTACATAAAAGAATTTGGCATAATTAGCCTAGTATCAGGGTCTATCCTCTGAACCACTATTCAGGGAACAGTGTTCTTCAGTTTAGAAGTTGGCTATTAAATTATGATTATTCAACATGAACTTTAACACTAACATCTTTTTCTGATATGAACAGATGTTCTTGATATTTAATAATACAGAGAATATAGGTTTCGCCCTTTACTTCATCAACCTAGTTCTTCATGAAAAAGTATCTAATATCATTATTTCAATTAATTAAAATAAAAATCACAATGTGTTCTTTATTCTACTTCTATAAAACCCAAAGAATATAGCAGCATAATAACAAACAAATGAATATAATTTCTTCAGGATTAAATTGCTGTCTGCTAGTATCTCCTCATGAATTCAATTGACCATCTTCATAAATATCAAGGTTTTTATTGCTTTATTTCATTTTATTATTTTACTTATTGAATATTTTGAAGTAAAAACTCTTCCATTTAAATTTTAGTTTTTCCACATCTCTTTTTTCAGTTTTCTTTTTTGAGAAAGAGGATGTTTACTTCCATTATAGAGGAATCATTTGCTGTTTTCCTGTGTTCCCTTCTCTTTACGTCTCTAATTTAATCTTGTACTAACTCCAAGGAGTAATTGAGCAATTTGGGGTTCTTCTGAAAAAATATAACCCATTCATTTCCTGGAGCCTTGGAAGCCGTCCTCCAGGATGCTCCTCCCACGCTTCTTCTCCTTGCAACAGTCTCCTTCTGTGTCTGACACGAACTCAGCTCCGGCTCCCAATCCTCTACCTTCTAAAGAGCCTCTTTTGTTGCCTTATTTTTCAGTGATTATGTGGATTTTATTTCTGCCATTTTTCTCTTTGTCTCTCACCCCCACTCCCAGGCGCTGGTGATTCAATTTCTCTGCTTCAAATGTATTGTTGCCTGATTTTTTTTTTTTTGTACTGCTATTGACTATAAAATTCTGCCCAGCCGCTGGATTGTGAAAAGGCAGAGGCAAAATTGCTTCTACAGCCCACAGCCCGACTGTGTAACTCAGCAGTCAGATTCTGAGCAGGCACGCCGCCTTCCCACATTCCTCCCAGTCAGGAGCATGTTTCATATATAGTATGTATTTCTAATAACCCTTGTTGTTGTTATCAGGAACCCAAAGTGCCTCCAATTATTAAATAAAGTTAGTTTCGTTTTATGAAAACATCCATGTGCTATTACATAAAGCAGAGAAATATTTTACTTATCTTATTTATTATTTTATTTTTACCATTTTAATTTACTCTAATTATTTGTTAATTTTATAGTGTGTGTGTAGGTAAGTATTGTTACTCAGACACCTTCTAACTCTTGTCTGAGACAGTGTCTCTCAGTGGCCTGGGCTTTTGGCAAGTAGGCCAGGTTGGCTGGGTAGTAAGGACCAGGAATCTGCAGGACTCTGCCTCCCCAGATCTAGAATTATGCAAGCACAACCATACTTGACATTTCATTTGCAATCCAAATATTAGAACTGAAGACCTCACAATTATGAGGGCTAACACGCTGCCAACAAAGTTGTTTCTCCTCCCTCATAGTATTCATCCCTTTAAAGTGACTTTAAATTAATTATTTTAACTTAATATGCATCCATTGTGATCACTTTATTACATTAGTTGAATACATTAGTTGGATATCTCGATTACATTAATCGGGATACACTCAACTGTGATGCTAATCTCACAGCTGGAGTGATGCCAACTAACTTTGGTGTGTTAACCTGGATAGCTGCTGCTTTCCTTCCAAGAAGAATTGACAGCATGCTGGGGTTTAGAAATCATGAACCTGAAAGCTAAGAGGAAAAGCATTGTTCAGGAAGAGAGTGACTGTTCTGGGCTTAGATAGTCATGGCCTCCATAGTCTCCTGTGTCTGAATGCTTGGCCCATGGGGAATGGGACTATTAGGAGGTGTGGCCTTCTTGGAGTAGGTGTGGCCTTGTTGCAAAGTATGTCACTGTGGAGGTGGATTTTGAGGTCTCCTCTGCTCAAGCTCTGTCCATTGTGCAATCCTGTCTCTCCCTTGCTACCTTTGGATCGAGATGTAGAACTTGTGGCGCCTCCAGTACCATTCTACCCTACACGCTGCCGTGCGTCCCACCATGATGACAATGGACTAAACTTCTAAAACTGTAAGCCAGCCCCAATTAAATGTTTTTGTTTATAAGATTCCTTGGTTATGGTATTGCGTCACAGCAATGGAAACCCTAACTAAGACAGAAGTTGCTACCAGGAACTGGGTATTGCTGTGATAGACCTGACCAGGCTTTTGTTTGGAGGAATGTGGATTTGAAGACCCTGAGTTAGGAAAGCACTGGAATGCCTTAAGTGGGGCTTAAGGGGTCATCCTAGTAGGAATATGGAAGACATTAGTGCTGAGCATGATTTGAACTGGGACAGCCTGGCTCAAGTGGTTTCAGAAAAGAATACGTTGCCTAGAGATGATTCTTGTGATATTTTGGTGAAGAATGTGGCTGCTTTTTGTCCTTGTCTAAAGAATATGCCAGAGGCTAATGTGGAAAGATTTAGATTAATTACATTTTAAGGAAATCTCAAAACAGCCTCACATAGACTCTCTCCTGTGGTTCACTCTTTTTTTTTCACTATATTTGGTATAATTAACATCCCATGGCTTGCATATGGGGATGCTTTACTACCCTTTTCTTTTTTTTTTCAGTTTTTAAAATCTATTTGAAATATTAAACATGATAGAAGTAGAAAAATCTCTTATGAAGTCCTCTAAGAAAGGAAATTGTGACAAGTTCCTGATTAGACAGAAACCTTCCATCTCCAAGGGAGAATACACCACATAACTGTGGCTTCATAGAATGAATTGTGTAGTGTTCCTTCTGTTTCTATTTTGTGGAATAGTTTGAAGACTATTGGTATTAGGTCTTCTTTGAAGGTCTGATAGAATTCTGCACTAAACCCTTATGGTCCTGGGCTTTTTTTGGTTGGGAGGCTTTTAATGACTGCTTATATTTCTTGAGGGGTTATGGGACTGTTTAGATGGTTTATCTAATGGTATTTGGTATCTGTCTAGAAAATTGTCCATTTCATTCAGATTGTCCAGTTTTGTTGAATATAGGCTTTTGCAATAGGATCTGATAATTTTTTCAATTTCCTGTTTCTGTTGTTATATCTCCCTTTTTATTTTTTATTTTGTTAATTTGGGTACTATGGTTAATTTGTTTCCTCTGGTTAGTCTAGCTAAGGGTTTATCTATCTTGTTGATTTACTCAAAGAACGAGCTCCTGGTTTTGTCGATGCTTTGTATAGTCCTTTTTGTTTCTACTTGGTTGATTTCAGTCCTGAGTTTGATTATTTCCTACCATCTTCTACTCCTCTTGGATGTATTTGCTTCTTTTTGTTCTAGAGCTTTCAGGTGTGTTAAGCTGCTAGTGTATGCTTTCTCCAGTTTGTTTTTGGAGGCACCCAGAGCTGAGTTTTCCTTTTAGCACTGCTTTCATTGTGTCCCATAAGTTTGTGTATATTGTGTCTTCATTTTCATTAAATTCTAAAAAGCCTTTAATTTCTTTCTTTATTTCTTCCCAGTCCAAGTTATCACTGAGTAGGGCATTATTCAGCTTCCATGTGTATATGGACTTTCTGTTGTTTTTGTTGCTACTGAAGACCAACTTTAATCTGTGGTGATAGGATGGGATGCATGGGATTATTTCACTCTTCTTGTTTCTGCTGAGGCGTTTTTTATGTTCAATTTTGGAGAAGGTACCATGAGGTGCTGTGAAGAAGGTATATTCTTTTGTTTTAGGATGAAATGTTCCATAGATATTTGTTAAATCCATTTGGTCCATAACTTCTGTTAGTTTCACTGTGTCTTTGTTTAGTTTGTGTTTTCATGATCAGTCCATTGATTAGAATGGGGTGTTGAAGTCTCCCACTGGTTTTGTGTGAGGTGCAATGTGTGCTTTGAGCTTTAGTCAAGTTTCTTTTATGAATGTGGGCGCCCTTGCATTTGAAGCATGGATGTTCAGAATTGGCAGTTTTTCTTGGTATATTTTTTCTTTGATGAGTATGAAGTGTCCTTCCTTATCCTTTTTGATAACTTTTGTTTGAAAGTTGATTTTATTCAATATTAGAATGGCTACTCTAGCTTGTTTCTTGGGCCCTTGTTGCTTGTAAAATTGTTTTCCAGTCCTTTACTCTGAAGTAGTGTCTGTCTTTGACACTGCATTTCCTGTATGCAGCAAAATGCTGGGTCCTGTTTACATATTGTCTGTTAGTCTATGTCTTTTTATTGGGGAATTGAGTCCATTGATGTTATGATATATTAAGGAATAGTGATTGTGGCTTCCTGTTATTTTTGATGTTATTTTTAAGTTTGAGTGGTTATCTTCTTTTGGGTTAATTGAAAGAAGATTACTTTTTTTGCTTTTTCTAGGGTGTAGTTTTCCTCCTTGTGTTGGCATTTTCCATCTATTATCCTTTGTAGGGCTGGATTTGTGGAAAGATATTGTATAACTTTGTTTTGTCATGGAATATCTTGATTTCTCCATCTATGGTAGTTGAGAGGTTTGCTGGGTATAGTAGGCTGGGATGGCATTTGTGTTCATACTATACCCAGTGTGAACACACACACACACACACACACACACACACACACACACACACAGTCTCCTCTTGGCTGCCTTTGGATCAAGATGTAGAACTCTTGGCTCCTTCAGCACCATGTCTGCTTGCCTGCTGCTATGCTTCCCGCCATGTTGATAATGAACTAAAACTCTGAAACTGTAAGCCAGCCCCAATAAAAGGTTTTCTTTTATAAGAGTTGCCTTGGTCATGTCGTAGTGTCTCTTCACAGCAATAAAACCCAAACTAAGACAGTGATGGAAGAGGAAACTTCCTGTGTAGGAAACCACAGTAGCTGTCATTCATCTGTTCCATAGAGTTGGTGAACCTTCCCTGGAAAGCCAAGCAGAGCATGACTTTTAATGGTAACTATGTTGATTTGGTATGTTGTGGGCTGTGTGGTCCACAACAAATAAAAATGTATCTTCTTGCAATGATGGAAACTAGGAACTGTGACAGATTCTTAGAGCAGCCTATATCCACCACCTCAATGAGAATTGTTTTAAATGAACTCCCTGTGCTTCTGATCATGACAAGATCATTTAGAGCACTCACTGTAATTTTTGAGATTTTTTTCTTTTATGTTGAGTAGTTTTTTCTTTTTTCTTCTTTCTATCTACCTTTTTTTTCCCTATTTTGTGTTTTGGGTCGAATTTACTACAAGATATAGTTGTTTCTATGCTTGATTTCCATGCATTTGGACCATGTTTTGTGTGCCCATGTGCTTAATACTAAGGCTTCCCTTTTGTCAAAAATGTTTATGGAATACTATGTCTCCCTTTAGGTTTTTGGTTTAAAATCTGTTTTAAATTTTTCCATCTTCTCTTTTAATCAATAAAAATTTCACCATTCTTTTTTCTCCTCCTCCTTCAGGCAGTTTCAGACTCACAGAGCACACAGACTCCCATATCTTGTCATTTGTTGACAAAAAAAAGAACTGTACTTTTCCCATCAAATTGTCTTTGCTACAATCTATAAAAGATTATTTTCTTATTCCTGTGGCCTTGTTTCGGAACTCTTCAATTCTCTTTATTGTTGTGATTATGATGCCACTGTCTTGATTATTATATACTACATGTCACTGTAATGATGACTAGCCCACCAAACATGAAGTCATGATGACAGCCCAACTGTTATTTTTGATTATGTCATCCACGTGTCATGATGATGATGCCTGTTACCACGCACTATCATCATGACTACTCAATAGCCATCATGATTCCTATGCATGCTATCGTATGCAGACTCTGCCGAGAATATTATACTAAAATATGTCTTTGTGCTAAAGGTAGTACCATTACATTTAGAATGATAAATTGCAATTTGTCATTGCTAACATGCAAGGAAATGGTTACATTTCTAAATTAACCATTTATCCTGAAAATGTGCTTTTATTAATTAATGTGTGTTCATTAAATTAGGAGCTTTTACTTGTTGATTCTTTGAGGTTCTCTGAAATGCCAATTAAAACAATTTTGTTACTTCCATCTCAATCTGCATTTTATTTCCTTCTCTTGTCTTGCTGCTTTAGTTGGTACTTTGAGCATAATATCAAGGAGCATGATGCCCTTGTCTTGTTCCTGATGTGACTACATGTCCAGCTTTTCGCCATTAAATGAGAGGTTATCTGTAGGTTTCTCAAACATGTTCTTTACCAGTTTGAGGCTATTTCCTTGCATTTGTAGCTTGCTGAGAGTTTTTATTTTATTATTAGGGCCTGTTAGATTTTGCCAAATGTTTTTCTGTAGCTATTGATATGATCATGTAATTTTCTTCCTTAGCATACTAATTAGAATTAATGATATTAATTGATTTTACAATATTGAAACTTCTGCCTTGTTAGAATATATTTTCCTATGTCATGGTATATTATCAGCTTCATTGTTGAATTAAATTCCCATATGCTAGAATGTGTATGTAATGTTTCCCTTTTATGATATCTTTGTCTGCTTTAGTTATTAAGGATGCAGTGTATCATAGAATTGGTTAGAATGATCCCCTCCGTGTTTATCCCCTTCTTAGCTATTTTCCTTTAGCCCCAAGAGGCCAGTCATCCTAAATTCTTATGTCACATGTGATCTATCTTATACCATGTGTTTTATCAGACTTTAGGTGAGGGAGAAGGTACATCCATTATGCATTGTGTTCATGGTGTGGTCTTGGGATTGAACCAGGTCTACATTTTGTAAGACTCCCATTCAAAACCACAAATGTACAAAGAACAAAAACAAAAAACAAAAAGGAAAAAACTTCCTGAAAGTCATTTTGGCCTTGAAAATGGTCCCAATATTGATAATAAATGTCTTTCTATTCAGCGTCATTGTAAATCAAAGTAACTTTCTAAGAAGTTCCTTTATGGGGATAATGCTAGACTGATGTAGCTACTCTGAAAAGCAAGCGGCCTTTTATGAGGAACTTTCCTTTGAGTGGAACGACCTTCACAACAGTTTGCAGCAGCGCCTTAGAAAAGAGCTTTGGAAAGAAGAAACAAAAAAAAAAAAAAAAAATGAAAAGGTTCAGCTTTAGCTCAGCTCCTGGGTCCACACTACAGAGATTCAGTTTCTTTTGTGCGTGAGCACAGGGAACACTTATGAGTGCCATCGTGATCAAGCGGAGGAAAATAGCAGCTAGAAACTGCAGTCCAATTATTTTCTGTCCAGAAAAATCGTTGGACCCACAAGCATCTAATAAATCGGTCAATTATACAGATGCCAGGCTCCACGAAAGACATGATAGCCGGTTTTGCAAATCAGTACCATCTCGGAGCGATTTTATGACAGTGACTTCCACTAATTAAAATGTCAGTGTAAAGCATGGCTTTTCCTTCAAATCACCAGGGCAGGCTCGCCCTCCGAAATGTTGTAATTAGACCGTGGGCAAAGCCCATATGTTAGCAAACAGCGAACAGAGGCTGTTCACAGAAAATTCAAGCGCCAGCGGAGCATCTCTGAGGTGGTCTCAGCTCAGCTTTCTGGTGAAGACACTAAAGCAACACCCAGGCGTGTCTCCATGACAACTCTGAGGATCTGCCTAGGACCTACCACTGTCGTTGCAGAGTGGAGATCCCTCTGAAAGAAGATTAAGATGGCCTTGAAATCGCTGTGTAACCCACACTGGCCTTGATTTCAAGATCCTCTTGCCTTAGCCTCCTGACTTCTAGGATTACTGATGTTGCTACTGGGCACAGGAAGAATTTGTGTGTGCTGGCGGGTTCGGGGTGGGGGATGGGGTGGGTTATGTAGGCACTTGTATGTGGATGCACTGTAAAGAGGTCAGAGGAAGTCTTCAGGTGCCCTCTGTTAGCATTCCTTCTAGGCTCCGTCCCACAGTTACCTGGCAATAGCCAGGTGTGTGACTCACTATAAAAGGGGATGGATGATTGCCCCTCCTCACTCTCTTAGTTCTTACTCTCTGTCCCTTCTCTCCCCCCCGCCCACCTCTCTCCTTTCTCCACATGTTCCTGGCCTCCTGTCTGTCTATCTGTCTGTCTGCCTGTCTGTCTGTCTCCCTTCACCTGCCTTTCTCTGCCTCTATTCCATCCTCAACTCCCCTCCCCATGTCCTAAACAAACTCTATTCCATACTATATCCATCGTCAGGGGAGGGATATCTCAGCATGGGCCCCCACAGGCGCCCCCTTCCACCTCACCATGCCATGCCTCTACCAAACATCCTGGCTTGCTTTCTTTCTTTCTTTCTTTCTTTCTTTCTTTCTTTCTTTCTTTCTTTCTTTCTTTCTTTCTCTCTCTCTCTCTCTCTCCCTCCCTCCCTCCCTCCCTCCCTCCCTCCCTCCCTCCCTCCCTCCCTCCCTCCCTCTCTCTCTCTCTCTCTTCTTTCTTTCTTTCTTTCTTTCTTTCTTTCTTTCTTTCTTTCTTTCTTTCTTTCTTTCTTATAAAACACAACACCCTCCATCACTCTCTGCCTTTGTTGTGAGCATACTATGCCAGAAACAGAGAGGAATACGTTTGCACCTTTCCACATTTATCTGGATTATCATTCAGAATTTATTGAACAGCACACTGAGAAGGTTCAGTAGTTTCAGTGGTAGCAATTTGTCATAGAATCCCACCTACCTTTGTGATCTGGCCAAGGTGAATGTAGGCCGTTTTGTTTCAATCTCAATTACTAATATTAGCTCTAATATCACACGTCATAAAGTAATAGTCTATGTATTTGTGTGTGTGTGTGTGTGTGTGCGTGTGTGTGGTTTCCAGAACAAATACATGTTGAAGAGGCTGCAACAGATTTCAACCTAGTTTAGAAATGCATTGAGAGTCTATATTGATCAGATAATGAACCAGATCAATACCAGGAAGGTCAGTACCAGAACTTCTGGAGTCAGGGTGCGCAAACAAAGCTTAGGAAGTCCAGTTGCAACGTGAAAGGCTGACCCATGGTTGAGAGAAAGAAACATCAGGTTCCGGGCTAGGTCCAGAACAGGTTGATGGGTAAGGTGGTCAAGTGGGCTGCCACTGAGCCGAGCTGGAGCTCCAAAGACAGTTGAGAAGGCCTCTGCTTACTGGTCCTTACACACACACCAGGCACCAGGCGACAGGGCGGTGTGAGGCCCTGCCATCACAGTATCGACGGTTCATTGCTTCACGGGGATCCAAGGGAAGGAGTTACGTTGCGCTGTCAGTGTACTTTTGTGTGTCCAGTAACTTCTCCTGGCTGGTTTCCCTGATATGATTTTGACACATTTGGCTCCTACTGTTTCAGAATGCCACAACACACTTACAGAGCAGCACTATTTCCCTTCCTAGGAATATGTCATTTATAAAATTGTTCCTGACAGATGGTGCAATTTCTGGGTCCACACAGCAGACACTCAGCCTTCTCCCTTCCAAATGGAGTCAAAAGCTGCTTGTAAAATGGAGCCTCCTAAGGCAAGGCACAGCCTGAGAGAGCACTGCTTCGTACAATATGGCGTAACTTAGAGCATGACAAAGCCACGGCCTTTTTCCTTTGAGGTACGGGCTCTCTTTGAACTGGGAGCTCATGTTTTGGGGTTAGGTTGGCATTAAGAAAGCCTTAGTAATTTCCCTGTATCTGAACTCCTGATAGGTCTAGGGTTACAGACATGTGTAAGACTGTAAGGGTCCATGATCCTCAGAGAATGCTACCCCAGTCTTCAATAGTATGCAACATCAAAGACCGTTTGTTCTGCAGAGAACCTGCACACACGGGTCCACCGTACATCGGGATAGAAGGCAGAGGTCAATTTAAAGCTTGTTAGGATAGAAGTGGGTGGCTTTACCCTTCTTTCTCTTGATTCGTTGGTTCTATGTCCAGGGGCATGGGTGCCTTTGTGATTGGTTAAGGCTAGGTGATGGCTGCTTCTGATAGCTCCTGATTGGTTGCTCGTGAGGTTGGCTCAGGCTAGGTGGTGAAGCAGCTTCTCGATTGGCTGCCTGTGAGGTATGTGAGGTATGGTTCTTCCAAGAATTGACTTTTTTTGGACTTTTGTAGTTCTGGGAAATAGAAACTTAAGCCTAGTTTCCCAGGCCGCCATTTTGCAGCCTGTCAGGGAGTCAGCCTGGCTCTGGCTGACTCAGGCCTCTCAAGACTACATCCAAATTGTCACATTGTTACATGGTTGTTGGGACTCAAACTTAATCATGATAGTTACACAGCAAGTGCTCTGAGTCACTGGGCTCTCTCTCCAATGCCACTGCCCATTATTTAAAAATTAAAGAAATGCTTTAAAAATTATACTTCTAAAATTTAATTAATTGTGATGAATTATTTTAATATTATTAAAATTTTACATTAATGAAATCAAGTAATTTTTTATAGTAGCATAATCCCTGGTTTTTAATACATTATGGTTATATTTTTGTATTAATAATATTAATGTATTGACATTTACATCCTATTATTAAATTATTTGACTCATTACTATTTAGTATAATTAAACCTTAATTAAATTAATACTTACAATAATAAAACTGCTTGATATTTTTAAAACTGTGTCCCTAATTTTAATAATTAAGGCTATTTTTTAACTTTGATTTCTTCCTCGGCTTCATAGCCTGGAGTACTATTTCATGTGTAGTAAGTTTCTCTTTCTGTTCTCTAAATGCTTTTAAAAATATCCTTTTGCTAAGTTTTTCTTTTATTTTTTAATTAGTTTTTAAAATTAGCATGCAAACGAATATCCTTCATTACAGCATTTCCATTGCCTTAGCTGGCCTCTTCCCTCATTTCCGCTCCCCCAAGGGTCGCCATCTTTCCCTTAGAAGACACTCTTCTGCTCTGATATCACATAGATTCTAGTACTGTCCTTCCCCAACCTGTCTCAACCTTGTCTTCCCTTTCCTGGTCCCCTTTCTGGTTTCATGAGCTGTTCTCATACATACATATAAATATAAATAAATGTGTGTGTATATATGTATGTTCAAAAATAAAAATTCTAGCATGCCCTGCAAGAGACAGCATGTCATACGTGTCTTAGTCTGGGCTTAGTCACTTAGTGTAATAATTTCCAGCTGCATCCATTTTCCTACAAGTGTCATGATTTTGTTTTTCTTTTATAGAAGAATAATGTTCCATTGTGTATTTGTGCCTTGTTTCTTTAGCCACCCATCTATGGATGGACATCTAGGCTGTTCTATTTTTGGGTTGTAGGGAATACAACAGACCTGGTCAGAAGCTTCTTGACTTCGTTGCAGGCCTGGCATGGCACAGGCCCTAAGGCCTTGCACATGACTCTGGGCCTAAGGGGAAAGGCCTCTCTATTGGGGAGGAGTGCAGGAACTCACAGATATGGTGGACAGATAAAAGTCACACAGGATTCTTCCTGGCTCTCTTCGGATACCATTTTTATCTCCTCCCTCGTCTTCTATGTCTGATTACCTGGGCAACAAAGAGAAATGGCTCCTAATGGTTTTCCTCATTCGGAGGGAACCCCCAGCTGCACAGAGGTAGACCTCTAAGTCAGCAGTGACAGGAACTGTGTTCAGAGCTGGAGACTGCATCCCAAGTGACCCCCCATCCCACAGTGCTGCGGGCAGCAGGTGTAATGATTAGAACACTGGCTCCCTTCACAGATTCATGTTTTCAAGTCCTAAACTTCAGTGCAGCTGGATCAGGGTCTCTGAGGTTGGCCCTGAACCTATCCCCTGATAGGAAAATAGATCAGAAGGGATCTCAGGAAAATAGACCCCAGACAGCTGTCTCCCTACGCCATACCTCTGTGTAAGCACCATTGAGGCCACATGAGGCCACAGGGAGAAGCTGAAAGCCAGGAAGACAGCCCTCCCCAGACACCAAACCCCCAGATCTTGCATTTCTAGCCTCTAGTAATGAGAGAGAATTGATTTCTGTGGGCTTATCACCCAGTGCATGATACTTTGTTCACAGCCTCCTAAGCTGCCTAACCTCGTTGAAACCTTCCCTCACGGAGACCTTCCCTCGTGGAGATTGGGTTGATGGCATCATAAAGAATCTGTCCATCTGCCATGTTTGTCAGTGCCAGCAATCCCAGAAGCCTGATTCAAAATAGAGAAAAATATCACTGCCTTTCACTATGGAGATAGTTTCCCCCATATAGACAAGTGCACTGCCTGTCCTGTGTGCACTGCCTGTCCTGTGTGCACTGCCTGTCCTTGTGTGCACTGCCTGTCCTGTGTGTGCACTGCCTGTCCTTGTGTGCACTGCCTGTCCTTGTGTGCACTGCCTGTCCTGTGTGTGCACTGCCTGTCCTGTGTGTACTGCCTGTCCTGTGTGCACTGCTTGTCCTGTGTGTGCACTGCCCGTCCTTGTGTGCACTGCCTGTCCTGTGTGCACTGCCTGTCCTGTGTGCACTGCCTGTCCTGTGTGCACTGCCTGTCCTTGTGTGCACTGCCTGTCCTGTGTGTACTGCCTGACCTGTGTGCACTGCCTGTCCTGTGTGTGCACTGCCTGTCCTTGTGTGCACTGCCCGTCCTTGTGTGCACTGCCCGTCCTGTGTGCACTGCCTGTCCTGTGTGCACTGCCTGTCCTGTGTGCACTGCCTGTCCTGTGTGTGCACTGCCTGTCCTTGTGTGCACTGCCCGTCCTTGTGTGCACTGCCTGTCCTGTGTGCACTGCCTGTCCTGTGTGCACTGCCTGTCCTGTCCTTGTGTGCACTGCCTGTCCTGTGTGCATTGCCTGTCCTGTGTGCACTTCCTGTCCTTGTGTGCACTGTCTGTCCTGTGTGTACTGCCTGTCCTTTGTGTGATGGCTTATGTGACAGATGGTGTCCAAGCGTCACTACACAACTGTGGAATGGATTGGCCATTGCCATAACATCTTGCAGATGGAATACAGAGACTCAGAGAGTTCCACGAGGTGGGACAACCTTCCAGTTGGCTTCCCAGCTCCTGCACATTAGCAGAGCTTCACTGAGCTATTTTGTACAAATGTCAGGAGAGAAAACACAGGAGTCTGCAACCTGTCTCTGTTTCTCTATGGTCCTTTGGTCCTACTTTTGGCCGCAGAGTAGAGAGTTTATTCTGACTTCTTTACCCTGGTCAAGACCTGTGGCTCTGACACAGTTCCCTGTCTCATTTCTTCTTCTGCAGCCTATGTTAAGATGCTAAGTCAGGAGGACTAAATGGTCTCTTCCAAAAAAGAATATATGCAAGTTACATATGTGAGAGGATCTGTATGCATCAGACTGACTGTGCTTTGCTCATTTCTGAGAGTTAATAGTAACCATTTGTTTTTGTTTTTGTTTTTTCAGTTGAGGTTTCATTATATAGCTCAGGCTAGCCTTGGGCTGTCAAGCTCTTGCCTTCACCTCTTGAATGCTGGGATTCCAGGTGCTCACAGCCATGCCTGACCTAAGCAATAATGTCTTGGTTCATTTGCTCTTATTTCAGTACTTTGGTTATTCTTTTTATTGAGAATATTATTTTTATTATATCTCTGACTTCTTTTATGTTTTTCATCTTCCAAGTCAGTGGTTCTCAACTTTCCTAATGCCGCAAGCTTTTAATATAGTTCCTCATGTTGCGGTAAACCCCGACCATAAATTTATTTTGTTGCTATGTTGTAACTGTCATTTTTCTACTGTTATGAATCATAATGTAAATATCTGGTATGCAGAATATCTAATATATAACCCCTGTGGAAAGGTTGTTTGACTCCCAAAGGGGTCACAACTCACAGCTTGAGACCCACTGTTGCAAGTGAACGTTTTGAAAGAAATCATTGAATGTATTTTAGTTCCTTAAGGACTGTTTATGAGACATAATTTATAGAAATCTGAGGATTTGGATTTTATTTGAGTGGAATGAATGTGTATGTGTTCATGTGTGTCACATGTGTGTCACATGTGTGTGAGTACACACATGATTTACATGTGCATGGGGGAAGCCCAAGGTTAATGCATGCTGTCTTCCTTCATTGCTTTCCATCTTTTTGAGGCGAGCTCTCTTACCTCACTGAATCTAGCTCATGTATTTGACAAGACTTAGCTAGACAGCCAGGTCCAGGGACTTACCCGTATTCTACACAATCCACCCTCAGTCCTAGCATCGCAATGTCTGTCTTTTACATGGGCGTTGGGGTTTGAAGTCAGGTCCTCAGGCTTCGGTGATAAACACCCCCATCTCTCCAGCGTCACTACTTGTATTTCAGCCATTTGTCTTGAAATGAGTTCCGCTAGGAACCTTAAAGTTCATTCTTCTCCATAACTTTGTGATATCTGAATAAATCTAGTCTGTGTCCTAGTTTGGATAAACTATCAGGTCTTGTAGGAAGAGAACATTATTCAGAGACCCCCCATGGTTTCTCTGTTGCAATTCAGTTATATTTATCACGTGACCTGACACTGAGGTACTTATAAGTGTGTAACAGACTCTGCTCTAGAGCTGTTTCCCAATTACTTATGGTATAAATATTCCTACACAACCTCTTCCAATATGGATCCTCTGAAAGTGGAATTGGGAAGTGATTGTTTCCCCAGGTTCTGCATACAGGCATGATGAGTCAAGACCTATCATACAAAGAGATGATAATAGAACTGGTACTTGATCTTTAATGAGAGCCTGACCTGAGGGGTTCTTTGTCCCTCAAAACCAGCCTTTGTGGCCTGAGACATTGCATTCCTAAAACATGCTGTAACTCCCCAACACTGTTGGGGAAAATATAGCAAAGACAGAAATTTGGCAACATCAGAAAGCCTTTCCACACCTTTCCTTCCCTAGCCACACCCCTCACCTCTTTAACTCTGGAAGTTCACCATCCAGAGTTGTGAATGGATGTGCATTCAGTGAACATTGGTAACTAGCATTTTATACTCAGTAGTAGAGAGGATGAACTTGGTCAGGGAGTGATGTAGCCAATTTGACTTATTAAAAAAACACAAAACAAAACAACAACAACAAAAAAAACCAGGGATATTGGCAAATGCTGGTAATCTCATCTCTCTGGAGGCGGAGGCAGGAGAATTAGAAATCCGAGGTCATATTCAGCCACGTAGCAAATTGAAGCCTGGGCTGGGCAATGTGAGACCCTGTCTCAGGAAATCAAACTGACAACAACAACAACAACAAGGAGCCAGGAACACTCTTCTGCCTGCTCAACACAAACACGAGAAGCAAGCTACTGATCCTGGCACAGGCACGTCTCATACCCAATGTTTGCCAGAGAAACCTATTTCTTCACCAAAGCAACTCTGTGCTGTGAATGCCAAGTTTGTTCTGGCCACCCAGACTGATGCCCATTGCCCAGCCTTCCTGGAAGTTCTACAGGTTTCTCATCTTCTATTGAGAAACTCCCCTTCCACTGCATTGAACCATGTTGGGTTTTGCTTACAACTAGGGAGAATTCAGAGTCTCTGAATGGGTGGCCCTTGTCTAGATGCTTCATGCCTCATTGCCGGTCTCATGTGGTCTTAGGTGAGTTCCGTACCTTAGTTCAGGCTCCTCATTCACAACAATGGGGTAATCCTTCTTGTGGAGTCAATGTGGAGCCTGCATGTGGAGTCAATGCACGCATGCAGAACCCTTCCTGTCATGTTTGGCACATAACAAAGCCTCCATAACTGTTAGCTATTATCATCATGCTACAAACACTTAAAAAAATAAAAGAAAGAAATGGTTGATGTCAGCCAATTTCAGACACAAAGGAGAAACCAGCAGCCACTAAGCCATTGCTTTTGACGGTACACATTTTACATTTTCTCAGACGTAAGCAACCTCTTCACAGTACAATAGTTTCAGAGTTGGTACAGAAGAGAGAATGTGTACGTAATTTTTCTGTGGAAATCAGCAGTTTAGGAGTTGATCACTCTTTAAATCCAGCATCTGTTAATGTTTAAAGCAATTCATCGGTTTCCTCAAAGCACGTGATTTTTGAACAAGGACAACAATGAACGAAAGCACCAAACTGTGCTCACTCACTGGATTGTGGAAATCGAAGTGACTGGAACAAATTTCTTGTGTGTACCGTGCATATACTTTCTCAGCTCTGGGGTAAGAAAACCTCACACTGTACTGCTGGAAAGGGCCCCAGATGTTTGTCCGTCGGAGTTCTTTCTGGAATGGCTATGCCAATTGTAATGCTACATCCTTGTTTCCTTCTTGGCAAAATGTATCGCTTCGCTTTAGTGTTCTGAAGGGAGCTTTATGTTTTATTTTTCCCTAGCAGCTCTAACAGATAGGTAACTTTAAAGACTGAACTCTGACCCCACCACCACCACTCCTTTTGATTCAACAAAAATGAGGAGGGAAACACTGTGCATCTCCTTAAACACACTGTTCTAGAATTAATTCATGGTCTCATCAAGCAGTCCCAGAGCAAGCTCACACTAGCTCCCAGGGGCATCTTGAACATGTCATCACCCCACCTGCCAAGGATTTGCTGTAAAGAGCAAAGACCTGCAAACTAAGAGTTATTACAGCCTCCAGTGGGGGGGGGGGATGCAGTTTGCTATCTAGTACATTCGAGGGGTGTCTCACCTCAGCTCAGGGGGACAGGCAAAGATTCCCATAGGAAACAGTGCTTGACATAGATGGTGCCATTGATAACGATTTGCCTCACGAAAGATGTGGGCTTTTCCCCCAGCTTTCTATGGAAAGAATGTATAATTAAATACATAATTCTATAAAATGTATTTTATACGTCTTTGTAAAAAGACCGTCATGGTTTTTAGAGTCCAATAAACACTTTAATTTCTTTGTTGCAGGAAAGTTGTAAATACTGCGTGCTCTAACACTGAGAGTTTTCACATGTGTCGAAGTGTAAATTGTCATCATGATCCCAACATTCCAAGGTATTTTATGTGCTGGTCGTGGTTAGTTTGAGCTGCTATTTAAAAAAAAAATACCACACACCGGGTGGTTTGAGGAATGCCTATTTATTTTTCACTGTTCTAAAAACTAGAAGACCAGGATCACCAGCAGAGTTGGATAAGGTTAAGTTGGATAAGCCTATTTCCTGGCTTGGAGATAGAAGTCTCCTAGCTACATCTGACGGAGATGTGGAAGGGGGAAATAGTGAAAGTGAAAGTGTGGTGGGGGTAATTGGTGGTGGTTTGCATGAGAATGGCTCCCATAGGCTCGTGCAGAAGGCAGAACTATTTAGGAAGGATTAGGAGGAGTGGCCTTGTTAGAAGTGGGGCACTGGGGGTGGGGCTTGAAATTTCAAAAGACTCATAGCATTCTAGGAATGTGCTCTCCATCTCCTCTTTGTGAATCAATATGTGACCTCTCGGCTGTTTCTGATGCCATGAGTTTGCTCGACCATCATGAACTCTAAACTTCTAAAGCCATAATCCCAATTAAATCCTTTTTTGTAAGTTGCCCCAGTCATAGGAAAATAACTAATATAAATACATGTGTTCTGGTCTTCTCAGCCTTTTTCAGGACATTAGTCCATTCTGGGGGGAGGATGTACCCTGATGACATCATTAAAATCTCATTTCCTTCCTGAAGACCCATATCCAACAGTCAGTCATGTTGTAGATTTGGGGCTTTGGAATATGAATTTGGAAAGGACATAGACACTGAGTCCATAGCAAAGCTTTATCCATATAGTTACTCCCTTTTCCTACATTCGCCAGTAATAAATCAAATTCAATAAAATCAAATGTTGATTATGAAGCCAAATAAGTATATTGAGCTTCAAATCAGATCATTTAACTTAACACTGAAAACTCATACAAAATAACACCATATCTCTCTTTCTTAAAATATTTAAAATTCATTTTATACGTGGATGTTTGGTCTGAACATAAGTCACATACACACGGAGGACAGAAGAGAGCATCAGCCCTCTTATGACTAAAGTTACAGATGGCCGTGGGCCACTGTGGATGCCAGGAATCTAACCTGGGTCCTCTGCAAGAGTCTCTTATTGCTGAGATATCTCTTCAGCCCCACAAAATAACATTTTAATAGCTCTACATTAGAGATAATAGAACTAAATGTGTGCTGAAGTGCATGCTGTAGCTGTTAATAGGAAGTCATAGCTATAAGACAATATTGGACCCATATTCTATATTTGCTGTGAGATAAGCTGTTGCATTTTTTCTGATGGAGGAGAACAGTGTGGCAACAACTGACTCCTGAGGCTTCCCAGCTCCCTACTCCCCAGAGTGTCCCGGAGCCCCAGTCTTACTCAGCCTCTCTCACACAGATGGTTGGAAATAGTCTTTCAGCTACCTTGGCGGTTGACATTCCATTCAGAACCACAGAGCGCACAAAGCTTCCAACTCTGCTTAGTAACCCTAGTGATTTCAGTGGTTTCCTTTTTGGTAACAATCTTAGGCATCCCACAAACCCCTCCTCACCCACACGCTGAGATGCCTTGTTCTTCATGAGAGTGACAAAATTACAGATGAAGGAAATCTCACACTTAGAAATGCCAATGAGACAGTGACCTCATTTATCTAGAGCCCTAAACTAAATCCTACCTCCACTTCTTATCCATTGGAGGCAGAAAATCGAATTTCATGAGCCTTTAACCACTTGTGGTGTTTTGGGTGCTTCCAAAGTCAGCATCTTTTCTGAATTTTTCTTAGAGTGGCATTGAAGGTCTGGATGTCTTCATATAGTATCAACAGAAAGAATTACATATTGCAAACCCTTTGAGAAGTCTGAAAGAAGAACCTACCTAGGAACAATTTTGGTCTAAACATAGTGCTTCTTGCTAAACAAAGGCACATGAGAGGGGAGAAAAACTTTTAGGGAAGGTGATTTAAAAAATAAAAAGCATTATGAACAGGGAAAAGGAAATACTTGGGGTGGAAAGTAGAGGTAGGGGCAGCAAATAGAGCTTCACTGGGGGCAAGGCTGTGGGTGGGGATCAAGGTGAGAATGTGTAAAACTTCTACAGGAAAGCATATAATTTTGTAGAGTCATTTAGAAACAACAATGGGGCTAGAGAGAGGGCTTAGAAATAACCCTCTTGTTACTCTTGCCGAGAACCCAGGTTTGGTTTCCAGCATCAACATGATGGTTCACAACCACCCAGAATGTCAGCTTCTTACCTTCTCATGCACCATGCATGCACATGTGTAACTTTAATTTTTCAAATCCCCCCCTTTTTTTTGGTTTTTTGGATTTGGTTTTTTCAAGACAGGGTTTCTCTGTATTGCCCTGGCTGTCCTCGGACTCACTCTGTAGACCAGGCTGGCCTCGAACTCAGAAATCCACCTGCCTCTGCCTCCCAGAGTGCTGGGATTACAGGCGTGCACCACCACTGCCCGGCTCAAATCCTATTTTTAATGATGGTTTTTAAATATTTTAACCTTTCTTGTGACCCACCACCCACCAGAGGTAGTGGAAAAGAAAGGGGAAGTGGACCTGTTTAGAAAGATCCCTTGGAGCAACTTCCGTCTGTATTGTGAGGAAATCAACAGTGCATTTCACAGGTTAGCAGGCAGCAGCAGCTTGATCCCCTCACAAATACCTCAAGGATACACCAACCGTCCAGTGTGGTAGAGTCGGGACAGCAAACACCAATCAGCAACAGTGACACAACCTAGCAGAGACAGCTAGGCCTCAGCCTCAGCTCATGTCAGTAGGAGGGACCAGGAGCAACACCAGAAGCTCTCAGCTGTGCCTCTCTTAGGGAAGTGAAGATCAGTGAGGACAAGAGACCCACAAATAGTGCACAGCTAGCTGTACCAGCAAGGCAAGCTGTGTCTCCATCACTCCCTGGAGTCCTATCCATACCCTCCACCCTGTGTATCCTGTATCCTCCAAGTGTATTGATACCCTCCATGTGTATCCAAACATCATGTATCCTCCATGTGCTTCACCTCAGCACCTGCATCCAACCAGCCTGAGTCCTTGGAAGAGACAACAAACTTTAGTACACCACCAGAAGTTTTTTGGTGCATTTCTCTCTATGGAATCCCAACAAATGCAGCTCAACTACACAAGGTAAGGCGAACCAATACATGCGTGTTGTTAGCAAAGAATCCTTCATCACGTGTCCTTTCATGTGCTTGCTTTAGCAGAACATCCTCTCTCCTGTGTCTGCCTCAGCAAAATGTTCTTTCACGAGGCTGCCTTAGCCTTTCACACCTGTGTCCACTTTGACAAAATGCTCCTTTACATGATTGCCCCAGCAAAACACCATCCAACCAACTTTGCAAAGAACCCTTAAGTTTCCACTTCACACATGGTATACAAATATACATGAATACAACACACACACACATATATTACATACATATATATATGTATATATATATACATATACATATATATATGTATATATATATATATATATACAATACTTCTAAAATGTTTAAACAATGAGTAAGTTTTAAAATATATAAATACTGTTTCTTACTTTATAAAAGACACCAGAGCTTCTAGATTCCAGTGATCCAATCTCAATGCTTTCCCTAAAAGTCATATGGAAACCAAATACCCAGAGCCATATATGAATGCTCTTTGGGGGTGGGGTCTTCTGGAGGGAATTAGAATTAGATGGAGTAGAAAGAGGGGCTTCATGAATTACAAAGTCTCATGTGAGCAAACCCACTCTGCCTATATGTCCTGCACCTCCTCAAGACTGACCAGCAGGACACAGGCCAGATGTGGACAGATGCTGCTACCATGTGCTTGGGGTTCCTGAGCTCCAGAACTGTGAGCTAAACAAACCTCTGTTCTCTGTAAATTTCTCAGCTTATAGCATTCAGTTAAAGCAACAACAACAACAACAACAACAGGCTAAGTCACAAAGACACTGGAGCGAGGGTGGTGCTATTTAATCTTTTCCATATGAAATTTGTTTACCTTTCTACCCACACTGCAGATCCTGCTTGTCAGTAGCAATAGAAATGATGGATTGGAATTCCAAGCACTTACCTTGGCGTGTTCGACAGTATGCAGAAAGCAGTCTGAGAATAATCAAACCTGTGTTCTCAGCAACATCATCACAAGACCTCTACAGATTCATTCTGGTGAGTGTCACTCTTTTGATGTATAGTTACGCTATTCCGTACGGACAGAACATTTGATTATTGTTTACTTTTTTCTTTCTCTTCTGTTTTAAATTAGTTAATGTATTTCTGTGCTTGTGTGTTTTGGGGAGCACTGCTGTTAGCTAGTTAGTCTGCCCTCACCTGCGATCTGACTCCTAGGGATCAACCTCAGGTTGGCCTTCTTGACAGTGTCTTTATCCACTGAGCATCTCTCCAGCCCTCCCTTCTATTTCAGTCAGTGTCAGTTTTTCGAGGATGCGGCTACAGCTCGCCATCCATCGTGATGATAAAATCTTTCCTGTAGTTTTTCTCCACAGTCCCGAAGAAGAGCCACACAATGTTTTCTGAGTTCTTAAATTTTAATCATAATTTGTCTATGGTCTTTAATACCTGAATGCTGCTATAAATGAATATGGAATCCTTAATCAATGTTTCTGATCCTGGAGTCTCTTGAATGTGTGCCATTTTCTTCTGTCTTAATGTGTTTCCATCAAACACTTAACCACAACTTGGGTTTAGTCAACCCCTGCCATGACTGTGGTGTGACTTTGAGCTGAGTGCTCAAGTTTTGTTTCACTGTTGTTGTTGTTGTGATGATGGTGGTAGTGGTGGTGATGGTGGTAGTGATGGTGGTGGTGGTGATGGTGGTGGTGATGGTGGTGGTAGCGATGGTGATGGTGGTGGTAGTGATGGTGGTGGTGGTGGTAGTGATGGTGGTGGTAGTGATGGTGGTGGTGATGGTGGTGGTGGTGATGGTGGTGGTGGTGGTGGTGATGGCGGTGGTGGTGGTGGTGGTGTAGTGGTGGTGGTGATGATGGTGGTGGTGGTGATGGTGGTGGTGGTGATGGTGGTGGTAGTGGTAGCAGTGGTGGTGGTAGTGGTGGTGATGGTAATGGTGGTGATGATGGTGATGGTGGTGGTGATGGTGATGGTGGTGGTGATGGTGGTGGTGGTGGTGATAGTGGTGGTGGTGGTGGTGGTGGTGGTAATAGTGATGGTGGTGTGGTGATTGTGGTGATGATGGTGATAGTGGTGGTGGTGGTGGTGGTAGTGATAGTGGTGGTGGTGATGGGGGTGGTGGTGGTGGTGGTGGTGGTAGTGCTTTTTAAAAACTCAGTCATGCTGAGGAGCTAGTTTGGCTGGCAAAGCACTTGCCCTGAGTGTGGATCTGCAGAGTCCTGTAATAACTGGGTGGATGTGGCAGCTCCTCTGTAGTTTCTGAGCTCAAGAGGTAGAGACAAGGGATGCCCGAGACACGCTGACTAGTCAAACTGTCAAACTATCACAAACAGTAAACTCCAGGGGGGAGAGGGAGACTTGGCTTCAACATAGAGAGCAATCAAGGGCCAGCCTGGTCTACACAGTGAGTTCCAGGACAGCCAGGGCTATACAGAAAAACCCTGTCTTGAAAAAAGAAAGAAAGAAAGAGAGAGAGAGAGAGAGAGAGAGAGAGAGAGAGAGAGAGAAAGAAAGAAAGAAAGAAAGAAAGAAAGAAAGAAAGAAAGAAAGAAAGAAAGAAAAGAAAGAAAGCAATCAAGGAATACAGAACCGTGAGCCTTAGACCTTCACTTGCATGACACATGTGCACACATGTATCCACGCCCATGCAAACATGCACACAGACATGCACATACACTGCACACATATATGTAAAAAATGAAGTGATAATGAAAGCCATTTTTCCTCTTATTGAAAATAGATTTTTTCCTCACATAATAAATCCTGATTGTGGTTTTCCCCCCCATCTCCTCCCAGCGCCTCCCACCTCCCCTCCCATCTGGAGCCACACCCTTTCTGTCTCTTATTAGGAAACAAACAGAAAAGCCCAGTATTTTTAAAAGTTTATTATAATATCAGTATTAGCTGATATTTTTGTTGTGGCTTTTCAAAATGTGGTGTTGGTTTTATTATTGTTACATTTCTTTCAAAAACTGTTTCATGTTCTGTTTGTTTTTCAAAATATGTCTTAAAAACAAGTATGGGAGGCGTGCCATAATTAAGTCTTAAAGGCTCACCTGCAGCTGGTTTAGTCTCACATTCCTTCTAGGGCATAGGCTATTCTAAAAGTCAATTATTTTACGTTTTTATTTATTCTTTCTCTTCATCTCCAAAGTTCTCTTCAGATTGTATTCTTTTATGTATTTCATGATTTGCCAATTGCATTTTATATTTAAAAATACAGTTTATAAGAGTCATCTGTTTTGAAAACACAGCTTGCCAGCACTCTTTTATTACCCCAGGGGAAACCATTTAAAATAGTAGTTATTATATTTTTACGTATTTACCTTTTGTGCGTGTGAGCGCATGAAGGCCATAGGACAACTGATGGCGGTTAGTTCTCTCTTTCTACCACATGGGCTTCAAAGCTTGAACTCAACAAGATGGCGTGCACGATAAGATGTCTTGCCAGCCCACGGCGGACACTTCTCTGCCTGCTTTCTTTGCATAAGATTTAACTTTCATTCCTTCATGGTGCTCTTTTTTTTTTTTACATGAAATTAACTTCCATGAACTAGATTCGTCTGACCTGCTCTTCATTTGTCTGACCTGAGTTTGAACATACAGTGACATACCTCTTGAGACTTCTTTCCCACTTTTATCCAGACTCTACCTTGCTTTTAAGGTCTCTCTTTTGCTCAGATTTCATTTGTTTTCTAAGAATCTCACCCCATTGGGCAACCCCACCTCAGTATATCCATGGCTCAGTTCTCCCTAATCTGAAAATGATGATCCCAAGGACATGCCATATTTAACTTCCTGTGTGAAGCCACTGTTTCTATGGTCAGAAGCACTCCTGGCTTCAAATGACAGAAATCCCAGCACTCGGTCGTCATTATGTCAGTAAATCATTAGTACATTGGTACCCTGATGATGTCCAGAACTAGGTTCCCCTGCCCCAACTTCCTGCTCTTTCACTGTTTGAGCTTGGCTTTTATCTCCTTGAAGATGGTTTCTCCACGTCCCAGCTTCACCTCTATAGCAGGTAAGAGGACGGGCAGAAAGTAAAGAACACAAGCCAAAGGAACAAGTCTGAAACTTCCTGAGAAAGCTCCATTTGAGGCCTGTGTCTCACCCAGAATGACTCAGTTTGTCATCTTTTACAGTAGAATGTATACCCAAACACACACACACACACACACACACACACACACACACACTACAATGGTAAAATGAATAATTCATACTAGAATTTTCCTTTGCGAATTCAGTTTGGCTTGACTATGTTTATCCCAAAGTTCTAAGTTCATGTTGACGGTATTTGAAGGATGAGCCTTTGGGAACTAAATAAGATGATATGAAATCATGACAATAGGAATTCCACGATAGCATTATAGCTTCTTAAGAAATGGAGGATGGCTCTGAGCTGGCAAGTGCCACCGTTTCATGGGCCCTGCCATGCTAGATCCTCGCCAGACCCTTAGTAGACATCAAGTAGATGTCACCGCCATGTTCTTGGACTTCCAAGAACTGAATCAAGCCTTCAAATTTTACTTTCATTAATACGTTTCTGGTGTGGGGTATCAGTATATAGCCACAGAAAACAGGCTAAGCCAGTACACACTTAGACATGTAGACATGTAAACTGTGGTCTCTCCATGAATATAACCATAAGGATATAAGTCTAAACAACTCTGCATTAATAGAACGCTGTGGGCTGTAACTCAGTTGGCCATGTTCACAAAGCTGGGCTTCTATCCCCAGCATTGCATAAGCCAGATGTGGTGGTTCTGTGCCTGCAATCCCAGCTCTTGGTAAGCAAAGGCAGGAGATCAGCAATTGAAGCTTCATGAAGAATGTGACGTCAGCCTGAGCAAGAACACTTGCCCTCCCCCAAAAGCTATCGTTAGATAAGGAAGTGAGATTCTACAAGGAAGTACTAAGTAAATTCTAATTCACAATCTTATATATTGCCCGAGTGACATAAGCACAGGAGTTAAGTCAGAGGAAAAGGCTGGCTGGCTGCTGAGGAAATCAGGCTCCACCTCTGTTTCACTGAAATGAGGCTGTGATTGCTTATGTGGTTGTACTACTTGCGTTTCCTGTTGCTGTTACAAACGTGATGACAGAACAGTTTGCTTGGCTCACAGTTCAAAGGGGCGGTCCATGATGGCAGAGAGACCACAGAGGCAGAGCTTGTGGTGCCTGCTCACACTGCACCCCCCGGCCAGGAAGCCGAGACCAGTGAATGCTAGTGTTTGGCTCCATTTTTCTTTGTATTTACTCAAGGCTCTTGGTCTATGGAATGGAGCTACCAGGTCTTCCCACCTCAACTAACCAAGCCTGGATAATCTGCTACAGGTGTTCCCTACTGTCTTAGGGTTCTATTGCTGTGAAGAAACACCATCGCCATAGCAACTTTTATAAAAGAAAATATTTAACTTGGGTTTGTGGTGGTTCGAATACACTTGGCCCAGGGAGTGGCGCTAATAAGAGATAAGGCTTTATTGCATGGCCTTGTTGGAGGAAGGGTGTCACTGTGGTGTGGGCTTGGAGACTCTCCTCCTAGTTGCTTGGAAGCCAGTCTTCTTCTGGTCTATAGCTTCAGAACAAGATGTAGAACTCTCAGCTCCTTCTCCAACACCATGCCTGCCTGTACGCTGCCATGCTTCCCACCTTAATGATAATGGACCGAACCTCTGAACCTGTAAGCCAATACCAATTAAATGTTGTCCTTTATAGAAGCTGCTTTGGTCATGGTGTCTGTCCACAGCAATGGAAACACTAAGACAGAAGTTGGTACCAGGGACTGGGGAATTGCTGTGATAGGACTGACCATGTTTCTGTTTGGAGGAATGTGAAGTTGAGGACTTTGGATTTGGAAAGCAGTGGAATGCTTTAAGTGGGATATGATGGGCCATTCTGGTAGGAATATGGAAGACATTGGTGATGAGAGTTCTACATCTTGTTCAAAGGTGACCAGCAGAAGACTGACTTCCAAGCAGCTAGGAGGAGGGTCTCCAAGCCCATACCTACCCCAACAAGGCCACACGTCTTAATAGTGTCATTCCCTTTTGACCAAACATTCAAATTCATGAATCACTAACCACTACCTCCCTCAAAAGTGTACCTAGAGGCTCGTCTCCCAAGCAATTCTAGATCATGCCAGGCTGAAGATCAATATGAATTATCACAGTGTTTTATTTTCTTTCTCCCCATTAAGAAATGATAAAGCCTGCTTTTAAAAAGGGGAAAGAGGAGAGAGATGCATTAAAATTTTACTTCTGAAGTTAACTGCAGAAACTTTATAACTGTTTGGTGGTTCCCATAAGAATGGTCCTCATGGGCTCATACATCTGGATACTTAGTCACCAGGGAGCAGAATTGCTTAGGAAGGATTTGGAGGTGTGGCCTTGCTAGAGCACGGGTGTACCTGGGGCTGTGCTTCAGGATTTCAAAAGCCCATGCCAAGCCCCAACTGTCTCTCTCTCTCCCTCTCCCTTTCCACCTTCTCCCTCTCCTACTCCCCTTCCCCTCTCCCCCTCCTTCTCCCTGTCCTCTTCCTCCCTCTCCTCCTCCTCCCCCTCCACTTCCCCTTCTCCCCCTCCTCCTCCCTCTCTCCTCTCCTTCTCCCTCTCCCCCTCCTCCTCCCTTTCCCCCTCTCTCCCTCCCCATCTCCCTTTCTCCCCCTCTTCCTCTCCCCTCCCTCTCTCCCTCTCCCCCTCCTACTCCCCATCTCCCCTTTCCTCCCTCCCCTTCTCTTTCGCATATCCCTCTCTCCTTCTTCCCCTCCTTTTCTTCCCCTCCCCTTCTCCCCTTCCCATCTTCCCCTCTCCCCCTCCCCCTCTTTCTCTCCCCTCCTCCTCCCCATCTCCCTTTCTCCCCCTCTTTCTCTCCCCCTCCCTCTTTCTCTCTCCCCCTCCCTATCTTTCCCTCCCCATCTCCCCCTCCCTCTCCCCATCTCCCCTCCTCCTCTTCCTCTTACCTCCTCCTCCCTATCTCCCTTTCTTCCCCTCTTCCTCTTCCCCTCCCTCTTTCCCTCTCTCCCTCCCCTCTTTCTCCTCCTCCTTTTCCCCCCTCCTCCCCATCTCCCCTTCTCCCCCTCCCCTTCTCCCCTTCTCCTCCTTCCCATGTCCCTCTCCCCTTCTTGCCCTCCCTTTCTTCCCCTCCCCTTCTCCCCTTCCCATCTCCCCCTCTCCCCCCCTTTCTCTCCCCTCCTCCTCCCCATCTCCCTTTCTCCCCCTCTTCCTCTCCCCCTCTCTCTTTCTCTCTCCCCGTCCCTATCTCCCCCTCCTTCTCCCCCTCCCCATCTCCCCTCCTCCTCTTCCTCTCACCTCCTCCTATCTCCCTTTCTTCCCCTCTTCCTCTTCCCCTCCCTCTTTCCCTCTCTCCCTCCCCTCTTTCTCCTCCTCCTCCCCCCTCCTCCCCATCTCCCCTTCTCCCCTCCCCATCTCCCCTTCTCCCCCTCTTCCTCTCCCCCTCCCCTCCCTCTCCCCCTCCCACTTCCCCTGCTCCAGGGCCATGCCTGTTTGCCTCTTGCCACGATGATAAAACTGTAGGCAGCCCTCGTTTACATGCTTCCTTTTGTAAGAGTTGCCTTGGTCATGGTGTCTCTTCACAATAGTAGAACAGCAATAAGACAAACTTCATATATGCCTGCTTCATATATGCCTGCTTGTGAACAATACCAACCGTTTTTTAATTGCATCTCTGCTTTCCCGGGCCTCCCAGCAATAGAAGATAATACCAGGGTCAGAAAAATCCTCAAACAATAATGTAGGAAAATGAGTGCTTTCTTATAATGACCAAAAAAATGATGTATAGCTTCCAACTGCTCTTTAATGCTCCCCTCTTCTTTCTCCTTTCTTCATCAGCTTCCCTCTCTTTACCATCCCAGACACAATTATGAAGCAAAATATAAATAGTTAGAAAATTGAATATAGCAATAGCTCATCGAAACATGAGTTATAAGGGCCAGAGAGTTGCCTTCATGATTAAAAGCACCCTTGCTTTCATGGAGGACCTGGGTTTGAGTCCCAGCATCCACCTGGGGGCTCACAGCATCTGTTAGGTCCAGTCCTAGGGGATTCAATGTCCTCTTCTGATCTCAGTGGGTTGTATATGGAACACAAACACATATAAATGCAAAACAATCATATGTACAGCTTGTTCATCAAAATAAATTTAAATCTAAACTTAAAAATCATGAATTATAGATCCTTTTATAATTGGCCTTAGGGGATGGAGTGATGGTTCCGTTGGTAAATTTTTTACCTGTTGTGAATAGTCCTGTTGTTGCCTGTATTTTGATGTTAATTCTGCTTTTCCAGGAGGGGTTGTCTGGATCAGGAGTGAGTCACTACTCAGGTGACTTCTTGTGAACCTTCCCCTGAATGAATGAATAAAGGGATCAATCACTGGGCAAGTAGGCGGGACTTCTGGGTTGGACACAGGAAGAGAAGAAGCAGGAGAGAGTGAGGGGCTTTTGGACAGGGATAGGACAAGATATAGTTGCTTGTGTCTCCCCGTTTCAATGGCAGATCTGATGGGATTTGCCACCGGAAGATTTAGATTTAATAGGCTTACAAGACTATTAAGATTCTAGTTGTTGTGCCCATCGATTGAGTTACTGTTTCTTTTGAACTATGTTTGTGTGGTGTTTTCCTTCACACGGCAGCTCGACTAGATTCTAAAGAGAAAGGTATGGCAGCAAACCAATCGTGGGTTTGCCAGATGTGCACCACAAAGGCAGTGGGGGTTTTGAAACATGGGGCTGGCATGGTAGTGACCCACCAGTGGGAACTTAGCAATCTGGGTGGAGAGATTTTGGAACTATGAGTCAGGGAGTCTCCACTAGATAAGAACTGGCGGCTAGACCACTGGGGCAGAGAGTAGCTGGGTGTTGCACAGGAACTTGCTGTTCTTTTTAATATTTCCCGCAACATTTACCTTCATGTGTAAGAACGTAAGTATGATCCCCAGAACTCATTTAAAAAATCTTGGTCTAGTGGCATGTGATTTTAATCCAGTGCTGGGAAGATAAAGACAATGGGACTCACTAGGCAGCCAGTTTAGCATAGCCTCCGTGGTAAGTTCCAGGACAGTGAGTAATCTTGTCTGAGAGAGAGGAGAGAGGAGAGAGAGAGAGACAGACAGACAGACAGACAGAGAGACAGACAGACAGACAGACAGACAGAGAGACAGAGAGACACAGAGAGAGGAGGAGGAAGAAGAAGAAGAAGAAGAAGAAGAAGAAGAAGAAGAAGAAGAAGAAGAAGAAGAAGAAGAAAAAGAAGAAGAAGAAGAAATATAAACAGCACCTGAGGAACAACTACTAAGGTTGTCCTCTGATCTCCACCGCTCTATTCATACATATATTTGAAACACACATTCACAATACACACACACACACATGTTCACAACAGACACATGTTCACAACACACATTTACAACACACAACATTCACAACACATACAACACTCATACATTCACAGTATACACACATTCACAACACACATGCAATTTGCATTTAAACAATTTTAGATGTAAAAAGTAAAAAAAAAAAGTCTGAACTGACTGAGCAAAAGAAAAAAATGGAAGGAAGCATGGGAAAACTTGAAAATATTTTGTACTGACACATGCAGTTACTTAAACTCTAAAAACATCCAAGCATGCATTTTAAATTTTCAAGCCCCTGTGCACTTCAGCTAGAATTAAATTTGGCTGCTTTTGAGGCACTCGAATACCTCTCATCCAAATGCAGCTTTGTCAGAATCAGTTCAGAGCCAAGGGGAAAATCCACTTTATATGCAATTAATACCAACTCATAGGGAGTTGCATCTACTTTTCGGGGTGTTTACCCCTGGAAGAATTGTTTTGATTGAGTTTCAAGTTTGAAATCACAAAATTAAACTGTCTGTTAATTTTAAGGGATAGTGATAGTGTTCAAGTCATCTGTTTGTCGTGATGTATACAAACCTATTCTGAGCGCTACATAGCATCATAATCGCTAACACTTGAGCAGGCAGAATTCTAACTGTGGCCTCAGAGGTATAGACTTACAATCCTCACTTGCAGAAGGCAGGGCTGAAAGAAGAGCAAAGGATTCCACTCTCAAGTCTGACTATTCGACAAGGCATACTCCTGAGACCCCACTGTAAACTAGAGAGTGAGATATAGCCCCTCCCTTCACGACAGGTTACTGAGGAAGGACTCGGGGGGGGGGGGGGAAGGATGGGAGAGTGTTTGCAGCTGCCGTGGAGGGACTGCTGAGTGGTTTTGCTATCACTGTTCTGATTCTTTGGGTGGAGGCTAGACACTGGGTAGACCATAGCACGGAACAAAGCATGTAGGTGGAATACACCCGAAACTCTCAGTCTCTGCCCCGGGAAGGACATGGGCTGCCGTGTCCCTGGGCCTTTCTGCAGCTTTTCATCACCAGCAAGGGAGAAACATGTATATGACAGATGAGGGAGAGAAACATCCAGGAGGCAAAAAGAAGAGTTCTGACTGTGACTGGGGTAGCATTGCCAAGACAGTTGAGTCCTTAAGCCTCTGTTCTAACGAGCAGCTCATCCCGTGATGAATTCCCGATATGATGGCATTATGGGAGGTGGTGGGAAGTAGAACTTAAACGAGGGAAGTGGACCACTGGCCATGTGTTACCAGGGGTTCTATGTCTACCCTGACTTCCTGCTGTAGCCTCCTTTCCTCTGCTTCCTGTTGGGATTGGTAGAACCCTGGGAAACCAAGAGGTAAAAGAAGCAATTTTCCCTAGAAGTTGTTCTCAAGTATTTTGTTCACAATGACAGTAGTTCCTAATAAACCCCTCCAGCTTTTGATCGTGTATTTACAGTGCAAACGTTCAGAGTACTTTTTCCCTCCCAGTCTTGTGGGCTACTTAGGATGCAATGACTTTCTTGTTATCCCATGGTACAATAAGACACCACAACTTTTCACTAGTACCTAACCCTATCATGGTGACCAATAATCAAACCCTCCCCCATCTTTCCCTCTTCTGTACTCTTCCTGCCTCTCATAACCGCGATTCTGTTCCCACCTTCCATGAGATCACCTTTCCCACAGACATGCGCGAGACCACGTGGTGCTTGTCTATTTATACCCACCTTGTTTCACTTGACAAAGTGACCTCTGACATATCAATGCTTTTACAGCTGATAAAGCCTCATTCTTTCCTAGGACTGAATGGTGTTCCATATTTTCTTTTTAATCTGTTAAAAAGTTGGTGGACAATTGTGGTGGTTTGAATGGGAGTTTGTCCCCACTAGGCACGGATGCTTGAATTCCTCAATTTGTGAAGATGTTTGAGAAGGATTAGGAGGTGTGGTCTTGCAGGAGAAAGTCAACACTGGGGGCAAAAGCCATACACCATTCCAAGTGTTCTCTCTGTCTCTGTCTTTCTGTCTTTGTCCCTCTCTCTATGCGCGCGCGCGCACACACACACACACACACACACACACACACTCCCTCCTTACAGTTTGAGACATAAGGTTCTGAGCCTCTGCTTCAGACACCATGCCTGTCTGTCTGCTGTCATGTTTCTCTACCATGATAGTGATGGGTTCTTATTCCTCTAAAATCATAAGTTTAAATAAATTCTTCCTCTGTAAGTTGCCTTGGTCATCTTTTATCACAAGAGTAGAAAAGCAACTAATGGTGCACTTAACTTCGTTCCTTTTCCTTGGCTATTGCAAACAATGCTTCATCAAAAATGAGTGCTAGCGTGTGATTCCATGTTCTGTGGACATGTACCCAGAGGTGGACATGCAGAATCATATGACAATTTTATTTTTTTTTAATTTTTGAGAAGTGCCCACATGCTTTTCCATCATGGCTGAACTAATTTACTAACTTCACACAAACTACATGAGGCTTCCCTGTTCTTCACTTCCTGTTGAGTCTTGCTATACTTCATCTTTGTGTAATATCTACTTTTACTCAAGTGGGGTCATATCTGATTCAGTTTGATTTAAATCTCTCTGATGATTAGAAATAGTGACAATATTTTCATATACCTATTAACCATGTGTGTGTCTCCATTTTATCAATATCTGCTTAGGTCTATTGTTCGGTCTTTACAGGCTAGCTGGTCTTTTGGTGTTGGGTTTTTTAAGTTTCATACGTATTCTGTCAACCCCTTTGTGCTGTTCAAAAATATCTTCTTCTGTTTGTTGTCTCTTCACATTGCTGGGGACTCCCCTTAAAGAACATTTTCAAGTTATTCTTGTATATGAGACCCTTAAAAGCGACCATATTTGCAGTCTCTTTGCAAGTTCAGTACCTTAAGTTTTGATGTGGTGTTTTTGTTTGTTTGTTTTCAAATTTACACACAGAGGAACTTGGAGAGGAAAATAGACCTTTGAATGCTGTACTGTAGTGACCATCCTTATTGTACAGTTGATGAGTGCTACAGAGAAGGAGCTCTAACTAGGAAACCAAATGTGGAGAGGGACTCTGGAGGGACCTAACCACAGACCTACCCAACCATTGACTGAGTCAGTCTCGTAGAAAACATCTATAGAACCATAACACCGGGATAAAGAATGACGAAGACAAGAGATTTAGAACAGGCAGAAGCTGTTAGCACAGGCCGACACTCCAGGACTGGGTCATCCAAGCAGCTTCAGATCAGCTCCAACATTTCCTAGGAGCAGCACTCCCACAGCTGTGGCCTCAGAGCCTTCCCTCCCGAACTGTCCAGGAAGTCTCCTCATTCTTTCCAGTCACTGAACTCTCCAGCTGCGGCTTTCCTGGAAAATTTGGCTTCTTTTTCTCCCGCCTTCTACATGGACCACATATTTGTGGGAGGAAGGTCGTATCATTTAACTCAACAATAACTCATGTTCGGAAAAAATATGATTTCTTGACTTGGTCTATAACTAATACCACCCTTTATGTAAGCTCCCCAAACGCTGGCTGGCTCTAAACTATGAAGAAAATGTCTAATCAGCTTTAAGGCTTAATTCTACTCAATATTTCACATCAGTCCTCTAGTTCTCCCTCTTAGGGAGACTTCCCTCCTGCTGTCCCCCTCTCTGTCAATACAGAGGTGTAAGCAGAGGAAGGAGAGGGAATGCCCTTGTGCTGGTTGCAGATCATCTGGCCAAGATTTGCACCTTGATTGTGGAGGCCCCAGCGGACTCTGAGGCAAGGGCAGCAGCTGTCTTTAACATCTGGCTCTGGGTGACTTGGACTTACCTTCTAGGTCCTTGCTTCCCAGGAGTGTCTCAGTATCCAGGCAGCCGGTTAACACGGGCATTCAGTATCAGTTTTATACGGGGGTCACCCTGCTCATTCCAACAGATCTCTACTGGCCTACCAGCTCTCCATTCAGCATCTGTGCTATTCTGTATTGTTGAGGTTTGGTCTTCTGCTACATATTGTAATGCCAAATACTGGCCCCTAAGGACAAGAAAATCTACATATAGACCCAAGCGAAGCTGTGTGATCTTATCCCCTCCCAGCCATCTGTGATTGGTGAATAACGATGCCGACAGCCTATAGCTGGGCAGAAGTGAGATGGGGCCGAGTCTGGAGTTACTGGGCTTGGTCTAAGGAGAACCACGAGGAGAGGAAGAAGGAGGAGAGAAATGAGCTGCCGAGGGTTTGGTGAGTCATAAACCCTGGCCCTGGGGCTGGCCAGTTGAAGTTTAGAGCAGCCCAGACAGAACACGACGAATTATAATTCAAGGTTATTGATGGAGAGATAGATTCTAATAGCATAGAGGGTAGATATCTGCCTAGATCTAGTGCTGATTAAGGCTTATTATAAATACAAAAGTTGTGTCTTTTATCCAGGAATTGAATGATCAAAGGCGGGGTAGAAGACCCTGATTGAGATAAAATATTTTCTACAACACAAGATTACCAGCTCTTCTCTTTTCTGTACATTCTATAATAATCCTTACATTATACATGCTGTGATTTGTAGTTACTTGTGTATTTTTACACTTATTTCAATTGGTGCTTGTCTATCAGTATGTGAAGATATTCTGCTTCTATGAAGAGAAAGTTCTTAGAGGTCCCTCTCTATAGCCACAAGAGTGGTACAATTCAGGAACATTGGGCAACACTCCCTTTGCTGGTTTGTTTGTCTCAGAAGATCTTTACAATAGAATAGCTAGCAATCTTGTTCTTTTAAAAGGGTGGGTGGCGGGGAGATAGTTGGGAAATGGCTGTGCAAGCTCGAAGGGCTGAATCAATTCCCAGGATCCACAGTAAAAGCTGGGCATAGCAGTGGGCAAGGGGGAGACAGATCGCTCGCTCTCACCCCAGGTAGTTTAGGAGAGTTGGGAAGCTCCAGGCCCCCACCCCAAAATAAGACAAAGGGTGATCGAAAAAGACATTGAGCATTAACCTGTGCCCAAACATGTACCTGTAACACACATGCAACAACATGCACACCTGAACACACACACACACACACACACAGAGAGAGAGAGAGAGAGAGAGAGAGAGAGTGAGAGAATCAGGTAGTTGGCAGTTATATATTTAAACTGGCAAGTTCTAGGTATGATTTTAAAAAAATCTGTGGTAAATTTCTTATGCTGTGAAAAATGTTGAAAAGTAGACAGGGGGGGTGGAGAGATGGCTCAGTGGTTAAGAGCACTGGCTGCTCTTCCAGAGGCCCTGAATTCAATTTCCAGCAACCACATGATGGCTCACAGCCATCTGTAATGGGATCTGATGCCCTCTTCTGGTGTGTCTGAAGATAGCTACAGTGTACTTACAGATAGTAATAAATAAATCTTTAAAAAGAAGAAATGTGGACAGAATTATTATAAACAACAGTCCCCAGGAATAAGAAAATTACCAAAGGCAGAGAACAAATGGAGGAAGCTTCTCACGGAAAACTAACAGGTCTGTGGGCTTCTTGCTAGAACTCTGCTGTCACCCCTCTTCAAGCAAGCAGCAACACTCAGGATCCAGAGGGGGCAGACTTGTTTCTCTAAGGGTCAAGCCTGTGTCCCTCCAGCTAGAGGTGACAGTTTCCACAGGGATACAAAACTTGCAGAATCAGCAGATGACAACTCCCGCCTCAGCTTAAGGGGAATGAAACACCAACTCGACATTTGTATGTGTGATGTCGGGAGGGAGAGCACGGAGGGGCAGAAGCAGAACGCCTCACAGGGCTCTGGGTGGTTACACCAGGGCTATCTCAGAGCACCCATCAGGAGGTGAAGACTCAAGGAAATGTAAGAGTTTTCTGGGCTTGATGGCTAACACCTGTAGTCTTAGCACTTGGGAGACTAAGACAGAAGAATCATTTAAGATTTGAGGCTATCCAAAACTATGTGATGAGTTCAAGTCTAGCCTGGACTACAGGGCTACACTGTCACACACACACACACACACACACACACACACACACACAAACAAAAACAAAAATTAAACATATCTATCACACACCAGAAGAATTTGCCATATTTCTAACACATTCCTCAACAGATCTTGAACAAGGCATGGTTAAAAGTCTTATGGGTTAGCTGGGCAGTGGTGGCACATGACTTCAATCCCAGCACTTTAGAGGCAGAGGCAGGCAGATTTCTGAGTTCTAGGCTAGCCTGGTCTACAGAGTGATTTCCAGGACTGCCAGGGCTATACAGAGAAACCCTGTCTCGAAAAAACAAAAACAAAGTCTTATGGGCTCAGAATATCTAAATATGACCTCTGACACTAAACTACACAGGCATGAGGCCCTTTTGTTCTGAGGCTAAAACAAGCAAATATCAATCTAAGAAAGCCATCAGAAGCTGGGCACTAGGCTACAGATAATCCCCAGCCTAAATATGGATGGTTTGCTAAAATGTAAAATAATGGTCAGAAATATTGAAACTGAGAAGACTTAATTCAGTCTATTAGCCATGGAGTCCAATTTTCCATTTAAAAAAATTGCAGCATTTAAAAACAACAAGAAGTAACTAGTTTTTAAAGCAGTCCGTAGAAACTGACACCAAGTTGGCTCAGATGCTGGTTCTAGGGTTAAAAGACTTCAAAGTAAATACCTACAAAGAGTTTGTAGGAAATATGCTAACCACTCAGCCAAAATTAGCAACAATAGAAAAACAGAAGCTACAAATAATGCCATATGGGAGTTCTACAGCTGAAAAAGTCAGTAACTGAAATTTCAAACTAACAAGACGAATTCAACTTCAGATAGTTGATATTACAAGAAAAAACAGTGAATCTGAATGCAGACCAGAAGATTGTCTAATCAGTCCTAAAAGAAAATAAACAAATAGAGAAAGGACGGAGAACTGGAGAGGTGGCTCAGTAGGTAACAACTCTTGCTGCCAAACTTGCTGGTTTGAGTTTAACCCCAGGACCTGCATGGTAGAAGGAGAAAATCGGCTCCCACAAACGGAGTGTGCCCTTCAGCAGTGTGGTATGACAACCCTGTGCCTTGCTCCAATAAATGAATGTTCCAAAGAATTTAAGACTTGAAAGAATTAAACCATGGAGCCAAATTTCCAAATATACTAAAAATATTAATATATAATAAGCTGAGAAATCCAATTAATGAATTGGTTAAATGTGAAGAGAGCCAAACTAAGACAGCATAGCCAAAGTGCAGAAAAACAGATAAAATTATGAGAACAATAAGAGAATAATTACAAACCACATAGGGTATAAAAAAAGCCAATGTAGATAAGAGCTTGCCATGTTTCAAAATGAATGAAGTCTAGAAAGTAAGAGAATGGTAAACTCAAGCAGCTAAAGGAAAAAAAAAAGATTATTTAGTATTTCAAGGTCCACCAAACCTTACCTGGAAAAAAGAAGTTAATGGATTCCTCCTTAATCCCTGCCAAAATGTGCTACAGGAAATATTTTTAAAGACTTTTTTATTTTAAGTGTGTGTGTGTGTGTGTGTGTGTGTGTGTGATGCATGTAGGTCCCTTAGAGACCAAAAGAGGGCGCTAGATCCCCTGGAGCTGGAGTCTCAGGCAGTTGGGAGCCACCGGATGAACATGCTGGAAACTAGGCTTCAGTTTTCTGCCAGGAAGGCCAGCACTCTTCCCTCCTGAGCCATCTCTCCAGCCCCAGCACAGGAAACAGTAAAGACACTTCCTTAAGTTAAAGAAATTCTTAACTTGAGCCTATAGAAGGTCCAAAACTGCGTAACACACTTCTGTTAAAAACTTGGCATATAAATACATTGTTCCATTCCAAACAGCAAAATATTATTCATTATTTTCAACTTCATCTTGAGTACTTGTCAAGACTGGCTAAAGGACGTTAAATTCATTTCAGTGAGTTTAAAAAGACAAATTATAATAATGCACTCTGACAACAATTGAGCTGTTTAAAACCAATCAGAGAAATATAGGAAAACATCTAACCATGTAGAAATTGAACAGCACATCTAAAGTAGTTCATCAAAAGAAATAAAAATAAAGGTATGAAATATCTGAAGTTGAGCCAGGACACCAGAGGGGTAAGATGTAGCTGCTAGAGTTTCCCAGTATCCTGGCGGATCCGCAAGGATCTGTCACTGGAGGGATCAGATTTTAATAAGGCTTACAAGATGAGGTTTTAGTTGTTGCACCCAGAGTCGAGTTACCATTGTTTCTGAACTAAGTTTATGTTGAGTTTTTCTTCACGTGGTGGTTCATCTGGGTTCAAGAGAAAAAGCAGCTTTGGCTCCTACCAACAGGAACTTGGGACCTTTACCTCTGCCAAAGAAACACCAGGCTGAGCTCTGCTTCCTGCCCTGAAATCTGTCATCATCATCAGGAGGGAGCAAGATCCGAAGCTCTTAGGAGAGGAAGAATGAGGATGAAAACCCAGGTCTCCAGGCTTCCTGCATCAGAAATCCTTACTAGGCATTCTACTGACTCTGTGAATATGAGCTCTTGTGTGTGCTGAAGATCAAATGTGGATTTAATCTCTACCAACAACAGCTCCTTTCCCACTGGAGTTGCAGAGAAACAAGGTAAAACTCTGGAGGCTCGCTGCCCTTTCGTTACAAGTCTGCAAGACAGTGTCAACAAAGAAGATCCTATGAGCATGGGTGGAGGAGAGGGCTCAGAGCCCCAAGACGGATCACAATTTGCCTGACTCAGCTGAACCAGCTACTGGATGCTTCAGTGCTTGTTCCCTGAACCTTAAAGGAAGTTCTAACCATTGAAGGCTATTCACATGCTGACTTTGTTTGTACTACAGTCATTGGCAGCAAAGAAAATTCAGTCCACCTGAGTTCCTTTGCTTCATTGTGTTCAAGGCAACAACTTTCCTGAAGGCAAAAACCAGACCATCTAAACCAAACCAAACCAGACCTGATCAAATCAAAGTAAACCAAACCAGCACAACTGAACCAATCAAACCAAACCAAATCAAACCACTCCAGACCCTAGCAAAGCAACAACTCAGATGTGGTCAAACCAAACCAAGCCTGGTGTAAGAACTCTGGAGAAGCACCAAGACTGGATCTAGGTGGTTAATCTCTTCTGGTCATGAGGGATATTGTGATACAGACCAGCTCTAACTCTAACATACTCTTCCAGCTTTGTGAGTCTGCTGTGTCCTTACTTACTGTATTTCTCCTCCCCCTCCCTCATCCCCCTCCCTCATCCCCCTCCCTCATCCCCCTCCCTCATCCCCCTCCCTCATCCCCCTCCCTCATCCCCCTCCCTCCTCTCCCTCCCTGGGGACATTTTGCTGTTCCAAACAAGGACAGAACACCATTGGTCTTACCAAGTTTTGCAGCAGTCTGGAAGCCTTTGACCAGTTATGTCCCACTTTCTTTTCCCGGTAGTAGTATTGGGAAATTGAAGCAACATGGAAGGGACAGATCCTCTCTGGGACACTAACTGCATAATACTCGGTTTTGATTTAGTGGATTGGAAGCTGCCCAGAACCCATAACCTTTGCTTAGCATATGTGGGGGACAGGTCAATGTTGCTGATCTAACAAATAAATTCAAGTGCTTCCTCTCAAGTTTGGCATTTGGACTCTAATTCATGGAAAACATTGGCATCTGCTTTCTGGTGAAGAGGCTGGTACCTTGGACGTTGGGACACTTTCAGACGATGTATTCATGAGATGCCTGGATCATCATCATAACGGTGCCCAGGGAGCAAATTATGCCCAGTATTGGGTTAACCTTGGTGAAGCATGACTAGCTCCAACCTTTGCTCCTGGTAGAACATCTGGGTGTACTGTTCGGTCTTGTTTTCTCTTGCAGCCCAGTTCCCACATGCCTGTGGGTCAACGGGCTTCCCTGCCTGGCTTTCCTCATGGTGGCTTGTGCCATTGGCCAACACGCTCTCAGAAGAGTAGTTCATCATCAGCTTGTGTATTCATACTACCATAGAGGACTGTAGTGTCCCCACTGGAACTGCAGGACAGCAACTTTGAATGGATATGTTATTAAATGCCAGTCAAGCTAGAGAAATAAAATAACCATTTCTCTTGGAAGAGAAGTCAGAGCAAGGACTGAGCAGTGCTGGGTGCTTGTCCATTCAACCACCTTACAACATTACTCTCCATAGCCTGTGAATTTGAAGTGTTTTTTCAAATTTATTTTTATTGTATTTAACAGAAAGGTAATAATTATGCCTACTTATCTGATACCTGTGGTGGTTTGATTTACATATTTATCAAGAAACACTTGACTGGAATAATTATCATATCTGTCATCTTCACTAGCTTGACAATTTTTGTGGTAACAACATTATTATAAGAATATTCTTGGGATGCAGATGGAGCCCAGAGGGACAGTGCTTGCTTAGCACACACAAGGCTTAAGAGTCACTTAACTGTGAGCATTGTGCAGCACAATGGGTTGCTAAAGTATTTTCTTCAGACCTAACCACAAAACATTGGTGAAAGAAATGGAAGAAGACAGATAAATGGAAGTGTGTCCCTTATTTATGGATTGAACAAATTAATAAGAAAGTATACATACTACCCAAAGCGAGTTACAGATTCATATGATCCTTAGCATTTCAAATTTTCAATGATGAAATAGAACTTTACATGAAACCATAAAATGCCCCAAATATTCAAAACAGATTACAAAAAGCATATTTTGCAATCTGCTTCCAGATTGCAAAATATATTATAAAGTTGTTGTAAATAAAATAACATGGTATTGGTGCGAACCAGATGTACTACCAACCAGTTGAACAGAAGAGAAACTTATAAACTCTAACTTTAATGATCAGTTTGAGTTTGACAAAGGACTGAGGCACACAATGAGGACTGACAGCATCTCTAGCAAGTAGTGATAGGAAAACTGGACAGCTACATTCTTCTGCAGAAGAATGAAACTGGGTCTTTATCTCATGCAATGAGAGGAATCACCTCAAAGTGGATAAGAGATTTACCCATAACACAAACTGAAGAGAGCGGGATGAAATGGAATCTGTTTTAGTTGCTCTGGGCAATGATTTCTTGACTACGATTCTCCGAGCATAAGAATAGTTAGTATGTTTCAAGTAACACAATATTAAAAATAAAATTTAATTCATTTTAAAAAAGAAACATCTGAAGTTATAGTTAAATTTAAATACAATATATAAAGAAGGTTAAACATAAAGGAATGCTTCAGGGAAAGTATATAGTCAGAAAACACAATATAAGTTTTCACTTAAGAAACTAAGAAAGAGTAACAGAATCCGAGGAAGAAAAAAAGTGTGAAGGTTTGGGTAGAAACTCATAAAATGGAAATCAATGGACAATATGCAAAAACTGATGGAACTAAAATTCTTAAAAAACAAAATTGGTGAAATTCTGGCTAGTCTGATTTAAGAAAAACAGAAACAAATTACTAAAATCATTAATGAAAAAGGATTGCTGCTAAGAACCCATCAAAAATTAAAGCCAACACTGTGAACAGTTTATATCAATGCTACTGGGAATTTACCATGATGGTGAGTTTTAGTTGCCAACTTGACACAATCTAGACTAATTGGGAAAACAGTGTGGGTGAGGGATTGTTACTGTGGGTCAGTTAACCTGTTGGTGAGGGATTGTTTCCGTGGGTCAGTTAACCTGTGGCAGGAAGTGCATGTGTAACCACCGTGATAGAAGGTGACAGCAAGGACTGGTCACATTGTGAAATGATGAAATTGGTCCGGTTTCACAAATGGGTTGAGTGACACTGTATACTTATAAGTTTTATCCAAATGTACAGCTAAAATTATAACTTCTGCTGTCTATAAACTATACTTCCCGATTCCCTTCCCATTCTGATGTTACTTAAAACTAACACTGAGGGGCCAGTAATATGACTCAGTAGGTAAAGGCACTTGCGACCAAACCTGATAACCTAGTTTGACCCCAAGTTTGTGAACCCTGCTCCTGTCATCCTGAATCATTAATTGAGGATACCGCATTAATTGAGGATTAAATAGTTGGTTTGACCTGTGGGAGGCAGATCCGATATAATTTTCTGAAGCTTCAAAGAATTTTTAAACAAATGAAACGATTTTTAAAAAATTTTGTGTTAAAAAGTATGGACAGTCAGGTGTTCCTGTTATGAGGGAAGAAGAAGCGTTTGAACAAATTTTAGACAAAGAAACATGGAATTTCTACGTTTTGTGTGAGCTGTGTTGTTCTGAGCTGTTGGGAGCAAGATTACATCCATTTCCCCCCCTTTGGTAGGCCATTCCTGCCCACATGTCATTTATGTCTGACAGATAAGTAGCACTGCAAAAATCATTGCTAATCGAGTTCTGGTTCAGTACCAAGCCATCCGCAGCTTAGAGGATGAGGGAGGAGATGATATTGAGTCACTATAAAATAAATCAGGGGGAGAGGTGGGAAAATTCTGCTAATTAAGGTCGACGTCCACCATGACCGAGCCTCCAGCGCGATGCAACATGGGAGACTCCCTTGTTAGCAGGTTTTCTCCTTCTCTGATCTTGTCTGGGGGGATTCTAAGCCCCCGTGCTCGCCTTTTACTGGAAAAAACAGTGTAGCATAAAAAACTTGGGAGTTCTCCGTGCTAATGAGGAATCTAGATAGACCTTGAGCGTCCAGCCAATGGACTCCTTCCCTTCCTGGGTATTCATTCCTGCAGAAGGTATTTAATCCCTGGTTTACCCTGAGTAAGATGTCTGCATTCACATTTGCCATCAAATAAAACTAACCCGGGTTCTGCCCCATCCAGGACTCAGCTTTCCACTTCCTGCCTGCTCCCTGGATGCCCCAAGGGGGAAGGGTAAACGTCCCACCCGGGTTCCCAGCTCCCAGTGGTACCCAGCGGCGCCTGGGTACACAGGAGACTGGGAACTGCAGACTGAGGACCCCTGATACAGATTGTGTTCTGCCTCCCCTGAGCAGCTTGCTGGGGCTGCTCTCGAGGTGTTCCAGGCACCCCAGTGATGAGGCAGACAAGCAGCCCAGCAATTGTGCACACTGGAGGGCAACCGGGCAAGTTCTTCTCTGAGCTACATCTCCCACTGATGGCTTACTACTTGACAGCAACAAAAATAGTTCCTCTGTCCGTGGAAAGGTGAAGATGTGTCTATTGACGAGTCTGCTGGTTAGTCAACTTGCCACACCTTGAGTCGCCTGAGAAGAGAGCCTCCTGAGGAGAGAGCCTTCATTGAGGAATTGTCTGGATCAGGTTGGCCCATAGGGATGCCCTTGGGAGACTGTCTTGACAGTTAATTCACCTGGGAAGACCCAGGCCATTATGAACCACCCAGCTCCCAGGCAGGTGCGCCCCGCCCGGACTGTATGCAAATGAGGCAGCTAGCCAAGCACAAGCAAGCAGACAGCCCAGGTGCACTCACTTGTTTTTGCTTTCGACTGTGAAAGAGCCTTAACTGTAACTACCATCTCAAGCTCCTGCCTGTGTGGCTTCCCTGCTATGATGGAGGTATAAGCTGAAACACCCTCTCCTGCTCTAGCTGCTTTTGATCCGGGTGTTTGTTCTGTCACCACATCGTCAGAAATGAAGCTAGAGCGTGCCACCCTCCCCAGCGGGCCGTCACCTCATCAGTGAGATCCCAGGCACCCCAAGGAAGAGCTGGGCAGAGCAGTGTCTGGCACTCCAGACAACAGGCAGTGAGCTGGCTCTGCAGGGATGAGGCAGAACATGCAGGGCGTTCGGAAAGGCCTGTGGGATGGTGCCGGGCTGGCTGGAATCGGGTGGGCCAGGACCCGCTAGGTCTACACAACTTGCTGTGTGCTCTCACAGCGTCTCTCACTTCCTTGGGTGCAGACTGGGGGAGTTTAGTTGAGCTGAAGCTGACTGGAGTTTTGTAAGAACAGGGAGTCGAAACTCAGTGAAAAGAGAATTATGGAAATGGGATAGGGTGAGGGTTTGAATAAAAATGCCCCCCTAAGGGCATGGATTTGAAGGCTTGGTCACCTGTGGAGCTATTGGGAGGTGTGGCCTTGCTGGAGGAAGTGTGTCACTGGCTTTGAGGTTTCAGAAGCTCAAGCCAGACCCAGTCTGTCTGTCTGTCTGTCTGTCCGTCTGTCTGTCTGTCTGTCTGTCTGTCTTGTCTCTGTCTCTCTTTCTCTTTCTCTCTCTCTCTCTCTCTCTCTCTCTCTCTCTCTCTCTCTCTCTCTCTCTCTGTGTGTGTGTGTGTGTGTGTGTGCAGATCTAGATGTGGAGCTCCCAACTACTCTCCAGCCCCATGCCTGCCTGCACGCTGCCATGCTTCCCGCCATGATGACAATGGAATGAACCTCTGAATTGTAAACCAGCCCCGATTAAATGTTTGCCTTTACAAAGGTTGCTGTGGCCATGGTGTCTCTTCCCAGGATAAAAAACTCTAAGACAGAAGTCTAGATTTAAGGCCAGAAATAAATATAATTTTAGGAGGTTTATTAAAGATAAGAAAAGGGGCTGGTGAGATGGCTCAGCAGTTAAGAGCACTGACTGCTCTTCCAGAGGTCCTGAGTTCAATTCCCAGCAACCACATGGTGGCTCACAACCATCTGTAATGGGATCCAGTGCCCTCTACTGGTGTGTGTCTGAAGACTGCTACAGTGGAGAAGGATTGGAGTTGGTTGCCTCTGCATAAACACGAGAGGCCACACAGCCCTCAAAGGCAACTCTTGCAGGAGGACCTAATTGAAGACTGCCTGAGAGACCAAGGAATGTTGAGGCAGACAATGCAAGCTAATGGGGAACTGGTGTTTGGAAGAGACGCTTGCGAGGGGTCAATGAGGCACGCGTAGAGGGTGTTCAGATGAGCTTGCTGCCATGTTAACACCCTGCTCCGGGAGTCTGAGCTGTTGATTCCATACCCCCTCATCTTCAACTCCCAAGGGCAGGTAGGGTCGGGCAGCGGGTGGTCCAGGGCACAGGCAGCATCTGGCGCCCAACGTGGCCGCTTGCGAACCTCCTTTTCTGGGGGCTCATTTTTGTTTGTCTTGTTTGGTGTTTTTATTTTTATTTTTGCCTGTTGCCGCGAGGACTGTGCTTGTGGTTCGACCTGATCAGCTTTTCTTCTGCCGCTGCTGCTGTTTGGTTGTTTGTTCAGTGTGTTAACCCTTTAGTGTTTTACGTTGTGTGTCCTGCACAGGTGAGCAAGAGGACCTCTTTTCTGTCGCCGTTGTTATTGTCTGCTCGGTCTCTATGAGCTACTCACTTTCACTTTCAGTTTGCATTCATCCGCATACCTCACCTAGGGGCTGGTCTCTCGGGCGGTGGTACCGGAAACCCAGTCCTTTTCCATCCCAGGGACAGTGCAGGCATAGGGCCTTTGAGCTACGCCCACAGGAGTCCCCTGCTTAGTATGAGACTTTCAATGCCTTATCTGTCACATCTGTCCGTTCGTCGTTTGTTTCTTTTGTGATCATCGCTGTGTGTTCCCTCCCCTCCAGCATCAAGGAACCCCAAATTAGGAGTTCAAGGTTACTCGTGGCCTCAAGGTTAAAACTCATGACCAGGACCAGGACCAGTGTTGGGAGTTGGCTGCTATATTGATGCTCTGGATACCGCCAGAGAATATGTGGGACACTGATCTCTGGATGCGTGTTCTAGTCCTTGCCAGCAAGCGTGAGGTACAGTCTGGAATTACCCTTCCCTTGTTCTTTGTCCCCATCCTCATGGGGACATGCCCAGCCGTAAGAATTCTTCCCCAGAGGAAGTGGTGGCCGCCCATAACCAACACTGCCGGGGTCAGGCTGATATTCACCTTACCGTTGCTGACCGGTCCCACTTTCTCCCAGCAAACACATTGATTTTAGCGATGAGGATGAGGGCGCCTCTGCTCCAGCCCTCCAGCCATCAGACTCCAAGTCCCCCTCTAGCCCTGCTGTCCCAGGTCCCTCACTCACAAGCCCTTCTGCTCAGGCCCCATCGGAGGTACCCCTAGCTTACCCCTGCTGTGATCTAGGGGGCTTAGCCTTCCAGCAGTTGCCCCAGCGGTGGTCACTCCTGTAATGCCTGATTGCCTCTCACATGGGGAGCCTCATTATCATTCTCCTTAGGTGAATCATGAGGCTTTCCCTGTCAGTCTTGGCCCTAATGCAGCGACTAGGCCCCAGATTCCCACTCCTCTCACAGACTTGTGTAGCCCAGGTTCAGATTTCTGCTACAAATTTTAAAATGATTTATTTCTAGTATTTTCAATTGTGTGCATGTAAGTGTGTGTGTGTGTGTGTGTGTGTGTGTGTGTGTGTGTGAATGTACACACTAGTGTGATACTACCCTTGGAGGTCAAAGGCATAGACTTGGAGCTGAAGTTGCAGATAGTTGTGAGCTGCCTGGTGGGTCCTCTGGAAGAGCAGCAAGAGCTCTAAACTGCTGAAGCATCTCTCCAATCCTGTTCTGCATGATCTTCATCATAAAGAAAAACATTGCATTAATATACATTTTTCCTTTCTTTCTACTGTTTTTTGTTTCATGAGGGAGTCATCAAAAGACTTGCTGCTTCTAAATGTTCTCATCACAGGACTCCACAAAACCACCCACACCCAGAGTGACTTCTTAACGACTTTTGATACTCTTTAAAATGAACAAAATGACGCATTTTGTCAGGAACATACATATTGCCATGGTTAAGTTTCTAAATGTAAACCATTGACTAATCACCCTCAGTAGTAAGCTATATGCTTGAAATAAGAAAGAAATTTGAGGCAAAGTGAGTATAATTCTGAGAGAAAAGAGGTATATGCTGGGAGGAAGTAGGTATGTGCTGACAGGAAGTAGGTATGTGCTGACAGGAAGTAGATATGTGCTGACAGGAAGTAGATATGTGCTGACAGGAAGTAGGTAGGCTCTGAGAGGAAGTGAGTATATGCTGAGAAGAATTGGGTATACTCTGAGAGGAAGAAGGTGTATTCTGAGAGGAAATGGTGATGTACTAAGAGGAAGTGGGTATGTGCTAAAAGGAAATGGGTGTGTGCTAAGAGAAAGAGGTTTTCTCTGAGAGGAAGTGGATATGTGTTGAGGGGTAGTAGGTATACTCTGAAATGCAGTGGTTATATGCTTATAGGAAGCAGGTATGTGTTGAGAGGAAGTGGGTATGTGCTAAGAGGAAGTGGGTGTATGCTAAAAGGAAGTGGGTGTGTGCTAAGAGGAAGAGGTTGTTCTCTGAGAGGAAGTGGGTATGTGTTGAGGGGAAGTAGGTATGCTCTGAGATGAATTGGTTATATGCTGACAGGAAGTAGGTATGTGTTGAGAGGAAGTGGGTGTGTGCTAAGAGGAAGTAGGTATGTGTTGAGAGGAAGTGGGTGTGTGCTAAGAGGAAGTAGGTGTGCTCTGAGAGGAAGTGGGTGTGCTCTGAGAAGTACGTATGAGCTTATGGCAAACCTCTCTGGCAGGAGATTAGTCGTATAGTTCGGTAGTGTCCAGAACAATTCAGACCATAAAAGAAATCTTACTTGATAAATTAATTGGTTTCCCGATGTAAGCTTTCATCTGCCTGCTAACTGCCAGGGAAGTGAAATTACCCATGAAATGAATTTGAAGGGATTTTTTTTTTGTCTGAAAATTTAAATCACTCTATCAAAATAGAGCATTATTGGAATGGGATATTGAGATTGCTAGCCTTGAGTAAGGGTATCCCTTCCTCCAGGACTCCATATTTGCTGTCTCTTCTTCCTGATGCCTTCATCTGGGATCTTGTTATAGTTTTAGCCTTAATCCTTTTTCATCTAGTTTTTCTCAGCTACAATTTTGCTTTGGTATTCTCCTGACCACTCCGTGTGAGGCAGAGCCTTTCAGCCACTTTTCCAGTTTCATTTTCTTTTTGACACATGTTGAGATACTAGTCTAATGATTTGTCTATGTATTTTTTTTTTTTTATACCTGGGCATTGCAAAGCAATTGCCCTGAGGACATATTACTCTTGTCCTCTACTGTTCTAGAACCCACAGTGGTCTTAAGAGATGGAGGATGGAGGATGTAAAGGTTAGCTCTTTAGTTAACTATCGGGCTTCTGATCCATTCTTATACCCGAAACGATCAGTCACCCACCCTTCAGCTCCATATGACTTCTTTGTCATCTTTTCTGATGTGTGACTTAGTTGTGGAGTTGGCTAGAGTACTAAAGGGACCCCTGCACACAGTGATTCCAGAGAAGCTAATTTCTTTTTTTTCACAAGGGAACCAGTGGTGGTGGTCACAGGTAGGCTGATCTATTCCATGAAATCCTTTGGAGAGACGCTTCTCCTCCTCTGGTCCCCCAGTGTTCCTCAGCACCCTGCCCCATGTCCCTGACTGACACTGAGCCACGGCCAGACCTACACTGTAGTCCATGGGGCCTGAGAAAAGAGACCCGAAGGGTGCACACTCATCTTGGACTTGTCTACATCTCTCTTTTTTTTTCCCAATCCTCTGACTTGGCCTCAGTTGTTCATTATCTTCCTGAAATGCTGGTGTTCCCTTGGCTTCATGACCCAACCTGCTCTTGCTTTCCAATATGGCTACCAGTAGGGAACACATTTGCTATCTCTGGGTGCTTTAAAAATGAAGACACTGTGAAAAAGGCTCTTTATTTCCAGTGTTTCTCAGAAGCTTATGCCAACTTCAGAAATTAAACCTACCCTTGTCTTCAGGAGTAACAGTGACACACCATAGTCTCATTGCATAAATGCACTGAGGTACATCTAGGAGAGCACGTTGTACTGATTCTTAGTCTGAATTCGGGGTCACCTATAGGCCAGGGATGGACTGAAATTATTATTATTTGTAAATTGTGTTCATTTTTGTGTGAGTGGGTGAGTTCCTAGATTGGTCAGATTCTCTAGGGACACAAGCTCATCATGTTGTAGAAAAATATTAAAAGATACATTTGCAAGATGGGTATCTTGAGTTCTGCCCTTTGCACTTCCAAACAATGCTCTATGCATGTTCTGTGACTTATTTGGCAAAATAACCTTTTGCATTCTTACATGTGTGCACCCACACTTTAAGGAAAATGTGTTTCATCAGGCCAGTGAGATAGCTTAGTGAGCAGAGGCCTCTAAGTAGAGGCCTCTAACTCTAAGGACCTGAGTTCTAGGCCTGACACCTTGCACTGGCTGGCTGTGTTTGTTAGCTTGACACAGCTAGAGTCATCAGAGAGGAGGAAGCCTCGCTTGAGAAAATACCTCCGTAAGATCCAGCTGTAAGGCATTTTCTTATTAGTGATCAATGGGAGAGAGAGCCATCCCTGGACTCTATAAGAAAGCAGTCTGAGCAGGCCGTAGGGGGGCAAGCAAGCCAGTAAGCAGCACTCTTCTGTGGCCTCTGCATCAGTTCCTGCCTCCAGGTTCCTGCCTTGTTTGAGTTCCTGTCCCGGCTTCCTTCAATGAAGGACTGCAGTGGGGAAAGTGTAAGCTGAAAAAACCCTTTTCCTCCCTAGTTGGCTTTGCTCATCATGTTCCATAGAAACACTAAGACGGGCCTCATGGAAGAAGAAACCCAGGCCCTGTAGGTTGCCTTTTAACCTCTAAATATTCTCCACGGCACGTGCATGCTTGAGCGTGTATGTGTGTGTGTGTGTACATGTGCACAAATTATTATTATTTGTAAATTGCGCTCATTTTTATGTGAGTGGGTGAGTTCCTAGATTGGTCAGATTCTCTAGGGACACGAGCTCATCATATTGTAGAAAAATATTAAGAGATATATTTGCAAGATGGGTTTCTTGAGTTCTGGCCTTTGCACTTCCAAACAGTGCTCTGTGCATGTTTGTAGCACAAATGCTAGTAACAAATGTAGTAAAAATGTTCTTAAGTGCCTCTCATCATTGCTGAAGCACCTTCTACTGATGACAGCACATTTTGCAATATACTCCAGATGTTTTCTCATGGTCACAGCACACTCAGGATACTTGGCTATGACTTTTTTTTTTTTTCGGCCTCCAGATAAGTTCTGGGTAAAGACCAACCAATGTTTCTTCTGCTCCCCAAACCACTGGTTCTTCTTAGAGTCTGTACTACCATCAGCTCAGCTCAGAACCCCTGGGTGACTTCTTAGATCAATTCCCCTGGAGTGCTATATAGAAGAGCAGCTAGCTGACTGTGTGCGCCCCCCAACCCCTTACCTGCACAGTCTCAACCTGGGTCAGACTAAAGCTCTGTGAGCCCGGGGTGTGTGAACCTCAGTGCATATTCTTGACAGATGAAAACCGACTGACTGTAAAGAGGAGGAATAGCCAGGCGGTGGTGGCGCACGCCTTTAATCCCCGCACTCTGGAGGCAGAGGCAGGCAGATCTTTGAGTTCAAGGCCAGCCTGGTCTACAGAGCGAGTTCCAGTACAGCCAAGCTGTTTAAACAGCCCTGGCTGTTTAAAGACAGAGGAACCCTCTCTTTAAAATAAAAGGAGGAGGAAGATGAGGAGGAGGAGGAAGAGGAGGAAGAGGAGGAGGAGGAGGAGGAGGAGGAGGAGGAGGAGGAGGAGGAGGAGGAGAACTAGCTTTAGGCCCAAAAGGCCAGTGATTTGCAGAGCCAGAAGTTATTTCAAGCTGTAATCTCTTCCTAAATTTTCTATTAGATTGACCTTGGAAGATCTTGACTAAGACTCTTGTGGAGAGAGCTTTCTCTCATCTTTACAGTTCAGTATTTGGCTGTTATTCAAAAAAGTCTAAGTGCTTTACAAAGCATGAGCAGTATGTGACATGCCCATTGGACAAGGACTAATGGCATTGTTAGGAAGAAAGGAGAGACCTGTCCTCTACTGAGTCCAGCCCATATGCGTTAACATCGGCCGTGTCCTCTGCAATGGGAAGAGAACTCGCTTCATGTTCCAAATTAGCAAAGCCCTTGGCATGAGGAACGGAGGCCAGTGTTTAGGTACAAGGCCTGCTAAGATGCTAAGATGGAAATAACTTGAACACAACTGGTAACTATTTGGCTAAGAAACTGCTTTGAAGTGGTTTATAACAGGGTCTGTTTTATGCTGCCCAAAATAGAAGCAACACTGAGACAATTTCCTGCAAAGCCTTTTTAAGTGGTTGATAACATCACACCAGCTAGGTTCAGAGACCAAATGTGAAGTGTAAAAGTGGCCCTTTCTTTTTTAAGATCTGCGCATATGTGCATGGACAAGGTATGTATAAATGTGCATTCATGTGCACCATGGTGAATGCATGCGCTACAGTGAACATATATGAAGGCCAGAAGACAGCATCCGTTGTCTCCCCCCCACCCCCCACACCGCCCCCTCCCCCCTTCTATCTTGTTGATCTCTGAGAGTGCCAGGCTAGCTGGCCTGTGAGGTCTGAGGAGTCTCCTGTGTCTACCTTCTAAGTCCTTATAGGAATGCAGGGATGCTGTCACACCCGGCTTTATGTGTGTTCTGGGGATGTGAACTCAGATCCTTATGCTTGCATGACAAGAACTTACTTCCTGAGCCATCTCCCTAAGGTGTTCTCTCTCTCTCTCTCTCTCTGTCTCTCTGTCTCTGTCTCTGTCTCTCTCTCTCTCCTCCTGCCCACCTCCTCGCTAATTTTTGGTAGCGGTATTGTGGACTGAACCAAGGGCTTTGCGATGGTCTTTGCCAACTCAATAGACTCTAGAACCATCGGGGCGGTGGGCCCCTGGGGAGTTATCTCGATGACATTAATAGATGTAGGAAGACTCACTTGTGGGCTGGCTCGTTCTATGGGCATGATCCTGGACCCTATAGCATGGGGTTAATCCCAGCATGCGTCCCTCTCTGCTTCCTGGCTGTGGATGCCTTGTGAGGATGCCTCAGACTCCTACTGCCTCCCCTTCTATGTCATGAACTTTCCCCCACTTAAGCTGCTTTTGTTAATTTGATCATAGCCGGAGGGGAAAGGGAATAAACTTAAAGCAGCATCCCTCAATGGTCTTGTGCATCCTAGGGGCGTGCTTGGCCGCTGAGTAGTATTTCTAGTCTGAAGTATCGTGTTTATATGTCCTCTGGTTACATAACAGTTTCAAGAAACTGTTTGGGGGTGGGGGTGGGGTAGACAGAAACTGAAAGCCTGAGTCTATTTCCAGACTGTTTGTCCACTACAACCCAAAACAACTTTCCAGGGGCTTCCTACTATGGTTTGGGGGTGGTCTGTTCCCTCCATGTTTGTGTCACTCTTGGGTCACCGTAGTGCTGGCTTTGGGAGGTGGGCTTCTAAAACCTGACTCTGTGGCTAGGAGGGAATGGCGTCTTTCTCTTGGGAGTGGGTCTCATCCCCCAAGCACTGGGTTAGTTAGCAGGAGGCCTGGCCCTCTCTTTCCTTACATCCTTTCCCTCTGTTCTACTAAAGCCTTTGTCTACTGATCAAATAGCTTACCTACTCTATCCATCAGCAACGCCATGTAATAGTTCTGCCTTTCTCTAAAGAGTCACATTAGCCCTCAGAGTGTGAGGGTGCACTTCACTCAAGGGGCCGCCAACCCTGAAAGAACGAAGGAAGAAAAAGCCACAGGCCCACAATAAAAGGGATGGTGTTGTGGTGTTTGGACAATTCTCTTGAATACCTTTCCAGGTGTTTTGTTTTGTTTTGCTTTGTTTTGTTTGGTTTCTGTCATTCTTTTGTTAATACTGACAAGGAAAATACTTCTGGTTTTCAGAGTCGGAGGTGGAAGAAAGAAAAAAGAAATTAAAATTTGAGTGTGATAAGTGTTTCTAAGCTGTCATGGGCTGTCTGTTTCTGTGCGCATGCATGCGCGCACACACACATACACACACATACACACACATACACACATACACACACACACACATGCATGAGCACCCAGATACTCATATGTTGGGAGCACAGTTGCCTCGTGTAATGGAATGTGGAGATGAGGCCTTTGGGAGATAAATAAGTTATAAGGTTGAGGGCCCTCAGAACTGGGGTTCGTGCACTTGTGAGAAAGACTGTGGTCTCTCCTTTCTCCATGGTGTGGACACAGAAGCGGGGATTGTGGTTTTCAGTAGGTGCCAGATCTTCCTCTTGGACTTCCATGACGCACAGGTGGGAAAAATGAATGTTGGATGTTTTGTGACCTGATCTGTGGCATTTTTACTTTAACAGCTAAAAATAAGGCAGGAGCATTATTACCACAAAGGGGGAGGTGAAGGAGGGATTTGTTTGCATTTACAAATGAAGGGAGATTCACAATTGCTGAAGAATTCCAGAAGAATTGCTGAATTGCCCTAATGCCAACAGGCCAGAGGTTAGAGGTGGCTATGAAAGGAATCTAAGCAGGAAAGACAAGAGATGGTCTGCAGTCCGCCTTGGGCAAAATACTCCCAAACCCAGATGTTCCTAACCTTCAAGGTGATCATGGCTTATCCAGGGTCAGTGGGTACTTCACGTTGGCTTTGGAGATTTTAATCAGATGAGTCCAAACAAACTAGAAAGCAAGGCCGTGAAAATCAGAGTAAGTTTCCCTACTGTGGACTTTAAGGCAGATCTCAGATCTGAGTGGGTGTTGATGAACCACACAGCGCCCTCTCCTGGCTTTGTGAGGTACTTAGCCCTTCGCCTAGAAGAAACTACCTTGGGTGGGAATAGGAGATACCGCAGTAAGGAGCTTGCATTTGAATCTGACCGAATAGTGATCCCAACAAGATGAAGTGAGGAAGAATTTTTTTTTCCTTCCCTGAATGGAAGGAGCTGAGCTAGATGAATTCCTGGCTTTCTAATCCTCTCCTCAGGGGAGGGAGCAGAGTCTGGAGTGTAACCAGTTTCAGGGGAAAAAAAAAAAGAGAGAAAGAGAGAGAGAGTTTTGTATTTTAAGCAGAGGTCTTGGTGTTAAAACAAACCCGCCATTGGAAAGGAACGGCGCCCATTTAGATTAATGTTCTTAAAAACTGCATCCAAAATTCCTTTATTTTCATGCTGTTTAGGCAAGGCACCCGAGTTGATCAAACCACCGGTTCAGTAAAAGCCAAACCATCTTTGTGATAAATGAATATATTGGAATTCATTTCTGCACCCAGCTGCATGAAAAGTACCAGGCATATTTCACGACAGGCCAACACTTTGTGTGAGATGCATGTAAAGGAAGAAAATGAGTTACGAGGAATGGTCTTTGGAGACCTCCTGTGAGCCTGTGAGGTCCCGATTCCTGGGCTTTTTTTTGTTTTTGTTTTTGTTTTGTTTTGTTTTTTTTTTTGTTTTTGTTTTGACCCTGTGCTCTTTGCACCAATAAGGTCAGAGTAATGCCCATGCAAGGAGAGTTCCACCACAACTTCAGAGTCACAGCACTCCTGGCCTGAAGAGACTGCCAACCCAATGGCTTTCTTTCCATGCTAACTCACCATTTAGCTGGGCAAGATGGCACACAAATAGTTTTGAATATTCAGGAGACTGAGGCAGGAGGATCACACTGTGGTCCAAGAGGCAAAGAGCCAACCTAGATCACACATCCTGGAATTCCATCTAAGACAGAGTGTCAAGTATCGTACTGTGACGGTGAGTGAGGGTTGTCCCATAGGCTCATACTTTTGAATGTTTTGTCCCCGGTTGGTGGAACTGTTTGGGAAGGAGAAGAAGGCGTGGCCTTGGAGGAGGTGGGTCACTGCATGGGCTTTAAGGTTTCAAAAGCTCAGGTCGTTCCCACTTAGCTCTCTCTGCCTCCACGCTGTGGATGAAGGAGAGCTCTCCGTTACTGCTCCAGCACCATGCCTGCCTGCCTGCCTGCCTGCTGCTGTGCGCCTCACCATGATGGTCTGAAGCTGCAAGGCTCAAATAAACCCTTTTCTTCCATACGCGGCCTTGGTCACCATGTTTTATCACAAAATAGAAAAGTAACCAAGACACCCAGCTGGCCTCCAGCTGCGTCTCTTGGTTGCTGAGGATGGACTTGAACTCCCGATCCTCTTGTCCCTGTGTTCACAATTTATAGGCAAGCACCACCTCTACCTCCCCAATTAAAAAGTAT